>NC_029774.3:101455651-101533788 GCF_000817695.3 Arachis duranensis | reverse complement strand
TAAAAATTTTTATTTGAATTATATTATTTTGTTAATTTTTGTTTTCTGTAGAACAGAAAGATAGAAAAAATAGAGAATAAGAGAAAAGAGAGATAAATATAAAGATGAAGAATCAGAGTAAGAGTGAGAATTTGTTATTTTTAAAAGAAAAAGTTTTATTTTAATTGTAAAAAAATATCAGATGACATATTTTGATTTGCTGAATTACTAATATAAAATATAAATTATATATATAGTAAAATAGTAGAGAGAAATAGAAAATTGGAGAGAGATAGATGAGAGAATTTAAGAAGGAAGTTTATTAATCTTAAAAAAATATTTTCTCTCAATTTTAATAAGAGAGTGTCATGTGACACATTTGATTATTAAATTAGATAGTAATATATGATACATAATATAGGTATATTTCAATTTCAATTTTAATGTTTCAATTTTAATTTTAATGCAGTTAAAGAATATCATGTTGTACATTTTGATTGTCAAATTAGTAATTAGTCATTGATATTGATAATGATATATAAAATAAATAGAGTGGTTGAAAGAATGAGAGAAATATAAAAAGGAAGAGGGAGGAGGGGAGAACTCTTTAATTTTGAAAGAAAAGATTTAATTTTAATTGCAATGAGAGAGTAATATGTGGCATATTTTGGTTGTAAAATTAGTAAGGAGAAGGAAAGAATTCTTTAATTTTGGAGGGAAAGATTTAATTTCAATTACAATGAGAGAGTGACATGTGGCACATTTTGGTTGTAAAATTAGTAAAGAAGAGAGGAGAATTTCTTAATTTTGAAAGAAAAGATTTGATTCTAATTGCAATGAGAAAGTGGCATGTGATACATTTTAGTTGTAAAATTAAAAATATATAATAGATAATAGAGTTTTTTGGTTTTGAAAAAATGAACAGAACAGAAAAATAAGATACAATAAAATAAGAGCCCATTTATACCTTTCTCAAGGTGCATAAACGCTAACCTTCAGCTCATTTAGGGTTTAGCCAACTGACACTAACTTGTAACCCAGTCCAAAGTTTGACTCAAAGTTGTCCAAACTCCAAAGAAAAAGAGTTTGACCAACATTATGCAGTTCTTAGTTCTTACAATTTATTCTCTCCACTAACATAATTCGATATTCAAAAACATTCAAATAAAAAAATAAGTCTCTGATTTGATCTAAATTTTTATGATAATCTTTGAATAAATATTTAGAAGATATACAAAAAATTTAAAGTAAAACTTAATCTTTAGATTTTTTATTTTTCAAAAGAATATGATCATTTACAATAATTTTTTTAAATTACTCGATATAAAATTACTAAAATTTAAAGATAAAAATATCTTTTTTTTTAATAATGTTTGCAAAAGTTTATATCGAAATCTAATATCTAAAATTATTTTTTAAAATATATATTTAATATTTAGTTTTTTTATCGCGTTTTTAAATCTTTTAAAGATTTATTTATCATTAATGTAAACTTTTAGACACTATTTTAGTAATTTCTTCAACTAAAAAGATACATATATTGATAATTCTCCATACCATCTTCATCAGAAATATTTCGTTCATCTCTTGGAATCTTTTGAATCCTAATCCATTCTATTGTTTTGAAAGACAAATAGAATTCTATCCCATATAGTGTATTCTTCTTTGCGTAGGGCTCTCACCCTATATGATTTTTTTTAGCTTTTTCCACTTCTTTACAAAATTCTTTAGGAACTCTAGCCTTCTCTATATCATAATTGATAATTATTATATTATTTTATAACAGGTTATATTCTGACACTAATAATGCTGATGTGACGCATTCTGATGGCAGTATATATATTTCTCTTCTCAACTTATTTTAAGAAAGCTTTTTTTATAATTATATAAAAATCAATGTTTGATAAATAATTATCCTAATTGTTAATCATTCTAATTATTCTAATTGTCAATCATACATAATTAATATTATATGATATTTACGTTGATGTCACGTGGCGTATTTTGGTGCCAATATACTTGTTTCTCTCTCTTCTATTCTTTATTTCTGAAAAGTGTGAATTTCAAATGTCAAATAATTATATTTGTTAGTGTTCATACCCTAACCCAAATTATAAAGCCAAGTCCAATAAGGATAAAAGGTCCAACCCAAGAAGGTGGCCCCTATCCCGTACCTGACCTCTTCAAAGGGCTTGGACTACGACAAAAGGGGTAGCTTATGCTTATCTAAGTAAGTAACTGCCTCTCGGAATCTTTTCAACTATTTCTATCTTCTCTAAAAGATAGATCCTAACAAACTCTCAAGATAAAGAGAACAGTTATGCATCAATAAAGATAGAACTACTCCAACAAAGGTGGTTATCTACTATACTATAAATACACTGATACCTCTCAGGTATATTCACGTTCTACTCTACTAAAAATTTGCCTAAAGTCCTTGCTAACTTAAGCATTGGAGTCTCTTGCAAGTACCACCCACCACCTCCTCACGAGAAACTCGGACAAAGGGCACCTTGGCATCAACAAGTCAGACGCTGCCATACAAAGGGACCTGAACCTCATGTTCAGGCCCAAATCAATGTTTCAGGTAACCCTCTGAACATTGACGCCATTATTAAGGACCTGGAATTCACTTCTGATAAATGGAGGACCACTAGCATGTAAACTTAAAATTAAAATTTGAAATACATATCTTCACTAACATTTTATGAAGAATCAAGTTTCAACTTCTAAAAATAACTAATATAAAAAAACCATAAAATTTATGAGTAATATTACAATAGTATCTTAATTTGACACAATAAAAAAATAATTAATTCACAAAGCCTATCATCTAACTATAATATCAGTAGATTTTAACACTAATATCAAAACAAATAACCTTAATCACAATACTAACATTGAAATAGATCAAGTAAATTAATAAATTTTTAGTGAAATTTATATTTATATTAATAATGGTATATAACTAAAATATAATTAATTTGAAAAATAGGAAAAACAAAAATTAAATTAAATTAGATATTTATGTATACTATATAATTAATATTTGTCACATATAGTAATAAGAAGCGCAATGGTTGAGTGGCAAGTGGAGGATGCTTTTGCTCAGAGGTTCTTGGTGGAGACATTTTCAAAAAATTTTCAAGCAGACCGGTTCAGTTAGATCGGTTTGTACCGTTTCTCGTCAATTTTGACTGGTTTGATCCGGTTCTTACTAGTTCACACTGGCTTTCTTTCTTAAACGGTCCAAGTAGTAAATCGAACCGGATTAAAATTCAGTTCACCAGTTTTCCGGTTGAACTGGCCGGTCTAGTTCAGTTTTTATAACTATGATTAAACATAAGAAGGCAAGAAGTCTGACGGACTACTGTGAATACCATAAGCTCTATGGATATTCCACCAACGAATGCTACAACTTGAAGAATGTCATAGAAATTTTGGCCAGAGAAACCCGATCAGACAGATATCTGACAGACAGGTCGGACGACCCAAGGGAAAGAATGAAGGAGTAAGAGGAAAGACGACAAGAGCGTCCACCTTAAACCCCTAGAGCGAAACATACACATGATCTATGGGGGGTTCGCTATAGGAGGAACGTCTAAATCATCAAGGAAAAGGCATCTCAAAGAGGTATACCAAGTCGAAGAAGAAACTAGAATTCCCGACTTACCTACCGTCACATTCACTAAAGAAAATGCCCAAGAGATAACATCAGGGCATGATGATCCCGTGGTTATAACGATGATCCTCACAAACACAAACCTCCATAGAGCCTTGGTAGACCAGGACGGCTCGGCGGACATCCTATTCAAAGCCGCTTTCGAGAAGTTCGGATTTGAAGAAAAGGACTTAAAGGCCTACCCAGACAACCTATTCGAATTGGGGGACACGCCAATCTGACTACTGGGGTATATCTCTTTATACACCACTTTCGGAAAGGGTGGAAGGTCGAAGACATTAAGTATTGATTACATTGTGGTTGATGTAAATTCGGTGTACACTGCCTTAATAGGTCGAACGACCTTAAACCGACTTGCGATTGTCGTCTCAACACCTCTCCTCTGCATGAAATTTTCCACAGTGGAAGGGATTGCCACTATTAAGAGAGATCAAAATCTAGCACAAAAATGCTATAATGAAAGCCTTAATTTAAAAGGCGGTACTAGGAGCAAAGAGGTCAATATAATTGAACTGGGTGGAGTCCGAACTCGAGAAGAACTACGCCCCCAACCTGAGGACAAGGTAGAGAAAGTACAAATCAAAGATCACCCCAACAAAACAATGACCATTGGAGCTAACCTGGAGGAAAGTCTAAAGGAACAACTCGTTGCGCTATTGAGAAAAAACTCCGACCTCTTTGCCTGGAAGGCCTCCGATATGCCTAACATAGATCCCGACCTAATATCCCACAAACTCGTAGTGTATCTGGGCTCCCGACCTGTTCAACAAAAGTGTCAGAAGCTTGGACCAAAAAGGACATAGGTAGTGGAGGAGCAAGTTCAAGCCTTGCTGGAGGCAGGATTCATAAGGAAAGCAATTTGAGTGGACTCCAGAATGCGAACAAGCCTTTCAAGACTTCAAAGTATTTCTGGGATAGCACCCAATACTTACCTGACCTATCAAAGGGGAAGAACTCATGCTGTACTTGGTAGTAGGAAGCCAAGCCATAGCTTCAGCTCTGATCCGAGAAGATGAAAAGGGCCAACAACCTATCTATTTTGTCAGTAAAGCCTTACAAGGGACAGAGTTGAACTATCAAAAGATAGAAAAAGTTCGCTTATGTCATTATCCTCACATCTCGAAGACTCCGACCTTACTCAAAGTCCATACTGATCAGCCAATGAAGCACATTTTACAAAAGACGGACTTGGCAGGACGGATGCTACAATTGGCCATGGAATTGTACGAGTTCGACCTAAAATATGAAACTCGGATAGTAATCAAGTCACAATATCTTGCTGACTTAGTCACTGAGTACACCGAAATTCGTAAAGAGTGGTATCGACACAAGTACCTCAGATTATATATATATATATATATATATGCACTCAACTCTGTGTTCTCAAACACAAACTAAAACTTCAGAATTAATAGAACTTGTTCCTTTTACAAGTAATTTGAGATCTTTCCAAGAAGAAACTAAAACTTCAGAATTAATAGAACTTGTTCCTTTTACAAGTAATTTGAGATCTTTCCAAGAAGAAACCATGGGCTTCCGTTTACCTATTATCAGAAAATCTACACAAGTAACCTCAAAGAGTGGAGAAGTCCCAAAAAGGTATCTTGTAGTGTATGTGGGAGAAAACATGAAGAGGTTTGTGATTCCAATAGCATACTTGAACAAACCTTCTTTTCAAGACTTTTTGAGTAGAGCAGAAGAAGAATTCGGATATGTTCATCCGATGGGTGGCCTCATAATTCCATGCCGAGAAGATATGTTCTTAGATATCATATCAGTTCAGGCTTAAGTTGTTCATCAGAGCAAAGAGACTGACATAACATATTTTTGTTGAAACTAATTTTGTAGTGTACAATAGTGCTTTGGTAGAATTTTTTCCTCCCTTTGTTTTCATGCAAAAGTGGAATGTGTTTATTAGTTTCATTACTTATTGTTGATAAAAATCTAAAGTATTATTTAAGCTCATTGTGTTTCTATTATTTTAGTTTCTCTTGTTTATTCTATGCCCCTAGCTAGGGGTGTGGTTGGGTAAAATCGGATTTGTCCTGATTTAGAATCGGTCCTAAATATACATCGGCTCTATTTTTTAGACCCTAACCCAACCCTAAATCTGATGAAACCTAAATATTTTTGGGCCACAACTATACCAGGTCCAAACCTGGTAAAAACTGGGTCTTTAAAGCTTTAACAATAATTTATAAAGAAACTTATTTATAAAATAACTTATTTATGATACACTTATTTATAAAGAAGAAACTTGTTATCGAAAAGTTGATATCTATATTTGAACTTGAATTTGTCCATAAATTCTAGTTTGATACTTCTTCGATCTATTTTCTAATTCAACAAGTGTGATTAAAAATAAAACAATAAGCTTATAATTTATATAACATAATATTGAAATAAATTTAAAACATATATATCTTTTTTAGTTCTCTTAGGGTGCACACGAATCGGGTGAAGTCAGGTTCACCTTGACCCGGACCTGACCCGAAATAATAACTGAGTCTATTTTTGAGACTCTTACCGACCCTAGACCCGATGAAATCACGCCAAATTAGCCCCTAAAGCGTTCGGGGTCGAACCAGGTAATACCGCCATGCACACCCTACCCCTAGCAATGCCCCTAAGGCAATATGATAGAAGGGTAAAGACTATAGAGGCTATAAAATCCAGTAAGACTATCCAAAATTTGTGGTAGCATTTACCATACATAGAAGAAGCAGTGTATTATATGCTACAAATTCATTTGCTAGAACCTAACTTGCATATAGGATATGGTTAAAATATTTCGACAGCCACAAATTGTAAAAGCAGTGTAGAAAATTAAAGCCTTGACCTATCCAAATTTGATTACTTAGTCATCAAAATTAAAAAATTAATTAATGCTTCTTTCTTCTTAATTTCACACTCTACACTGTGACACCAAATATTTTATGAATGCAACTAGTATTAATAATTTACTTATGTATGATAATACAGGATTTTGGAAGCAAAAATCTGCAGATTAAAAGACATAGATAAAAGTTTTTAGGTATTGAAAATCAAAGAGACAGAATTCATCCAATACTGAAAATCAATAGCAGTCCATAAAATTCATACGGGGAAATATATAAATTAATTTAACTTTTAGAAAATATTATATTGAGTAAATAATCAAATTCGTCCCTACAAAATTACCCATTTTTTAAATAGGTCTCCAAAGTTTTTTTTAGTTAAATTTGTCTTTAAATGATATTAAATTGGTCAAATTAGTGCTTTCATTACTTCTATTGCTCATGACATTAGAGTTTGTTGATATCACATATTAAGTGATACTATAATACATACTGGATCATTTCAATTGGTTGCTAACATAATAAGTTTTTAAATTTAAATCAAATCAACCCTAAATTGAGAGATTTCAATGTCTCAAGGTCTCCTTAATTTGAGGTTGATTTAATCTAATTGCATAAACTTATCATGTTGGTTGCTAAGTAGGACTACTGTGTGTGTTATGGTGAACGCGGTGTCATTTGATGTGCCCAATAAGTAAATTTTGACTCCATCAACAATGGAAGTGACAGAATGACTAATTTGACTAACTTAAAATCTTTGAAAGACGAATTTGATTAAAAAAATCTTTTAGAGATCAATTTAAAAAATGAGTAATATTTTAGAAACAAATTAAAATTTTTTTGAAGAAAAAAATTAAACACAACATGATGGAGCAAAAGAACAAACAAAGAAATAACTAAATAAACAAAATGTAAAACTTAACTTGTAGTCATTTCAGGTATTGCCATCAACAATCATAGAAGTTAACACCTTCCCACTCTCGGTAGCTTTTAACCGTTCTATGGATAACTTCATGTATCAGAGTGCTTGTTCTTGAAAATTCTATCATTTTTTTACACCAAATATTCTATACCACCGGTTCTGCTCTTCTTTTCTTCTAAGTTCTTCAGTCTAACTCTCAAAGTGTTGCTTAATATTATCTGAACCGTTCATAGTCTATTAGAGGTAAATAACCAAGCACACCATACCTGCCAACTACACTCACAACCAAGGAACAGGTGAAATATGTTTTCAATTTTTTTTACATAATACACAAACAATATCATCAGACTAATAACAGCTAACCGACACAATCTTTTTTTAGTATTAACTCACCCAACCAAGGCAAGCCAAACAAATAATTCAACTCTTGGTGGAATAATGTCTCTCCATATAATGCTAGTGAAACTATAACTTGTTATATCTTTTGGAAGTATTTCTGCCTGCATAAGCTGCACCAAAGAATTAGTAGAATAAACGTTTTTTTTTAATCAAATTTTCATACAACTTGATCCTCTCTTTTAGATGTTAACATGACTGATTGTAAAGTTCCATGGAGTTGATTAAGTAGCCCCCATCACCCATTGAAATAACTCTCTCCTCCATTGGAAAATCTATATTCATTCTAATCCATCGCAGAACTCACAATCCCCGACAAAAGAACCTCTTTGGTTTAAGACCGAGAAAAGGCTTAAAAAAGTATGTTTCAGAGCACTGCTTTATAATCAGATGTCCTCCCAGAACTAAATCCTTCTTCTATTCCCTAGTTCTATAAACAAGCCTCGAATCAATTTCTCTCTTACGCATGGTTCTTTAATTTGTAACTAACAAATATCCTTCTATGGACCCCTGTTTAGGTATGGGCTGACTAGAAAGCATCTCTGAAAAATTCAAATTATTCCATAAACACACAATCTTTTTCTATAACGGATAGTCTTCTTTTAAAAATCATTGCATCTCCAATCCACCTAGTTTTTTTGGAGTCTGCACCAATTCCATTTTATTAAAGGTATTCCATTTTTTCCATCCTTATTATTTCATAAAAATCTCATTGGCAGTGAAATTAGCTTCTCTGCCATAGACTTAATGCTTGTTTGGTCGCTATTAAATTGATAAAAAAATATTTTTTCAATAAAAAATCTTTTTTTATTTTTTAGTGTATTTGGCAAATTTTTAATAGTAAAAGTAAAAGTACAAGAAAAATAAAAAATCATCTTTTTTGAGAAGTTACAATTTACATCTTAAGGTCTTTTTTCTTTAAAAAAATATATTTTTCACATAATAAATGACAAAAAAGTACTTTTATTTTATTTTATCCAAACATAATTAATAAATAAAAAATTTTTTTACATGGAATATTCAAACATAAATTATTTTTATTTTATAAAAAATCTTTTAAATAAATATCATTTAAAAAAACATCTTTTTCGAGAATAACGCCTAAACAAACTCTTAAACATCTTATATAAACTAAGATAATATACAAACAAACTATTAAAAACAGGTTTAATAACAACTAACTTATCAATTTTATTAAGAATTTTTGCTTTTTCCATGCCGAGTCTTTTGATCATTTACTCATTTTATCAATACCAACTAGAATCTTATCTTATCTATATAGAAAATCACATATTGTAAAAATACCCTATCTAATATTACTAATACTTACAAAACGTGAAATTAAAGAGGTTAGTTTTCATGGTGATTATCATTATCATTTGGCATTCAAACGAAAAAAACTCTTTATGTATCAGCTGATTAGAGTATAGTACATTGTCTAAATGTTTAGAGTATTTTTAATGTTGTTCGATTTAACTTGAGAGATATTTTAAGACAATGTCCTAAAAAATACTATACAAATTACAAACTAATTTTTACTCTCTTTTTTTCAAGAGAAGAATCCAAGAAATCAGAAATAAGCCCTTTTAAAAATATATGCTATTTTAAATCTTTTAAAATAAAAAATAGAGAAATTTAATAAAATAATAAAATAAAAAATTAATTATTATTAATTATATAACTTTTATAAAAAATATATTATTTTAATATAAAAATAATTAATTTTTTATCTTACCACTTTATCAATATTACTTTGTAAATTAATTACTTTTGATAGTGAATAACTCCAACAGAAAAAAAAGAAAGGCCTTCCGGTACTAATTACATAAATGCATAAAGTCAACTAGTCATTGACCAACAAAGGAAAAAAAAAGATTACACAGATTTAAAAAATTATAATTATAATTATTAAATGTCTACACACATGCATAGGGCCCACAAAGCGTAAAACACCGCCATTGGCAACCTATATAAGAATGCAAAACTCTCTTCTCAATACTACGTAATTTTTAAGCTGGTTGTGATTTCTCAGTAAGCTTTTAGTTTTTGTTCCTCTTAAATTTAGTTTTCTGTGGTATTATTGTTCTTTATTTTCTCTTCTTTTTCCATTGTTGAGTTCTTTCTTTCTCTGTTATTACTTTGAATAATAGGATCAACACTCTACTGTGGGTGAATTCGGAGGCTTAGTTCAACAAAATTTCAACAGTGAATACGAGGGGAATTAGTGCTTTTGCAAAATCTACTTGATTAGGGTTTTAAAGAACGTATGAATCAACAATGGTAGGAGAAGAAACTCTATTATCTGCATGTTTCTGTAATGGATGGATCCCCCCTTCTTTTTTCTTTGTTGATTCTCTTTATAAAGATGTTTTTCTGTTCAAATCTTTTGTATTTTGCTACTTAACATCGGGGTCCATTGTAAAGATGGCTTTTTTTTTGTGCAAATCATTGTTGTTATGGAATATATTCAAGTCCGAGAAAAGAAAAGAAAAAGGGTTTGCTTTTTTATTGTGATGTTAGTTTTTGATTATCTTGGGAATGAATTGGTTTTGAAAAAGTTGGTTTTTCTTTATTTTCCAAACTATTTTTCTGTTATTGAATTACGGGCAATTGAGTTTTGCCATTTGATAGTTCTGGGATGCCCTGTTTTTTCTCTCTTCTTTTTATGAGATGGACGTGACTCTGGACTTTGAATTTATTTCAATTCTACCTTGCACAATGTATGTTCGAGCCGTTTGGAAAAAGAATTTGTTGCAGAATGATATATGATTGACTTTTACAGCAGAACAAACTTAGTTGCAGAATTGTTTCAATTCTTTTGCAATGAATTCTTTTACTATGAGGATCAAATAAGATTTTGTCCCTTGAAAAAGTAATGATTTGTTGACGGTAAAATTGTGCGATAGTTTTCATGATTCTTGTGACCCTTGAAAACTGAAATGTGTGAAAGGGTAATATACTTGGCCTTTCTATCCAATGATATTGAAATGTAACGATATATGTGTCCCTATGAATTGTGATGAAGGATTTTAGTCCGTATGACCTGACCCTATGAATTGTGATGAAAGACTTTAGTCCCCATGACCCGATAAAATCGGATAAGATGATATATGTGGCTCTTTGAAGTTGAATTGTGACAAAGTATTTTAGTCCCTATGCTCAAGAAAATCGGATACAATAATGTGTGGTCCTATGGAATTGAATTATGATGAAGGATCATAGTCCCTATGACCCTAAAATATCGGATACAATGATGTGTGGCCCTATGAAATTGAATTATGGCGAATGATCTTATTCCCTATGACCCGAATATATCGGATATGATAATATGCTTGACCCTTATGTTACAAAATGATGTTATTTTCCCTTTTTTGACCCATGAATATTGAAGTTTGATGGTATAGCTGACCCTATGACCTTAAAATTTAGTGAAGGGTTTCTTGTCCCTAATGTGGTTGGAATGTGGTGAAGGATCTCTTGGCTCCAAAATAGTATTTCCTTTCTCTGATATGCTTTTGTTCATGCTTTGAAATTTATCGGAACAGTTAACAGTTAATTATGGTTTTTCTTATTGCAAGTAGCTTTGATTGCCAAACACATTGAGATAATTATTTTGTTGAAAAATGTTATGGATAAATAGAAAATAATTGAATGACTGAATTCATATTCAATTTTACACAATTTTGTTTGCAAATCGTTGCTCTTATGGAATATATTCATATCTTAAAAAACAAAAAAGATTTGCTTTCGATTATTAGTGCTATCTTTTTATTATCTTGGGGATGAGTTGGTTTTGGAAAGGTTGGTTTTTCTTTATTTTCCCAACTATTTTTTTGTTATGAATTACGGGCAACTGAGTTTTGCCATTTGGATTTGGAAGTTCTGGGATGCACAATTTTCTCTTTCATTTTTATGATTTGGATGGGACTCTGGAGTTTGAATTTATTTCAATTCTACCTTGCACCTTGTATGCTTGAGCCGTTTGGGAAAAGAATTTGTTGCAGAATTGTTTTAATTCTTTTGTGATGAATTTTTTTTACTATGTGGATTAGATAAGATTTTTTTCCTTGAAAAAGTTGTGTAATAATTTGTTGATGGTAAAATTGTGCAATAATGTTCATGATGCTTATGATCTTAGAAAAATAAAAACTGTGAAAGGGTTATTTAGTTGGCTTTTTCTGTCTAATCATATTGAAATATAATGACATATGTGGCCTTATGGATTGTGAATTTGTGATGAAGGATCAGTCCTTATGACTGGATAAAATTGTAATGATGATAATATGTGGCTCTGCAAAATTGGATTGTGATGAAGGATCTTAGGCCCTATGACCCGATAATATCGGATACAATGATGCTGATAGCTCTACGAAATTGAATTGTGATGAAGGATCCCTATGACCTAAAATAATCGGATATGATGATATGCTTGACCCTTATGTTGCGAAATGATGTTATTTGGCTTTTTGGACCTATGAATATTGAAGTTTGATGGTATAATTGACCTTGTGACACTGAATATGGCGACGAATCTTTTGGCTCCAATGTGGTTGAAATATGTTGAGGGATTTCTTGGCTTCAAAATAGAGTTTTCTTTCTCTGATGTGTTATTGTTCATGTTTTGAGATTTATTAGAACACTGAACAGTGAAATATGGCTTTTCTCACTATAAGTAACTCCGCATATATAAGTGCTGCTCAAGAATTGAAAGATGTTATCAGAAAAATAATTGAGTGATTGAATTCATTATCAATTTGTGATGGACTTTTACAGCGTGACGACTTAGTTGCAGAGTCATTTCAAGTCTTTTGTGATGATTTATTTTTTTGTGTGCACTTACTATTGGATTAAATTAAAATTTTGTCCTTTGAAAAAAGCTGTGTAATGATTTGTTGATGGTAAAATTGTGGGACAATGTTCACTATTCTTGTGAGCCTAGAAAAATGAAATGTGTTGAACAGTAATATGTTTGACCTATATATGACTACAAAATCAAATTGTGGTGATACGAAATTGAATTGTGATGAAGGATCTTAGTACTTATGACTCGATAAAATCCATTCTATTTATCGGATAGGATGTTATGCTTGACGCTTATGTTGCAAAATGATGTCATCTGCTATTTTTTTCTCTAAAATATTGAAGTTTGATGGTATAGTTGACTATATGAAGTTGAAATGGTGAAGGATCACTTGATTCCAAAATAGAGTTTTCTTTTTTTGATGTGTTCTCCTCATGCTTGAAATTTATTAGAAAAGCCAAATCTGATTTTTCTCATGCAAGTAAATTTGCATATATAGGCTGCTAATTGCTTCGAGATAATTGAAAGATGTTATAGATAAACAAAAAACAATTTGAGTGATTGAATTCATTGTCAATTTGATTATACAAAAAAATAGTACACACTCTTTGAATTTGTCATTCCAATTCTCTATACTAATTTATTATTACAACATGTATGCTAATCTATGCCAATTAGTCTCAGAAAGTCTGAGATTCTTCATCAGTCTCAACTCAAGGAAGATGTGAGTTGGTGGAATACATCTTCACTGCAAGGAATTGTTCAGACCTCCGTTGAGATGATCATATCCAAACTGTTGAATGCCCTGAGAAAATTACTGCAAAAAAAGAAATAGAAGATAAAAGAGAGAGAGAGCAAATGGTCTCATCATTAGGAACGGAAAGATTCTTCCTTTATCTTCTAATTATTTCAAAGAATTTCATTATATAAATGTGGGTGAACATTTTGGATACTTTTGGACCTACAAGAGAATTTCTGGAGTGATGTGTTGGGAAGGGATGAAAAGACAAATGCTGCAATATATCAAAGAATGTAAGGTCTGCTAAAGGAATAAGCACCAGACATTGTTACTTGCTAGCCTGTTATAACCATTATCAATTCCCATAAATGTTCGGTCTAATGTATCTATGGACTACATTGGGGGACTACATGGCTTTGGAAATAGACACTATTTTGGTGGTTGTGAATAGGATGATTAAATATGCTCATTTTTTTAGTCTAGCATACTTTTACACAGTTAAGGAAGTAGTTGATTTGTTTGCCAAAGAAGTGGTGCAACTTCATGGTTTTCTAAATTCAATTGTTCGAGATAAATTATTCAAGAGAAAATTTTGGGGTGAGTTCAAGGAAGCTGGGACCACCCTCAAGATGTGTTCAACTTATCATCCACAAATGGAAGGTCAACGTGGGTTGTCAATAAATGCTTGGAAACCTACTTAAGGTGTCTTATAGGTTCCAAGCCAAGACAATGGCCTAAATGGCTAGCTGTGGGTAGGACATTAACAAATTGTATGATTAATTGATCAAAACAATTAGAGTCTAGGAGTGAATTATTTTAATTAGAAGACAACACTACATTCAGAAAGAGTGGAAGGGAGAAAAGCATACTAGCATTCTCTAAAACAGATATATAATAAGTTTTCCTTTGGAACTTAATTTTTGCAAGAACCATTCATTTTGTTAGACTGATCGTCTATATTCACTTGTTCAGTATCTCATTTGAACGAGTTAGTTCATTAGAGAATTGAGATATAACAATAGCAACAAGTGTTTTAAGTTGCAATACTATCTTGCCATAGGAATGAAAGCAAAATGGAAAGTGTCCGTAAAAAAAAGAATGAAGTGCCTTCTGTATAAATATGTCTCTCAACTAATTTATCTACATCCTAATAGCATGATCTACATCCCATTCAAGTGAGAATCGATGTTTAGAAACTCATTCTCACTGCACGGAATTGTGAGACCACCCATTGGATGATCATATACATATTCTTCTTCAACGTGACTCAACAATTCTTGAAATGAAGGTTGGTTCAAGTATGATATTGGAATCACGAACCACCTCATGTTGTCTCTAACATAGACTGCAAGGTAGTCTTTTGGTATATCTATCCCCTTGGAAATTGTTTTTGTTGCTCTTTTAATACTTGGAATGCGAAAACCCATGTTGTATAGTGGTTTTTTCAAAGAACTTGTATGAGAAATAAGTATTTGAGTTAGGATACTTGAGGATCAAATGACTTGTGTTAATTTACAACCCTAAGAAATTTGGTATATATAGATGCTAAGGGAAGTAGGAAACCTTCAAATCAATTTCCAACTGAAATTATTTTTGATGAGTGATAAGGGATCACATGGCATTGTCTTGGAGGTGTTTCTATAGATTGCTAAGTTGAAAAGGATTACATACCCCACTTTCTGATATAGTGGCTAACAAATTTACCCTCTTGAAATCAAAGACATATGACACCAAAAATATGTCCATGCATTAAACCATACATAATCTATTAATAGATATGCTTTAGACATCAAACATCCTCTTTTTCTTTCTCTTTTTCTCTTCCTTAGATTGACATTGATGTTGAAATGCATCTGCGAGGTGCCAACTTATACCAGATTGACTTTGAAAAATACTGTTACAAAGAGAACCAACATAGCGTACATGATGACATGCCAGTGTATATATTCATAAAGTTCAAAGCATCCTCCAATCAGACGATAGATTTTGATTTATATATGCATTGAATTTCTTCTTTTTTCTTGGATAAAGATCATACAACAGTTAGATTCCTTTTTATTATTCTGAATTTTTGTAAGAACCATTGTATCATACCAAGAAAGCCAAAAGTGAAAAGTTTGATAATGGTTTTAGCTTCATACTCATGATAGCTGTTATAAAAGTCACTGGCCTTTAGTCTATTTGGTTATTTTAGACCTAAAGTTTATTTGATTTGTTAAACTGACATTATTGGAAAGAAGGAAATATAGCAATGAATAAGTGGATTGAGATATCTTCAGATGCTTTTGTGGTGAATATGGATCAGTGAGGAACCAGTCACTTGCATATAATTTTGTTGTGGTGAATAAGTGGATTAAGATATCCTCAGATAGCTTCATACTCCCCTCGCATTAGTTAGTGTTTTTGGGCCGGACCGGCCCATGTTGTCATTGGCCCGTTTGTAGGATGCGACAAACACCGTCTTCCTCGCCAAAATTCAATAGTATAAATATTAAATACGCAGACATTTTCTATCGGAAAATTCATTGTCATTTGTCAGTTTTGTTTCTAGTTTTTACTGTCTTCGTTCTGGCTATTTCATTAGTAACTGTAGTTGGTTTATTGTCAAGAAAAGGAGGATATCTAATGGAACACGGCACTTTTAAGTTTTCTCCCTTCATTCTAGCTTTCCTGATTTTCTTATCCTCCCGCCAATTCTATTGAAATGCACCGTAATCACACCGTTTCTTTTTCTCTTCTTTTAGTGTTTTGGTATTCTCAGTTGAAAAAGGTCGACCCTCCAAGAAACAGAAAACCGTGAAAGACGTTAGTTCTCTCCTACATCTCTGATATCAGTTCGTTTCTTTCATTTTCTCAACTTCTACTGTTTTGCTTACATTATTTCAAAAAGGGAAATGGCAAAAAAAGCATTGACAATGATGGTAATCTTCATTGACCGTCCAATTTTCAATTTCATGCAATCCTACTCTAGGGTTGAGGGGTTTTTGGCGTGAATCGGATGGTAGAACCAAAGATTTTAGCAAATTGGAGTTGAAACCAGATAACCTAAATCGCCCTCTCCCGTGTACAAGCATGCTTACGATTTTCTCATTGCCATCGCCAAACCTGTCTGCAGGTTCCTTGTTATTGGAATATATAAAAAGATGATGATTCCACTACAAATATGCAATGTTGTGTTAAACGATTGGTGCTGTACAGACCGGAGTCAATGCATGAGTACAACCTTACTCTGCACTCCTTGTATTCCGCGGTTTCAGTAGGTTCAGAAACAGAAACAATCATAAATGTTTTGACCAAGTTGTCCAAAACCAAGCTTCCCAAAGAGATGATTAAGTTTATACATGATCACACTAGAATGCTTAAGAAGAACAGCTACTTTGTTGAATCTCCTTTTTCTGAGGCATGCAGAAATGTCAGATGCCCCTAGCAAGCAATTTCTGCAAATGCTTTTTTCAGATCTTATGCGGTTCATACTTCAAATTTTTGTAGGTATTGAAGACATTTCTCAAGGATAAAACTATATCTAGAGCAAGGATTGTTTCTGAGGTGTGTGATCAGATTTTCTTTCTGTTTAATATATTTGGGTGACTTTGGTTTGACAAAATTGCTATGATTGTATGTTATGTCTTTCTTCGTGTATTTTTTTGCTTCCTCTTCCCCATATATAGGTGAAACTCAAATTCAGTATTGATTTTTATTTTTGTAGGGTACAAATGGGGATGGATTTACAATCAGCAAAACAGTAGGTGAAATTGAAGGCACTCACGATGAGTTGTTCGATGAAGCAAAAGTAGCAGCTGTAGCTGAAGATAAAGAAGCTCATTTATTTGAAATTGATCCTTCTCAGGTAACATTGGTCAAGCTGTTAAAAAGGAATGTGATATTTCTTTCTTGAGCACCTTAATCCATTTGTTTTCTCAATCTGACTGAATATAGCAAGTCTTGGAACATAATGGTGCCAGATTATATGTCATTCATGTCCTAAATTAATGCAATAAATTGATTATTTTGAATATAAGAAGGCAAAAATTGAGTATATGAGGTGTCGAAATCCTTCACATGTTCGGTGCTTATAAGAAAGTTGAGATTGTCATTGCAAATGTAACGAGAGCTAATTTGAATATTTGGTTACATTGATATTAGAAAATAGGATAGAATAGTTGTAGTTACTTCAAATTATATATTCTATTTGTATGTAGGTTGAAATCGTAAAGCAACGGTGCTTGCTAAATGCATTAAATTATCCCATGTTTGGAGGTGTATGACTTCAGAAATGATACAGTAATTATAATTTTTCAGGATCATAATCAATATGTTTATATATGCCAAGCATTGCAACTTTATGGCTTTGGACTTTAAATTAGTTTATCTGCTGCTCATGCAGTTACCCTGTTTTAATGGTGCAGGTGAATCCAGACATTGACATGGAACTAAAGCCTCAAGGAAAACCTCCACCATATCAAGAGAAGAGCCTTAGTAAAATGTTTGGAAATGGTAATGCTGATATATTTTGCATGCACATGTATCTTTAAATTTCCTCTCTAGTTAAAAAATAAAAAATAAAAAAATCTTTACACTTCCTCTTAACATGTTATACTTTATGAGCACCCATCAGTTGTTTTTTAGAATTGATCGATCTGACTTCTTTAGTTGTTTGACTTGAGATATAAAAAATAATATTCCATCTTTCTGTGTATTTTGAAGACTACAATATTCGGGACCACTGTTAAACCATGCAGAGTGTATTATGACAAAAATTGAAGTAAAGGGAAACATACACACCTTGGAACATATTTTTGCAGTGTGCAAGCCTATCAATGGTCCTTCCTCACTTGGAAACCTCATGTAATATAAGCTAGTAGTATGGCATTTGGATGATTTGTAGTAGGTATATATTTAATCTATATGCATTAGTTTTTACCCAAGAAAATATTTGGTTATTTCTTTTATGGAAATTTATGAGTTGGTATGTTTATGTTTCTAGTATAAAAAAACTGCTTAGAGATAATTGGCTTGTGGTGTGGCTGCATCGGGCTTGGATTAGCATGACTTCAGTAACATAAGTGCATATTGAAAATTAAATTACTTTTGGCTGCAATTTTATTGTCTTCCTCCCAGGTAGAGCAAGATCTGGTATAATAGTTCTCCCACGTGGCACTGGAAAGTCCCTAGTTGGTGTTTCTGCAGCTTGCCGGATGAAACAGAGCTGCCTTTGTTTGGCAACAAATGGCGTCTCTGTAGATCAGTGGCCTTTTTAGTTTAAACTTTGGTCAACTATCCATGATGAACAAATAACATCTGATTGCAAAGAGAGATTCCATGGTAATGCTGGAAATGTTGTGACAACATATAATATGATTACTTTTACTGGTAAATTATCTGAAGAATCAGACAAGATCATTGAAGAAATAAAAAATAGGGAATAGGGATTGCTCCTCATGGATGAGGTTGTCATGCTAAATTATGGTTGTATCCTTCTGGCTTGAATTCTTAAGGTTGTTCTTTATGCATAATATCATTGCATTATTAAACATCTACACGTGGTTCCATCCCATTTATTTCGAGAAGTCATTATTATCACCAAATCTCACTGCAATCTTGGGCTCATAGGTATTCCATTTTGCTTTTAATTTTGTCATCATCCTTATTGTGAACTTAGCCTTTTTCTGCTGGGACTGAAATCTTGATGGTTAACACTGCAGCTACACTTGTGAGAGACGAAAAAAGGATTACCGATCTGAACTTCCTAATTGGTCCCAAGTTTTATGAAGCAAATTGGTTAGATTTATTAAAAGGAGGATTTATTGCAAATGTATAGTGTGCTGATGTATGGTGTCCAATGATAATTGAGTTTTTTGCTGAGTTTCTAAAGAAAGAGAACTAAAAAAACAGGCAGGCAAGGCTTCCTGCTTTAAAGTAGAGATTATGTGGAGAGATTATAATGCATTGGTTTTGTTGAGTACTACAGGTTGCATTTTATGTTGTGGCTATTTAGATTATCAATGGATTGAAAATAAATTTTAAAGAATACTTCTACTGCTAAACAATTTCTGTGGTTTACTTGTTTAAGTTCACTGTTCCTAACTAATTATGTTTACATTTACAGGCATTATATGTGATGAATCCAAATAAGTTCAGGGCATGTGAGTTTCTCATAAATTACCATGAAAAGGCACGTCGTGATACAATTATAGTCTTTGTTGATAATCTTTTTACTCTCACTGAGTATGCCATGTAACTCCACAAGCCTATGATATATACTGCTACTAGGTGCTGTTGACATATATTATTACTATATATATAATTTGTGGTTCTCTTTCTACGGTACCTTATATTCTAATGTGTTATCTGCAGCCATGTCGAGCGGACAAAAATTCTTCAAGCCTTCAAAACTAGCAAAGATGTAAACACTATTTTCCTTTCCAAGGTCTTTTCCCATTTTCCTATACTTCCATTTTGAGAATTATCTGCTTTATTCTTCTTGGATATGTCAAAGCATATGTTGGTAGGTCCATCCTATCGACCTTGATGAATGTCAAGTTTGAACTGATGTATTTTTGCAAGTTTTGTTGTATTGATTGGTTTTGTAAAAGATCTAGTATGTTTTATAGTTGTCTGCCTCAGTGTTGCCTGTTTGATATTATTGATATATTATGTGTGATTTCCTTTTTAATTTTATAGAATAACATACA
Organism: Arachis duranensis; assembly: GCF_000817695.3. Lineage (NCBI taxonomy): Eukaryota > Viridiplantae > Streptophyta > Magnoliopsida > Fabales > Fabaceae > Arachis > Arachis duranensis. The sequence goes on along the minus strand of NC_029774.3, from coordinate 101,513,740 downwards.
ATGATCTAATCCTAGCACCTCTCTAAAATTTTCAGGTGGGTGACAACTCTATTGATATCCCTGAAGCAAATTTAATAATTCAAATCCCTTCTCATGCCAGTTCAAGGCATCAAAAAGGCCAACGGTTAGGGGGTATATTCTTAGGGCAAAGGTTAGTTTTTGAACTTCCTCCACATGTAATACTATCATAACTTATTGGGGCAGCTATGATTATGTATTACTTGAAAAGAAGATTTTTGAATATTATTCTTGAATTGTTTCACTTAGAGAGTAATTACATACAGAATATAAAGATTTATTTACAACTTAATTAAGGAAACAAAATAATAGGTAATAAAAGTTATTCAAAACAAATCTACACCAAATCTGTCCTAATATAAACAAATCTGTACTAATTATAGAATAATTACAACACTCTCCCTCAAGCTGGTGAATGTATATCTATCATTCCCAACTTACAAGTAAGGTCTTTTAAGTGCTCTGTGGAAAGTCTCTTAGTGAACATATCTGGCAATTAGAGTCTTGAAGGGATGTACTTTAGTGGCTATAAGACCATTGTCCAATTTCTCCTTAATAAAATGTCGGTATATTTCTACATACTTTGTTCAGTTATGTTGAACTAGATTGTGTGCAATACTAATGGCAGACTTATTATCACAAACCAATTCCATAGGAGCTTCATACTTTACTTTGAGGTCATCGAGTATGATCTTCATCCATAATAATTCCCAAATCCCTTGGGCCAGGGTTCTAAATTTCACCTCTGCACTTAATCTTGCAACTACATTTTGCTTCTTGCTCCTCCATGTCACCAAGTTTTCTCCCGAGAACATACAATATCCTGAGGTGGATCTTCTATCAATAATTGATCCAGCATAGTCAGCATCAGTATATACTTTCATGGATAAAATCCCTTCCTTTTTTGAATAGCAAGCCTTTCCCTGGAGAGGCTTTCAAGTACTGAATAATCCTGTTTATAGACTGCAAATGTCTCTCACTTGGATCATGCATGAATTGACTAACCACACTAACTGCATAGGTTATGTCAGGCTTGGTGTGTGATAAATAGATGAGTTTTCCCACAAGCTTCTGGTGCTATGTCTTCTCCACCTTTGGGCTTTCCTCATCATTTTCAATTCTATGATTTTGCTCTATGGGCAATCTAGTGATCTTGCAATCCAACTTACCAATCTCTTTGAGGAGATCTAGGATATATTTTCTTTGGGAAATAAAGATGTCTTGTCTAGAGTAAACAACCTCTATCCCAAGGAAGTACTTTAGCTTGTCAAGATCCTTCATCTCAAACTGAGTGGCTAACTTCTCTTTCAAAGTCTATTTTTCTAACTCATCATTACCTGCAATAATTATATCATCTACATAGACCAATAGTAGAGTGGGTTTTCCTTCCTGTGAATGTTTTATAAACAGAGTATGATCACCTTGGCTTTGTCGATACCCTAAAGATATCATAGCTTGAGTAAATCTTCCAAACCAGGCATGAGGTGACTGTTTAAGACCATACAAAGCCTTTTTTAGTCTGCACATCTTATTTCCTTCACTAGTGATACCATATCCTGGTGGAATCTCCATGTACACTTCTTCCAAATTTCCATGCAAGAAGGCATTTTTAACATCAAATTGATACATCTCCCAACCAAAGTGTCACTACAAGAAAGAGCGTATTTATCGACGGCAAAAATCGATGGCTATTTCTGCCGTCGATAATTTTCGACAGCTTGATGTCGATATTACCAAACAAATAATAAAAAATAAAAATATTAAAATTGACGGCCTATTCGTCGATATTTTTATAACGCATTAATTTATTTCTGTATTATCGTCATGGTAGGGTCGAACCAGAAGTCGAAAATAAAATCGACGAATATGGTGTCTATTTTATTATTTTAAATATTGACAACCTTGCCGTCGATAAATTTGAACGGTCTAGATTACTTTCTAAAATGGAATAAACGGTCTAAATTTAATTTATATAATAGACGCCATATGTATTGTTTTTTTATATTAAAATCGACAAATATAGTGTCTATTTTATTATTTAAATTATCGACACCTTTGCCATCGATAAATTTGAACGGTCTTGATTGCTTCCTAAAATGAAGTGGACGGTGTAAATTTAATCTATAAAATAGAAGCTTTGTGTGTTGTTTTTTTTAATTAAAATCGACAAATATTCCGTCGATTTTTATCACTAAAAACATATATCCTCGCGTCCACTCCGGCTTCCAAATTCAGAAACGCAAACTTCCCCAAATTCAAGCTAGGTATTCTTCAAGCTAGGTATCTTTGGTTGACTTCACTTTCTCTTCACCACCGCCTCCGTCCGACACCACCACCGGCGACCACAATCGCCTACCCTCTCTCTTCCTTCTTCTCTTTCTTCCCCATTTCTCCATTTCTTCGTTCCTGCGTGCGACACCCCTGTTCATGGAGTCACCCTCTGTCCGCGTCTTCAAGCACCGACAAGCAACCACCAGTGGCGGCGACCTTCTGTGCCACCGCGACATCACCACCACCCCGCCGCCTCTCCGTTCTTCTTCCTCCTTTCATCAATGCAGGTTCCCTTCCCCTGTTCCATGTCTTTCTTTTCTTTATTTTCACTGCTTTTTAATTCTGTTTTTAGAAATTTTGGTTTGGCTTAGGTTTGTTAAAACTTGTGTTTCTAGACTGAAATTGTTGTTGGCTGCATCTTTCTGAAATTACTGGGTTGAATGTTGCTTAGATTGAATTGAAATTTACTGTTTTAAACTCTGCACACCACATGTTCGAAGAAATTCCTGAATGGAATTTTTGATTTAATTTCTATGTCTAATCAGCCAATTTTTTGGTTAACTATAACTACAAACTAGAATGGATTTTGTTAGAATCACTACTAAACTAAAGGAATTAGACCAATAACTAGCTATAAGTGCTGACTAAATACACTAAATTGTGCTGACCCTTGAACTTTTCGCTTTAGTATATTAGGCAGCAGGAGCGTAGTCATAGCCATCATCGTCATCATCACCTTCCATGAAACTTGAATGATCATATTCATTATTATCCTCTTGTCGAAAGCAATCAGTAGTTGCAGGAGCATAGCCATCATCACGATCATCGTTTTCAAGCTTGTTGCAGCAAGAGGCAACATTAACCTTGCAAGTGGAACACATTTTTCTAGAGTAAGTAGTTGAACGAATAATGCAAGTGTATGTATGTTACTGAATTGGTGCACTATTATTCGATTGTTGTATTGAGTTTGAATTGGTTTGGAAGAGAGACCACTTTATATAGAGCAGATAGAAAGTGGGAGGACCCCTTTAATTTGGTCACTAGCCACGAGCCAAGCTTGTGGATTTAGGTTTGGGACATGTGCATCTCCCTAATTCCAATGATGCACATATCTAAGATTCTTCTTCTCTCAACTCTGATCACTACAACTCTCAAATTGTCATTTTCCACTAACTCACATGCCCTGTCGTTTACTCACAGTAATTCCAACAATTCATTTATGGTCAATGTCTCAGTTCAATCTTCTTGTTTCCAATAACATATGTGTATGGAAAAGAATATCTATATATTATTGAATGCATTTTAGATATATTAAAAATTTTCAGGAATTTTAATTATTGATTTTATATGTTTTATGATTAAGATCAATGATCAATCAAATACTAGATTACATGTAGTTTCAGTTAATATATAATTTTATAGGCATAACCAAACCAACTGCTTAGCTTTCCAACAAGTAAAGAACAAAAATCCTACTCTTTCTGTCTCGCATTAACAGTGAATATCAAGAGCATATCATCAAATAATCTGTTTCTTTTTTCATGATAAATCCATTTTGATATCCACTTTTGACATTCAAATTCCAAACACTACTCCAGCATATAATCTTTGTATATTACATTAGTCTTGAATTTCAGCTCAAGTACACTACCCTTTTTTCATTTCTTCAAGCTTAGCTTTCTTTCTTTTTTTGGCCTCCCTTCCTTTCCTTTTTTTTCTTTTCATTTCTTGTAAATTGCTTTATAACTAATGTTAGCTACTAAGAAATATGTTTAATAATCTTCAATGCTGTTATTTTATTCTTTTCTCATCCCTCATTTGTTCTGCCCGTTTTTGGACATAGTAGCTGGACACAAAAATATCAACTAGTACTGCAAATTTAATTTCTTCAAAGAAAATAAAAATATTCTCTCCACCTCAAAAATTAATCAACAAATTAATTATTATATATTTATATATATTTTTTATATAATTTTAATATATATTTTATATTTAATTTACATTTTTCACAATTAATTAATAATCACTAATTTTTAGTATATGTCAAAATTATTTAAAAATAAATTAAAAAAGAGATATAAAATAAAATTCTTTAGAGTTATGAAACTGAGTACTCAATAGGGATATATTCAAATTCTTCATGTGTTGATTGCTTGCTTGATTTCTTGTTAGCTAGTTTTAACTTTGTTGGAATTTGAAATTCGGTTACTGATTAAGCATTTTGTTATTAGCTGATTCTGTTTTCTGGTTTAGCTTCTTGGAGCTTAGTTAGTTTTCTGCTTCTTTGTGAAGTATGAGGAATACTCAATATTGAAAGAATATTCAGTTTTCTGCTACCAAACTCAAGATTCTAATATACTCTTTTGCAACATTTGATATTTCTATGCAGCATTTCACAGTGGAAACTGTAGTGGTGTGGGTCAATGGAATCTTTTGATAAAAGAAACAATAGTGGAGTATTTAGTTCTTCAGCATATACACTATCACAAAATATTGGTAGAGTTTAAGACTCCCAGAAAAGCTATTCAATGTTTAACCTTCTACTTATTTATTTATTTATGAATAGTGATTGAAAATAGCCACCACTTTCAATTATATTCGAACCAAATTAGTCACAAAACGAAAGACTCCAACCAAAAATTATTACTGGCTGCTTTTGGCTTTTGATTCCATGCAGCTACTTGTCCACATGCATGCATCTGATGATATGCTACGACCTCCTGAGAAGCCAAATTTATATTCCTTATTAATATTATATTCCAATTCAACACACATAATAAAGTGATAAGCTCTGAAATGGCATGAAAGTATTAATTTCTTGAACAAATTGATCTGGTTGCTGCACTATGCATAATGCATTGGAAGCATGATAGAGATAATGTGAAACCAGATTCTGCTGTCAAAATAGAATTGGTTGAAGTTAGTTATGAATTTCCAGATATAGTAATTTAGTTATGTTAGTTACTATGGCAGTTGATGAAGACTAATTGATATATATATATATAGCCTCTGACATAGGTAGAAGACTCGAGGCTTGTAATAATTTTTCAAATACTAAATCAAACTTTAGATTCATTTTTTATTACTTTCTATTCTCTTCTTCCTCTGCTATTCTGTCTAAGATTTCTTCAAACCAGAAATAGCCACCATTTTCTTCCTTCCTTAATATGTGCATTGCACTAGTCACTCGAGCGAGTATCAAAAACCTCTATGTATATTTTGAACTTTTCCTTTTATTTATTTATTTATTTATTTTTGGTGGCGTACCCAAATGCATGCTAGCATTCCGCATGATCACCTCAGAAGACGATCATAAAGTTCAGCAAAGTCATCTAACAAAATGAAAGGAGAAAATTATCTTACTTACAAGCTATCAAACATTAACTGTCGAAAGTAATACTCATTATCCACCTATAGTTACTAGTATGGATAATTGCATTTTACATTAATTGCATTTTACTTTAATTAGTATGGATAATAACTTGCTTATTTTAATGTGTACAGGATATGGTTGGTAGAGACGGAGATCGCGGTCGTGGCCGTGGCCGTGGCCGAGGCCGAAAGGGGAGGCCTAGGCTTTCTACTGTTCAGCCCCTTGACTTGCATGCGGATCCATACTCTCTCGTTGGGTCATCATCCGACACGACTGTTTCGACCAATGGGAGACCGCCACCTATTGCTACTACTACCCCCTCCCGTCAGGAGCCTCAGATACAAATGATGCCTACTCTGGGTGTGCCAAGATCATGCACTCAACAAGCCAATGAACCTTCCAACACTGCCTCACATGGTGTGCAGAGTGAACCAGCTATTGTAGCTCCCAGTCGAGCAGGATCTTGTGGGAAAAGACAAACCACATCTAATAGTACCCAAGATGCTCAGGGTCAAGGAACATCCACTGCCACTGGTCACTCCAGCACAAGTGCTCGAAAGCTCAGATATGATGGTGCCAAATGGTTTGTTATTTGCTTTAAATTTGTTGAATAGCATGTCTCATTTTTACTTAGTAATATGTCGTTATCATTTTTTTGGTTTTTGATGCAGTTGGCACCCACCTAAGCCTAGATTGAAGCGTATTTCTCAGGTTTTTAAGGAAAACTACAACAAGCCTTGGCTGAGTTTTGATGAGGCAGATGATGATATTCGAAAAATATGGTGGACTGAGTGGAGGATAAATTTTATCTACCTTGTTTTACGTATTTTACAATATTATATCTCATAGTATATCATACTGTCTCCTTATGTTCTATCAAAATTTCTGCAGCAACAAAATTGTTTTTAGGCTCAAAATATTCTGGTTATTTTTTATCCTCCCAACATTAGTTAATATATATGTTTTTTGGTGGGTAAGGATAAGTAGTCAACAGTTAGTTTTTTTAAAATTATTAGTATTTTTCACTTTTGTAGGATTGACATAGTTTTGGTTTGGAAAGAAGTGATTAAACCTTTATTGTACATTGTTCGGTAATGGTAATGGTAATGGTTCCATGCCTTGTGAGTTCAGTGTTGAGTCTCATTATCATAAGAGCAATAAAATTACAAGGCGCAAAGTACCTAGGGAAGGTGCCGAAATCTTCTAGCTTTTTGGATCATGTAAAGAAAAAGAACAAAGGGGTTATGTCATAGAAATTTCATGTAGTTTTCGAGAGTTTGGAGTTAAATGTGTTGTTTGAACTGATTCTGTCTTTCATCGTTTGGACTCTGCAGTTATGTGGTTTCTATGAAACATGGTTTGCTATAAAGTATACACTACACTCATTGCTATGTGACAGATCTTTGTCCTATTGTGGGTCCTATTTTCATCTTCAAAAATAAAACCCAACATTTATATATATCACAATTCAAATTATTCATGCCTGCTTCAATTTAAAATATTAGGAGATGTTTATTTAAAATTAGAATTTCTGATATAATTATGAAATAAAATGAAATTGTATAACCATTTATTTATTAGAGAGATTGTGACTATACAACCATAGTAAGGCCAAGACTTCTGTTTGAAATGAAATGATGGATAATGACCAATGAAACAATAATTGTTCAGAGGCTAAATTTTATTCCAATGATTTTTTTTAAAATAGAAATTCTTTGACATTATTGATACGGAAGAGGATGATATCTATTAAGCTTGGAGGTTTAGGGCTGCCAAGCGCTTGCGAGGTATGCTCCATGCCATTCACAAAAAAGGTGCCCGTCCATATTGGATCCCACCAGAAGTTCTTGGTGAATTGATGAGACGTTGGAACACTGATGCCTATAGACAATTACAGGCGAGAAATACAGCTGCCAGGAAATCGACTCGAGGTACTTCCCTTCACACTGCAGGAGGCACCACCTTTCCAGAGGCGAGGTTACGCTTGGTAAGTTACTTATAGACAATCTTTACTATGATATTTGCTGTTCTGAAAGTTGTTTAATAAAAATGATCTTAAATGTCAATCAGTGAATGGTGACAATTGCAAATGTTATTTTATACAAATTCAAAAATAAATAAGTGTTTCCATTGTGTCGTTTACCTGGTAATTGGTATGTGAAAATATACAACTATACAAGGAAGCGTTAATGATATTAGTGTTCACTTAAATGTTAACCAATTGTTTATTCAAGCTATTCCCTTGCATTTTGATTGTTTTTTCTTCCCTTCCCTTTAGTTATCAAAACTTACATACATCTCCTAAACTTGCATCGATTTTCTGATTTTCTGATTTAGTTATGCTTTGGTAAGCCTTAATCAATAGAGAGTGAAATCCGTTCTTAATAATGAGCTTGATCTAGTTTCTTTTTAAATTGATGCAAACTGCTGAGTTTTATTTTCTGCTTAATCAATTGCTTAGTACAATACATCCCATATTACATGATAATTTGGTTACATTATGTAGAATCATTCGCTTGTAAGACAATCACGTATGGATGAGTTTTTTGAGCACACTCATACTCGCAAAGAGGATAGGACTCAATGGGTTGATGAACACTCCCGAAAGACAAAGGTAACTTACCTTTATTAATTGTAACTATTTTGTTATCTAATTGTTATGAATTATTAATACTTATAGTAGTTTATCAATCATTTCTCCTCATTGTAGGATATATTTCAAGAGCGTATGTTTCAAGCTGAGCAAGAGCGGCAGGCTGCTATAGAGGCTGGTGTAATTGATCCACCGCCTGTCTCTGAGGAAAGCATATGGATTGAGACAGTGGGTGGAAAACGAAGAGGTAGGGTATATGGCATGGGTGAGGTAAGGGACTCTTCTATGGTGCGGCCTCGAGTTGATGGGCCAACCACCACCACCAGCGCTGATATTTTGGATCTTAGAGAACGAATCATAATACTCAATAGAGAAGTTGAACAACATGCCGCTAAATATAGAGAGCTTGAAGACCGCTACCAAAGGGAGAAAAGAGAGTGGCAACAGACTGTTGAATCCTTGCAGAGGATCTCAACACCAGTAACTCACAGATGGATCAATTTAGTCATCAGTTGAGCAGTTTGACTGAGTATGTGAGAGCCATGGGTCCTAGTAGTTCTGGATTACGTGTTTCCCCACCTCCTCCTTTTACTTTTCCAAGCTCTCAGAAAAGCACAGCCCCAGCCCAGTCCCAACCCCAGCCCCAGGTAGAAAAATTCCACCTATTCTGCAGTGACCAGGACAACCACTGAGTTCTCAAAGGGAGGATGATTCTGACGACGATTTTGATGACTCAGATGATTATTTAGATGAGTATGAGTAGGTTATTTAATTACTTTACTTTGAATATTTTGTATTATTAGTAGATTGCAATTTAAACGAATATAAGTCTAAGTTTAGTTATTTATCTTGTCTTGAGTCTTTATGTTAGAGGGTTATTTATTATTTTGATAAGTTTGTAAACTCATTATCTAATATTTAGTATAAATTTTATTTTTATATTTAAAAGTTTCTTTGTCTTGTTATCTAATATTTTGTTTAAATTTTATTTTATATTTAAAAGTTTATTTGTATTAACGGTTTACTATTTTTCAAATAGAAAAAAAAAAAATTAAAACATATAACTATTAAAATCGACGGCAACGTTGTCGATTTTATTCAAGCCTATATCGACGGCTTTAGCATCGATTTTATTAAACATATTATAGACAATAGTGTTGTTGATTTTATTAAGTTAAATATCGACGGCAACGTTGTCGATTTTATTCAAGCACATATCGACGGCTTTAGCGTCGATTTTATTAAACATATTATAGACAACAGTGTTGTTGATTTTATTAAGTTAAATATCGATAAAAAGGTTGTCAATTTTATTGAATCAATTATCGACAAAGAGGACGTGGATTTTAAATAATAATATCGACGGCAATGTTGTCGATTTTATTAAGAATGTAAAATTCTCACACCCATATTACAGACGGAATGGACGTCGATTTTATTAAATTATTATCGACGGCTATGAAAGCCGTCGATTTTATTAGCATTTTGAAAAATCGACAAGCTTTATAGCGATCAACTGCGCCGTTTATTTTGCCGTCGAATTTCAATATTATCGACGGCTAAGCCGTCGATTTGGCCGTCGATTTTAACGATGTTTCTTGTAGTGTGTGCTGCTAAGGATACGATAATCATGACGGTATTCATTTTTGCCACCGGAGCAAATGTCTCTGCGTAAATGCGTAATCGATCCCATAGGTTTGGGTACATCCTTTTGCAACCAACCTTGCTTTATACCTGTCCAATGTGCCATTAGATTGATATTTAACTGTGTATATCCACCTACAACCTACTGCTTTCTTGTCCATTGGTCTCTCTACAATCTCCCAAGTCTTATTCCTTTCTAATGCACCCATTTCTTCATTCATAGCTTGAACCCAGTTCTCATCTTTTAAGGCTTCTTGTACTGATGTAGGGATTCTGACAGAATCAATAGCTGAAAGGAAATTCTGGTGCTGTACCAAAATATTTTTAGTGGACACAAATTTGGAAATAGGATATTTGGCACATGATCTTTTTTCTTTTCTCATGGCAATAGGTAAATCATCTGGGTTAGTTGCACAAGTGGTATTTAAGGTGTCAAGAGTCTTAAGAGTATGAGGTCTTACCTCCGGTTCAAACGAATGAAGTTGCTGTTTGACCAGGACGGGTTCTCGTTACCTTCGCTGATATTGTTTTCCAAAAAACTTGTCCTCATTATTCTCCTCATTATTCTTTTCTAGTAGTGATGTTGATTCAGGGTCTTTGTTATCCTCCGGAGAAGTGAAATTTTACAATAAGGGAAAAGGTGATGACTTAAGGAACTCATCTTCTGGAATACTCTCCCTTGAAGCTGAGAACTAGGAAAGAAGGACTCAGACTCATGAAATGTGACATCCTTGGAGATATAGAATCTACGACTTTGAGGATGATAGTATTTGTATCCCTTTTTGTTTGAAGCCTAACCTATAAAGACACATTTGATTGCCCGAGGATCCAACTAACCCGATGAGAACTATAAATATGAACACAAATAGAATAGCCAAAGATACAACTTTGAAGACTACTCATAATAGGGATAGAAGGGCTAATTTTGGTCAAAAATTGAACATGGCTAACACCGTCTAGGACCCGAGATGGTAATCTATTAATCAAATAAGTGGCCGTTAGGACAGCTTCCCCCTAGTAAGACTTGAGTAATGCTCGAGTAACCTCAAGAAGATGACAATTTTTCCTTTCTGCCACCCTATTCTGTTGAGGGGTATTTACACAAATCAATTCATGAATAACTCCATTATCCTTAAGGAACTTGGAAAAATTTTGGTTCACATATTCTCTGCCATTATCAGAACGTAATCGCTTAATCAGCCTTCCGAATTGTGTTCAAACCATTTGGTAAAAATTTTTAAACAAGTGGAAAACTTCAGATTTATCTTTCATTAGTGATGGTTTCAGTGGCTAAGAGAAGGGGGGTTGAATCTTAGCCCCTTTTCACTTCAGAACACTTGCTTGTCTTTGAAACAACTTCTAGAGATTTTGTCTCGTCCCTAGCCACGAGACTTTTCTTTTTGTCTCGTCACTTGGCACGAGATATTTTTCGGTTTTATCTCCTGTGCAGCAGAAACAGAAAATGGAGTAGAAGAGAAGGAAAATAACACCCAGATATATCCTAGTTCAGCTGCTAAGTGCAGTGCAGCCTACATCCAGTCTCCATCACAACAATGATGGAATTTCACTATAATCATCTTTGATTACATACACCAATTCTCCCTAGGAACTACCCTTTCTATCTGGGACAAGTCCAGAATTCTAAACCCAATCCTGAACTTGACTTGGTCACTGCCAAGTTTCAACTGTAAAGTGCTAACCCAACTTACAAAGGGATTTCCACAGAATCATGAAACACAACACAGATGTACAAAGGAACTCTAAGGACATCTATGGCTTTTTCTTTTAATTTTGCACTCTCTGCCTTTTTCCGTTCTATGGCTTTTTCATACAAACCTCACTGTTTGCCTTTTTTCATGAGACTCAAGATATGACAAAATTAAATAGAAAAATACAAAATAGAATACATTGAAGGAAAAGAAAATCTGTTAGCTTAGGTAGCTCTGAGAATTCTGTGCCTTACACTCTCACACTTTCTCCTTTCCTCAAACCCTGACTGTTCACCCTTACTTATAGGGAGAAGCCTTCAAGGTTGAAACCAAACAAACCAAGCTAAGCTTCTTCTTCTTCAGAACAGAACCGGTTCAGCCAGAGAGAGAGAGAAGAGATAACCCATGCAAAACTCAACATGCAATTACCTCTAGTCATTCCTTGGTCACCAATCTTCATCAATCCGAGCCCTTCATCCTTTCTTGCTCTCCAAGATGAACTTTTGGCCCTTGATGCTTCATGATGATGATAGCTTCATCTGCTCTTATCTCTGCCTCTTCCATCACGTAGCCACTGTAGCTACCTCCTGTGGTAGTTGAGCAAGATCAGAGACAAGCCATCCCTCCAAAGATCTTCTCCTTGCTGGCCGAAATCTTCTTCAACCATTTTTGGTGTGGAGAAGCCAAGATTTCATCACAAGATCTTACCAAAAGTGAATGAGAATCTTAGCCACAACATATTTTTTGTTTGCTTTTTCTTGCCATCATTTTGATGGTCATGTAGCGTGCATCTTCCTCTCTTCGGTGGCTAGGCTTAGCTTCCATGGTTTGCTGTGTAATGACCGAAAGAGAAGAAAGAAAGAATGAGAGAGAAGAAATAATTGGAAGAAAAGCAATTAAATGAATTGAACAAATTAACTGAAAAGAAGTTGCTTTTCCTTCCCTGAGTAGCGTGTAGCCTTAATGCCATCAATCATATCAATGACAATCTCTCTCATGTTTCCAAGACAATTAATACAAGTTAAATGAATTTTGAAATCCAGCATGTGATGAAAGTGGGTATCCATTGCAAGCATTGCAACTTTTGCTTTCTTTTCTTTTAATTTTTGGACCAAGCATATTTGGTCTCATACCAAGACTCTCAATTGGGCTTGTATCACAATTGCTGGCCTAATTAACAAAAACATTGTTTCAGCCACCATGATCTCATACCAAGACTCTCAAATAGTCTCATACCAAGACTCTCAATTTGGCTTAATTATTCCAATGGGCTTGCTTTATTTTTTCTTTCTGTTCGGCCCAAAAAAGAAACTGCACAGCAAAAATTATTTTAATTAACATATATTTTTTATCAAAAATAAATTAATAATTTTGTTGTTAATAATGTTTGATCATCATCAATTTAAATTAGAATTTTTCAAACTCATCAATCCCTCTCTTGATGACAAACATTATTAAAATTGAAATTAAAGATTTGAATATAGAGTACTTCCTTTGAATATTTGAATTTCTCCCCCTTTCCAATTTGATTTTTTGCTCAAGCTCATACAAAGCAATTGTGTACATATCAATAAAAAATATTTTTGATGTTTTCAAGAGGTAGCTGTCCAAGCTGTTTTGAAAATATTTTTCAATTGACAAATCAAAGCAAATTAATCATAGCAAGGAAAATATTTCTGATCAAGCATGATCATCTAGAACCATAGCAATTATCAAACTTTATTTTTATATCACAGCTTAAAGGAACTGCCAAAAATAATTCAAAATAGCAAACATTTTATCAAGGTAAATCAAATAAATCAAATGCATCATGAACACAGCAAACATTTTACCAAGATAAATCAATCACAAACATCAAGAAGTAGCAACAAACTATTGAAACTTGAAACAAGGGAGATCATGAATCCTCAAAAAAATTTCATCCCCTGTTTTGTTAATTTCAATTTTCAGCCAATTTCTCCCCTTTTTGGCATCAAGGGGCTTTCAGCCAATTTCTCCCCCTTTTGGCATCAAGGGGCACCTGCAAAAAATGTCATGAGAAACAAAATATCCAAAGTATGTCCAAAATATCAAGAGTGTAGCACAAAGTCCTAGATTTAGCAATATCTAAACAGACAAATACAGTATCAAATTGAGCCTAAACATGCCAATATCAAATACTAAAAAACTTGATTAATCATCAGATAGGTGAAACTCAGATTCCTCAGCCTCTTTGTCACTAGCAGCACCCAACTCTTCCTCAAAGTTTTGTAGCATCAGACACACTCTATCCTTGCATCTAATCCACGCCCTTTCATTTTCATAGGCTAGCTTGCGAGCCGCCCTATGGGATTGTACCATTAGCTCCGACATGTTTGAGAATTCAGTGAGGATTTCTTTGAGTGATTCGGTTGCCTTGGAGGATTCAGGCCGACTCTCAAAGTCACTATCCGAAGGTACGAACTTCCTTCCTTTGGTTCCCTTCGTGGCTCCTCCTCCTTTGATCATTGATACTTTATTTTCTACACTCTCATTTGTCAAATCTACCTTAAAATACTCAAAAGTACAGGTAAGAAACATTCTATAAGGTAAATTAGCCTTTTTTGGTACTCTTTACAAATTTTCACATGTGTCTAATCATAAGGTAACCAAATGAAATAGGAGATGAAGTAACAAGAGCAAAGATTATAAGAGAATCAGATACTGTTACCCTGTTATGTGAACCACTTTGAGGGGTCAGAATGTGAGTTATGATGTGGTGCTGCAGTGAGTTGGTTAGTCCAAGAGCTTTGTGGGTAGGAATAGTGCCGTCTAAGCCAGACAGATTTTCACAAATATGTGGAAGAACTTGCTTGTATGTGACCCCAACTTGTGCATCCCATTTGTCAGTCATGTATACCCTCGGTCCTTCATCCGTGTATCCAAGGGCAGAGCTGATGGTCTCAGCATTCAGAGTGATATACACATGCTTCACATTGGAGTGAAGACTACCATCAATCAATCTCAGATTAGCATAAAATTGTCTCACCAACCCTGGGTATACCATTTTCTGAATATGTAGCAGTGGAGACCATTTGAGATTGTCAAACAGAGGGTGTAAATTGATCCCTTTGGCAGCCAGAGAGTCAAGATTCACCAAATATGAGGGACACAGATGCCGCTTTTTCAATACCTCTTGGTGGAATTCATAAAATACACATGTAGAGAACTTTGATGGATCATAGTGAGAGTGTGGTTTGTGAAATCTGTTCTTGAAGTCTAATAATTCAAGGTTCACGGGTTCCTTGGTCTCGTGCAACACGAAACCTTTAGTCTTCTGTGAGCTTCTTCCGGATGCATGTGGTGTTGCCCTTTTTGGTGATGAGGGAGGAGGTGATGTGTGCGACTCCTCTTCTTCTTCAAGGCTTGGTTCCTTGTTCTTTCCACTTTTTCTCCTTCCAGAGGATTTTTGGGCAATTACTTTGTGCCTCATGGACTCGGGTTGCTTGGTAGGAGGTGAGGGAGAGGATGATGAAGTTGAATGAATGTGTATGTGAGTGTGAGTTTGAGGTGTGGTAGGTTTTTGGGAGAATAGAAGCCGTTCACTCTTCCTTGGTGCAGTTTTCTTTTTCATGATAATGAAAATGAAAAAGTGGAGAGGGAGAAGAAGAAGAGAACCGAATTGAGTGAGGGAGAGAGGAGGTTAAAGGTGCATTAAATGTGGAGTGGAGAGAGAATTTGAGGGAGTTAAATGACCATTGATGGGAGGTTATTAACCAAGGAAGTTTCTCTTTTATTTGAAATAAATTAAAAAGTGGTTTCCTAGAATCAAGGGATTAGATGAAAGAGAAAGATTTGATTTGACAATAACCACTTCCAACAAGATTTGATGAGATAATAAAAAGATATTGTGTTTTACACAAAGAGAAACTAACAAAACGGTCAGGGTGGGGTCAAAGGAATTTGGTGGGACCTATAAAAATTTATTTCTGCACTGTCTCCCCCTTGATCATTGCACTCTCAATACAACCTGATTTTTATCTCCTCCATTCCTACGAGACAAAACTGAGCAGAGTCAGAGATTTTCACAAGTTATCAATAAAACTTAAATCAATCATTCCCAAGCTTTTTCTTAAAGAACAGAATCTGTCTTCACAAAAGGGTTTTGTAAAAATGTCAACATGTTGGTCTTCAGATTTTACAAATTGAATATCAATAGTACTCTTTTACACATGTTCTCTAATGAAATGATATTTAATTTTAATGTGCTTGGTTCTTGAGTGCAGAACAGGATTTTTTGAAATGTTTATAGCACTCATATTATCACAAAATAAGGGTATACTATTGATCTTTAATTTGTAATCTTCCAACTGCGTTTTTAACCAAATTAATTGAGAACAGCATGCAGATGCAGAAATATATTCAGCTTCAACTGTGGATAGGGCCACGATTGCTTATTTTTTGCTTGACCACATGTTGAGTGAGCTTCCAAGGAAGCAACACATGCCGTATGTGCTCCTTCTATCCACCCTATCTCCCGCATAATCTGCATCACAAAACCCTTCTTACCATCTGGATGAGGTACTAGTGTCCAAACCTCATTCTTGTCGAATTGAGCAAGCTCTTCTTGCATGGCTTTGACCCATGATGGATCTTCAAGAGCTTATTTCACATTGTTGGGCTCCATTTGTGACAAGAGTGCAAGATTGCTTGGTTCGGATTGCCTTTTGGTTGAGGATCTTGTTGTTACACCTTGAGAGGGATCACCAATGATAAAGTCATGAGGATAACCCCTCATGGACTTCCATTCTCTAGGCTTCCGGAGTGGTGTTGAACTTTGATGAGCTTCTGTGGGTCTCACTGTTTCAGTTTCTCGTGCTGGTTCAGGAGATAAAATGAAAATATCTCCTCCAATCTGACGAGACAAAACTGGACTGGCAGATTCTTCATTTTGAGCAGACTTAGGATTTTCACCTCTGGTTTCCTTGACAAATTCTTCACAATCTGTGTCATCATCTATCACAGTACTGGGGATTGAATTAGAATCACAAAAGGTCACATGTATGGATTCCTCTATGGTCCTATGTTCTTTGAGATAAATCCTATTGGCATTACTAGTGGTGGAATATCCAACAAATATTTCCTCGTATGATTTTGGATCAAATTTACCAATATTTTTTTTGTTGTTTAGCACAAAATATTTGCATCCAAAAACATGAAAATACTTAAGATTTGGAGGGGTTCCTTTCCATAGCTCATAAGGAGTTTTCTTTAACCCTTTTTTAATAATGGTCCTATTCAAAATGTAGCATGCTGTATTTACAGCTTCAGCCCATAGGAATTTTGGAACCTTATTTTCGTATAACATAGCCCTAGTCATCTCTTGAAGGCTTCTATTCCTTCTTTCAACAACCCCATTTTGTTGAGGTGTTCTAGGGCATAAAAAATTATAAGCAATTCCAAAGTCATCACAGAATTTTTCAAAGTCTTGGTTTTCAAATTCTTTTCCGTGATCACTTCTCAAATGGGCCACTTTTAAATTTTTCTCATTTTGAATTTTCTTGCAAAGGGTTGAGAAAGCATGAAAAGCATCATTTTTATGAGCAAGAAAAAGTACCAAACCAAATCTAGAGTAATCATCCACCACCACTAGACCATAGTGTTTACCTCCTAATCTTTGAGTTCTTGTTGGACCAAAAAGATCAATGTGTAACATCTCTAATGGTCTTTTGGTTGAAATTCCATCTTTTGGTTTAAAAGAAGATTTTACTTGTATGCCTAATTGACAGGCATCACAAGTAAGATCCTTATCAAATTTGATATTTGGAATTCCTCTCACCAAACTTTTCTTGACTAGCTTAGAAATTTGGTACATGCTAGCATGACCCAACTTTCTATGCCATAGCCATTTTTCAGATTCAAGAGAAGTAAAACATGTTACATTTTGTTCTTTCAAGTCCTCAAGAGTCAATCTATACACATTATTGCATCTTTTAGCCTCAAATAAAATATCCCCAGTTTTTTCACAAACAACCAAACACACGAACTTTCAAAAGATAACTTCAAAGCCTAGTGATAGGCAAAATTGTGATTTACACTTTTTATAACTCGAACAATTCTTAGTTATGGCTCCAAAAAACTTGGTGCACACTACTATGGTTCACTCACATTCTTCACAACTTCGCACAGCTAACCAGCAAGTGCACTGGGTCGTCCAAGTAATAAACCTTACGTGAGTAAGGGTCGATCCCACGGAGATTGTTGGTATGAAGCAAGCTATGGTCATCTTGTAAATCTCAGTTAGGCGAATAATAAATGGTTATGGAGTTTTCGAAAATAAAGATAAATAAAACATAAAGTAAAGATAGAGATACTTATGTAATTTATTGGTAGAAATTTCAGACAAGTGTATGGAGATGTTGTGTTCCTTCTGAATTTCTGCTTTCCTACTGCTTTCATCTAATCCTTCTTACTCCTTTCCATGGCAAGCTGTATGTAGGGCATCACCGTTGTCAATGGCTACTTCCCATCCTCTCAGTGAAAATGGTCCAAATGCTCTTGTCACAGCACGGCTAATCATCTGTTGGTTCTCGATCATGTCGGAATAGAATCTATTGATTCTTTTGCGTCTGTCACTATGCCCAACAATCATGAGTTTGAAGCTCGTCACAGTCATTCAATCCCTGAATCCTACTTGGAATACCGCAGACAATGTTTAGACTTTCTGGATTCTTAAGAATGGCCGCCAAAGGGTTCTAACTTATACCACGAAGATTCTGATTAAGGAATCTAAGAGATATTCATTCAATCTTAGGTAGAACGGAGGTGGTTGTCAGGCACACGTTCATAAGGATGGATGATGATGAGTGTCACAGATCATCACATCCATCAGGATGAAGTACGAATGGTATCTTAGAACAAGAATAAGCTAAATTGAATAGAAAATAGTAGTAATTGCATTAATACTCGAGGTACAGCAGAGCTCCACACCTTAATCTATGGCGTGTAGAGACTCCACCGTTGAAAATACATAAGTGATGGTCCAGGCATGGCTGAGAGGCCAGCCTCCAAAACGTGATCAATAGTCTCCTAAGATGAACAACTGATTAAAACTGAGACCAAAGATGTCTAATACAATAGTAAAATGTCCTATTTATACTAAACTAGTTACTAAGGTTTACAGAAATAAGTCTAAATGCAGAAATCCACTTTCGGGGCCCACTTTGGTGTGTGCTTGGGCTGAGCTTGAGCTTTACACGTGCAGAGGCTTCTCTTAGAGTTAAACGCCAAGTTGTAACGTATTTTTGGCGTTTAACTCTGGTTTGTGACGTGTTTCTGATGTTTTACTCCAGAATGCAGCATGGAATTGGCGTTGAATGCCAGTTTGCATCGTCTAAGCTCGAACAAAGTATGGACCATTATATATTGCTAGAAATCCCTGGATGTCTACTTTCCAACGCCATTGAGGGTGCGCCATTTGGAGTTTTTTAGCTCCAGAAAATCCATTCGAGTGCAGGGAGGTCAGAATCCAATAGCATCAGCAGTCCTTTTTCAGCCTGAATCAGATTTTTGCTCAGGCCCCTCAGTTTCAGCCAGAAAATACCTGAAATCATAGAAAAACACACAAACTCATAGTAAAGTCAAGAAATGTGAATTTTTCATAGAAACTAATAAAAACATCCCTAAAAGTAGCTAGATCATACTAAAAACTACCTAAAAATAATGCCAAAAAGCGGATAAATTATCCACTCATCACCTAGATCACACAATTGGCTTACACTAAGTAAATTATTTTTCAAACTATTTACAAGAAGAAAATCATTTATACAAGATGAAAAGCTTTTACCGACTTTCCCAATGGCCACTATCTTTCCTTTTCCATCATCACCGAAAGTGACAAGTCCTCCATCATACTTATCAAGCTTTATGAAGAAGGTTGTTGATGACTTGCATCATCTACCCGTCTTTCTTGCATAAAGAAGACCATAAAAGAGCACAAATCTCATTTGATGAATACAATTCATGCATTATTTGATGAATATTATCATACAGTACTTTGAGATGAGTTGTGCTGAATTGCAGGTGAAAAGGTACCAAAAATGGGTAGAAGACAAGCAAGAAGCTGGGCGTGTGAAACTGGCGTGCCACTTGAGGGCAAACGCCACAAAAATGCACTGGCGTGGCACGCCAGGAACTAAGCGTGGCACGCCAGTACTAAATTCCAGAAGGTAGATCCAAACATGCATGTGGGCGTGGCACGCCAGGGACTGAGCGTGGCACGCTAGCAATAGAGTCCAGAGAGCAAAAAAGGGGACACAAGAAGGGCGTGGCACGACGGATCTATCAACTACTATGGGCGTGCCACTTGAAGTCGAAGGCGTGGCACGCCAGCTCCAGAAAGTCACTTTGCCGTGCCACTTGAAGACCCAGGCGTGGCACACCAAGCTTGAAGAGTGAACAAATACATGGGCGTGCCACTTGAAGTCGAAGGCGTGGCACGCCAACCTCTCAACCTCACTTAGGCGTGCCACTTGAGCAACCGGGCGTGGCACGCCAATGCACAAGACAACACAAGCAAGAACTAGGCGTGCCACTTAGCGTCGAAGGCGTGACACGCCAGCCTCAAAAAGTCACTTTGGCGTGCCACTTGAAGGCCAAGGCGTGGCACGCCACTTTCTGGAACGAGACAAGATCATGGGCGTGGCACGCCAACCTTCAGGCGTGGCACGCTGGTATAACTTTCCAGAGAGGATGGAAGAGGCTAATTACATGGGGCGTGCCACTTGAGCTCGAAGGCGTGGCACGCCAATCACTATTCTTCACTTAGGCATGCCACTTGAGCAACCAGGCGTGGCACGCCACTGTCATTCAGAGGTAGAGAAGCATTGGGGTGTGCCACTTGAGTTCGT
The DNA here is from genome assembly GCF_000817695.3 of Arachis duranensis. Lineage (NCBI taxonomy): Eukaryota > Viridiplantae > Streptophyta > Magnoliopsida > Fabales > Fabaceae > Arachis > Arachis duranensis. The sequence continues at coordinate 101,493,265 of NC_029774.3, read as the reverse complement.
GGCGTGGCATGCCAGGCAGAGGGGCCATTTACCTAACAAAGGCGTGGCACGCCAACCTTTAGGCGTGGCACGCCAGTTCAATTTTCCAGAGGCAAGGAAAGTGGAGAAATCAAAGGGCGTGCCACTTGAGCTCGAAGGCGTTGCACGCCAACATGAGAATTCCACTTTGGCGTGCCACTTGAGTTCGAAGGCGTGGCATGCCAAGGTTGAAAGAGGGATGAGCGTGCCACTTGAGGGATTGAGCGTGGCACGCCAGGCCGTTTTGAAGGGCACGTGACACGCCTGAGACACGCCAGCTAAGGGGTCACGTTTATTGAGTGCTTTCTTTCCCTTCAAAATGTAATTTTCCTTCTTTCACTTTTGTAATTCTTTTATTTTACTAGGAGTAGTATATATACCCACTTTTTGTAATTCTTTTATTTTTACTAGGAGTAGTATATATACCCCAAGAGAGTACTGAAGAAGGGGTTAAGCAGTTAGTTCTAGATCCACTTTTACATTCCACTTTTGAGTACTTTCTAAGCTATGAGTAGCTAACTTCCCTCTCATTGAGAGATTGAGCTCTATTGTACTTGATGGATTGATAATAGTGAAATTCTTCTTCTCTTCATCTTATCTTGATTTGCTAAAAGGAATTACGTTCTTAATGCTTAGTGTTCAATTATCTTGGGAAAGAGATTGAATACAATTGGGTTTCATGGGAACCTTGGGAAAGGAAACATGAAACCATGCTTGAAATCCCTTCTCACATTTGAGTAGATTATGGGTTTTGGTGATGGGATACGTGACATATAATCTCCCCTCTACCTGGATTTACAAAGGTGTGTGGTATAATCAGGGAACAAGCTTCATCTCTTCTCATGAGCAATTAGAACAAGGAATTGGCTATTAATCAAGATTTCAGAGATTGAGTCACCAAGGGATTGGGGCTCAATCAATCATGATTGCCAAGAGGTCAGTGAGTTGCATGATTGAAGAAGATCTAAGCTATATTTGATCCAAAGAGGCAACATCTCCCAATCTCAATGAATTCCCCCATTCTTATCTATCCATTTCTTTATAGTTCAATTTTACCTTCAGCAATTCCCCATTCCCATTTACATTCAAGTCATTTATGATTAAGCAATTTACATTCTGCAATTTCCATTTCTGTAATTTACTGCTTTTCTTTACATTCTATCATTTACATTTATGCCATTTACAATTCTGCACTTCACCCTATTATTGATCTGCTTGACTAATTCATCAATCAATTAAAACTGTTTGGATTTGTCAATCTCTGTGGATACAATCCCACTCCACTGTGGGTTATTACTTGGCAATAATTTTGGTGCGCTTGCCAAAGGAACTCGTTCACTGAATTTTTAAAAGGGGGTAGTGAATGAGGGTCTTCAAGATTTATGGCGCCGTTACCGGGGATTGGCTTAAATTTGAAAGTGATTAAATTAATTGGAGAGCTAGATTAAGCAATTTAATTTCTTTGTTATTTTAATTTCCTTCATTTAGCATTTTATTTTTTTTATTTTGAGCTCTATTTCATTCTTCTTTGATTATCTCTATTCCCACTCTTCTAACTGTTTGATCTATTGCACCACTCACACTAATAACCACTCTAACAAAGTAATTTATTCACCCACTTTCTTTCTTGCTTTTTGTCTTGATTGGTTGTATGACAAGTAAGAGAAGTGGAGCTTCAACTTCCTTTGATTCTGAACTAGAGAGAACCTTCCTTAGATTAAGGAGGGAAGCAAGAGGGAAGAGAGTCGTTGGTGCTGAGAAAGAGGAAGAGTATTTCGAGACAAACATGGAGGAGAATATGGAGAATAATCATGAGGAGGAAGTTCATAACCATGCCAGAGGAGGCCCAGTCAATCATGATGAGCAAGAAAGGAGAGTTTTAGGCTCTTATATCAACCCAAATCCAGGGAATTGTGGCAGCAGCATCCTAAAGCCAACAATTCATGCCAATAATTTTGAGCTGAAGCCTCAGCTCATTACACTTTTTCAGAATAATTGCTCATATGGAGGAAGTGCCCAAGAAGATCCTAATCAACATCTCAGCACGTTCTTGAGGATATGTGATACTGTAAAGTCCAACGGGGTACACCCCGACATCTACAAACTACTCTTGTTCCCTTTCTCACTCAGAGATAAGGCAGCAAAGTGGTTGGAATCATACCCAAGGACAGCCTAACTACATGGGAGGAGGTCGTGAACAAATTCTTTGCAAGATTTTACCCTCCACAAAGAATCAACAGGCTAAGAGCTGAGGTGCAAACTTTCAGACAACAAGATGGATAAACACTCTATGAAGCCTGGAAGAGATTCAAAGATCTAACAAGAAGATGCCCACCAGAAATGTTCAATGAGTGGGTACAACTACACATCTTTTATGAGGGACTATCCTATGAAGCAAAGAAAGCAGTGGACCATTCTTCAGGAGGCTTACTCAACAAAAAGAAAACCATTGAAGAGGCTATATATGTCATTGAAACTGTAGCTGAAAATGAGTATTTCTATGCCTCAGAAAGGACTCAGAAGAAGGGAGTGCTAGAACTCAACTCTGTGGATGCTTTGTTAGCTCAGAACAAGGCAATTGCAGCACAAATAGCAGCATTAACCAAGAGAATGGAGGCCAACCAAGCCTCAGTCATTCAAGACCAAACTCCTCAACAAGAAGGAAATGCATCAGAATCTGAAGGTGACTGGGAACAAGTTAATTATGTGCACAATTCATCCAGAACACCATATGACCCACACTCTAAGACATACAACCCAGGTTGGAAGCACCACCCAAACTTTGGGTGGGAAAATCAACAAAATCACAACCAGGACCACAACAAGCCTTATCCATCAAATCAACAAACCTACAACCCCAACCATCAAACAGGGAACCATAGACCTTACCACAACTCATAAAATAATTCATACCATAACAACCAACCCATACACAACAACCTCAATTAAGACGCACCATCCTCAACCATGCAATCATGCAAAATCAAGAGCAACTTTGAGAGGATGGAGGCTACAATAGCACAACTCTCATCCCAGATTTCAGGGGCAGTCTCCTCCCTCATGAACAGACAAGCACAAACTGATAGAAGGATAGATGCTAATCAAGAGGAATACATGTTAAATTTGAAAAATCAAGGTGCAGCAATCTCAAAGTTAGAAGCACAAGTGGGGATTCTTTTCAAACAAATCCCATTTTCCACTCACACATTTTCCAGTGATACCATGGCTAACCCAAGAGGGGAATGCAAAGTCATAACTCTAAGAAGTGGGAAGGTTGTAAAGGAAGGAGCCCCAAGCAAAGATAATCATGAAAAGATTGCATCGAAACATGGAAAAGAGGATGAAGGGGAGATCCCAGCTTCTCCTCTATCAAAACCAGTTTTGAAGCCTTATTTACCAAAGGCACCATACCCTCAAAGATTGAGAAAATATGAGAAGGATGGCTAGTTCTCCAAGTTCCTAGAGATCTTCAAGAAGCTCCAAATCAACATACCATTTGCTGAGGCATTAGAACAAATGCCACTCTATGCCAAGTTCTTGAAGGAGTTTATAACCAAAAAGAGGAACTGGGGAGCAAAAGAAACCATAGTGTTGACTGAGGAGTACAACGCCATCATACAGAGGAAATTACCTCAAAAGTTGAAAGACCTAGGGAGTTTTCAAATTCCCTGCATCATAGGGGACATCACTATTGAGAAAGCTTTGTGTGATTTGGGAGCTAGCATAAATCTCATGTCCCTAACCATGATGAAAAGGATGAAGATTGAGGAAGCCAAGCCAACAAGAATGGCACTCCAATTGGCTGACAGGACATTTAAGTTTCCACATGGGGTAGTAGAAGATTTGCTAGTGAAAGTGGGAGAGTTCATTTTCCCTGTCGATTTTGTTGTGCTGGACATGGAAGAAGAAGCCAACACATCAATTATCCTAGGAAGACCATTTCTAGCTACTGCTGGAGCCATCATTGATGTACAAAAAGGGGAACTAGTCTTGAGATTGCATGAAGAGAAAATGGTCTTCAATGTCTTTAAAGCAATGAGTTACCCCAAGGAACCCATAGGAGAATGCATGATGGTAGATACCATGGAACAGATAGTTCAAGAAGTCATGGGAGAAGAACAATGTGAAGAAAACAGTGAGCTGGAACAAGCAACCATGAGGAGCTCAATCATGCCAACTACCACAGACAACAAAGATGCAGAGTCACCAAAACTTGAGCTGAAAGCCTTACCACCCATCTTGAAGTATACATATCTGGGTGCCAATAACACTTACCCAGTAATCATAAATTTAAGTTTGAGCAAGGAGCAAGAAGAGGAACTTATCCAAGTGCTGAGACAACACAAGGATGCCATAGGCTGGACACTTTCAGATTTAAAGGGGATCAGTCCTTCAATGTGCATGCATAAAATCCTGCTTGAAGAGGATGCCAAACCCTTAAGACAGCAACAAAGGAGGCTGAACCCAACTATGAATGAAGTGGTTTAGAAAGAAGTTCTGAAATTGTGGCAAGCAGGGGTGATCTACCCCATTTCGGACAGCCCTTGGGTAAGTCCGGTGCAAGTAGTTCCTAAGAAAGGGGGGATCACTGTTGTGGAAAATGAGAAGAATGAATTGATACCCACAAGAACGGTAACCGGATGGCGTATGTACATTGACTACCGGAAGCTTAATAAAGCCACCCGGAAGGATTACTTTCCCCTACCATTCATGGACCAGATGCTTGAAAGAATGGCATGACATGAGTATTATTGTTTCCTAGATGGATACTCGGGCTACAACCAAATTGTTGTAGATCCCAAGGATCAGGAAAAACTTCATTTACTTGTCCATATGGTGTATTTGCTTATAGGAGAATGCCCTTTGGATTGTGCAATGCACCTGCAACATTCCAAAGGTGCATGCTCTCCATTTTTTCGAATATGATTGAGAAGTTCATAGAAGTATTCATGGATGACTTCTCTATGTTTGGGGACTCATATTCTGATTGTCTATACCATCTTTTTCTTGTGCTAAAAAGGTGTCAAGAAACCAACCTTGTTTTGAATTGGGAGAAGTGCCATTTTATGGTGACTGAAGGGGTGGTTCTTGGTCACAAGATTTCAAAAGATGGCATAGAAGTAGACAGAGCAAAAGTGGAAGTAATTGAAAGATTACCTCCACATTGCAACGTCAAAGCAATCAGAAGCTTTTTGGGACATGCTGGGTTCTATAGGAGGTTTATTAAAGACTTTTCAAAGATTGCCAAACCCCTTAGCAACCTACTTGTTTCAAATACTCCTTTTGTTTTTGATAGAGAATGCATGGTAGCAATCAGGCTTGGCATGGCACGCCGATCCATCAACTACTATAGGCGTGCCACTTGAAGTCGAAGGCATGGCACGCCAGCTCCAGAAAGCCACTTTGGCGTGCCACTTGAAGACCCAGGCGTGGCACGCCAAGCTTGAAGAGTAAACAAATACATGGGCGTGCCACTTGAAGTCGAAGGTGTGGCACGCCAACCTCTCAACCTCACTTAGGCGTGCCATTTGAGCAACCGGGCGTGGCACGCCAATGCACAAGACAACACAAGCAAGAACTGGGCGTGCCACTTAGCGTCGAAGGCGTGGCACGCCAGCCCCAAAAAGTCACTTTGGCATGCCACTTGAAGGCCAAGGCGTGGCACGCCACTTACTAGAACGAGACAAGATCATGGGCGTGGCACGCCAACCTTCAGGCGTGGCACGCTGGTATAACTTTTCAGAGAGGATGGAAGAGACCAATTACATAGGGCGTGCCACTTGAGCTCGAAGGCGTGGCACGCCAATCACTATTCTTCACTTAGGCGTGCCACTTGAGCAACCAGGCGTGTCACGCCAGTGTCATTTAGAGGTAGAGAAGCATTGGGGCGTGCCACTTGAGTTCGTGGCGTGGCACGCCAGGCAGAGGGGCCATTCACCTAACAAGGGCGTGGCACGCCAACCTGTAGGCGTGTGAAGTTAGGATTTTTGCTAGTAAAGAATTTTATAAAGTTGCGTTGTAAGTATAGATTCTGAACCAACAGAAATCCCTTCGTACAAACGTTTTGGTTGTCACAAGTAACAAACCCCTAAATAAATTGATAACCGAGTATTTAAACCTCGGGTCGTCTTCTCAAGGAATTGCAGGGAGGTATGTTCTTATTGTTGGTTATGAAAAAGTGTATTTAAATCCTTTCGTGCAAACGTTTTGGTTGTCACAAGTAACAAACCCCTAAATAAATTGATAACCGAAGTATTTAAATCTCGGGTCGTCTTCTCAAGGAATTGCAGGGAGGTATGTTCTTATTGTTGGTTATGAAAAAGTGTATTTTGGGGTTGAGAGTGAGGAATGAATATGGCAGATAATTTAAATGGCAATTAAAATAAATAAATACTGTAAAGCAAACCCTTCGGTAAGGTATGAGAAATTGGAAGTCCAGACTTAGTTATTCTTATCAATAATAATGAAAGTTAAATCTTAATTTCACTTAGTTAACCTTTGCTAAAGCAAAGGAAAGTCAAGGGACTAATTAGTTGACCTTCGAATCCTATTTATTTCCTAAGAAAAGGTTGGGATTATTGAAGTTCAGTTCAATTAGCAAAGATAACAGTTATCAATTATGTTGAGCTAAGATAACTCCTGAGTTTCTGATTTCTTAACCAAGACCAAAAGGAAAAGAAATTAAATCTGCTGGAATAAAAAATATCTTCAGATTGGGAATAATCAATAGCATAAACAAAAGAAAGCAATATTAAACTGAAATACCTCAAATATCATTAAATAAGAAAATCATCATGAATGTGGCATAAGCCAAATAGGCAACATAACTAATATAAGCATTCAAGTATCTGAAAATAAGAGATAAATGTAAAGTAAAAGAACATTGAACCTGGGATTGAGAGTCGCTCATAAAACTAAGAGAAGTCCTAAATCCTAATCCTAAAGAGAGAGAGGAGAGAACCTCTCTCCAACTAAACCTAAATCATGGAAAGTGACTAAAAATTCGGAGACTCCCTGAATGGATGCATTCTCACACTTCATAACCTCTGGTCTATGCCTTCTGGACTTGGATTTGGGCCAAAAAGGGCTTCAGAATCCGCTATGTGCGTTTTCTGTAATTTCTGGTGCGTGGCCTCTGTCACGCATCCGCGTGGGTCACGCGGTTGCGTCGATTGGAGTTTTCTTTGTCGCACGGTCGCGTCAGTCATGCGGTCGCGTCATAGGTATTCTCCTTTAGGCGCGTGGTCGCGTCAGTCATGCGGCCGCGTCGCTGCTTCTTCGCTCTTGGCACGCGGTCGCGTCATCCATGCGATCGCATGGATGCCAGTTTCTCCAAAACTCTGTTTTACGCTTTCTTTCTATTTTTTATGTTTCTTTTTCATCCTCTAAGCCATTCTTGCCCTGTAATCCCTGAAATCACTTAACACACATATCAAGGCATCTAATGGTAATAAGAGAGGATTAAATAAAAGAAAATAAAAGCCAAAGAAGCATGTTTTCAATCATTGAACAAATTCTGGGAAGGAATTGTAAAACATGCAAACCATATGAATAAATGTATGAAAGATTGATAAAATCCACTCAATTAAGCACAAGATAAACCATAAAATAGTGGTTTATCAATCTTCCCACACTTAAATATTAGCATGTCCTCATGCTAAGCTCAAGAGAAGCTATAAAGGAATGAAGAGGAATGGTAAAATGTATGAAATGCAACCTATCTATATAAATGCAAAAAATGTTTCTATCTACTTGGTTAAAAGTAAGCAAGTTCTTCAAGACAAATATGAATCAATTCCACTAATTCAAATTATACAATGAAAGACAAGTAAACTTGTAAGAAGATAGCTTATGAAAGCAGGGAACATAGAATCAAGCATTGAACCCTCACTGGTTATGTATATCACTCTAGTCTCTCTAGTGTATAGGGTAATCACTTTATTCTTCCCTAGTCATGCTTTCTAAACTTTGTTCTTCATCTAACCAATCAACAAGTATTTAATGTACTAATGCAAACATCATGAGGTCTTTTCAAGGTTGTAATGGGGCCAAGGCAACGGTGAGGATATATGTATGGCTAAGTGAGCTATAAATTGAATCCTTGACTAACATAAGCTCTCACATAAACACACACACACTCTATATAACTTCTTAAATCACGCCTAGCTACCCATAATTTCCACTTTTGTATCACATACTCATATACCAAACTTTTGATATTTCTTTACTTTTATCACATATGCATTGATCTTTCTATTAAAGCTTAACATTGGGGTAATTTTGTCCCCTTATTTATTGAATTTTTTTTGAATCATAAAAATAAACATAACATTGTCAATGCACATGGATTTTTTTTTCTATTTTGGTTTTTCATGAGTAGGTTCCCAAATTCCCACTATTAGAAACATGATACATTCCCTTATTAACCCATGTTCCCACAGTTTCCCCACACTTAGTTGATACACAATCTTTATCTTAAGCTAACCAAAGATTCAATTAGGATATTTAATTTGTTTTTCTACTTAAGGCTAGTGATGTGGTTATAGAATAGAAGGGGATAAAAAAGTTCAAAGTGGCTAACAAAGGTAATTTAAATGGTAGGCTTATTTGGGATAAGTGAGCTAAAACAAATAATGGCCTCAATCATATGCAAGCATGTAAATACACTAAATAATAGATATATAGATTGGAAAAAAATATAGATTACAATCATAGAGGAGGAAACACACAAGAATAAAATATTTATGGTTAAACAATGTAACCATGTAAATAAGCTCAAAGTCTCACAGGTTGTGTGTTCTAGCTTTTAATTATGTTCCAAATACAACTTCCAAACAAGTTTAACACAAATTTTTCAAATTAAATTAGTGAAATACTATAAAAATTTCTTGAAAAAGAAAATATTACTTCAACCAAGTAGTAACTAAATGCACAAAATCAAATAAATATGTAATCAAATATGCAAATGCAGCAACTAACAAGAAAAATAAACCATTGGTGTTGAGATAGAAGAGTAACTAACCCATGGAGATTGGTATCGACCTCCCCACACTTAAAGATTGCACCGTCCTCGGTGCATGCTAAGATGTGCAGGTGGACGGGTTGCTTCAACTGATGCTTTTCTCTAAAGATTGAGCAGATGAACTTGTTTGTCTCCCCAGTAAGAAGCTTTTCCTCTCCCTTTGTGGTGGCCATCTTGAAAGAAGAGGGAAAAAAAGAAAAAGTAACCCAGAAATAAAAATAAGAATATGAATAAAGTCTGGGTGGGTTAATGCCAAATAATGGGGATCTCAATTACATGGTAGCTACAACATGCAAGTGAGAAAATAGTAGAGACACATGGCATATCAATAATGTAAAAATTTGCAAAAATGAGGGAAGAGAGTGTGGGTAAGGAGAGATAATATAAATTCATGATAATGCAAAAGTGATACATGTATAAAAGATTGACATTGATATAAATAATATTACCTAACCAGAATAAAACAAGTCACTAAGCACTCAAAATAGTTCAAGAGAAGATGCAACAGTTAAATAAGAAAATTCAACACCAAAGGAAAAATAATGAATTTAGAAAAGAAGGAAGAATATATACCAAATTAAAATGCAATGAATGGAATATGCAAATAAATAAAATGAAAGATAAGAAGAATGAGAAGGGAAAGAAGTGAGTAAGAAAGGAGGGAGGGAAAAAATTAGGATTGGGGAAGAAAAGATAAGATATTTGGCAAATTAGGATAAGATGTGCGGCGCAAGCGATGTGGACACGTGGGGCACGCGATCGCACGACTTTCACTGATACTGATTGACGCGGTCGTGTCGGTCACGCGGTCGCGTGACACAATTCATGCTACTAGCGCGAGGGCAGCCTCGCGCTCTCACAACTCTCTGTTCAAAATCTTATTTTGCCAAATTTTGGATGACGCAATCGCATGGTCGACGCGATCGTGTGAGTGGCCAATATGGGGATATGACGCGGACGCGTGAGCCATGCGTCCGCATGGTAAGGTTGTGCTTTCAGCACCAGTCCAGCACCACTCCAGCATAACTTTCGGCTATGCACCCTTTTCACGTCGATTTTCATGGCACGCGGCCGCGTGGGTGACGCGGTCGCGTGGGAGGCTAAAGTTCCCACATGACGCGGTCGCGTGAGTAACGCGGTCACGTGGGGTCAAATTATGCTAAAGGCGCGCCTCCAGCCACGCTCTCGCGTGACTCTCTGTTCAATTCTTTTCTACCCAACGCACTAGTGACGCGGACGCGTCAGCAATGCTGCCGCGTCGCGTGCGAAATTTTTTTTAATGCAGTATGCAGAGTGCAATGCTTAATATGAATGTTATGCAAGTATGCATGATTCCAGGTTCAATCAAAACTCAAAAATAGACAAAAATTCAAACTGAAGAAGAAACGATAATACCATGGTGGGTTGTCTCCCACCTAGCACTTTTAGTTAAAGTCCTTAAGTTGAACATTTGGTGAGCTCCTTGTCATGGCGGCTTGTGCTTGTACTGATCCAGGAATCTCCACCAGTGTTTGGAATGCCAGCATCCTCCGAGGTCCCAAACTAAGCATGTAAAGCTTCTGAGCAGCTTCAGACATATGCTCAGGTTCCCGGGATGACGACTATCAGAATATTTTCCAGGATCCCAGACTTCGCTTTTAAATCAGCCTTTGTTTGGATCTATATGCATCCATTCGGGCGGTTCAGAAGTTATATTCTCACCAAGGTGACCAAACGTCTTCCGAGATCCATTCGATTGAGCTTGACTCCTTGCACTTCGAGTTGAAGTGTGGAACCTTCTTGAACGTTGTGCACTAGCTCTGAGTACGAGCCATTTTCCTCTTACTCTTAAAGCCGTAGAGAGCTCTAAGTTGGCCATCTGTTTCAAGCAAACCATATTCAGGTGGAAAAGTAAAGATTAAAGCTAAGGATTTTACCCACTTGAAGCTTGTATTAGGTGGTAATGGCCTTGGGGTAGGTGTTTCCAGTGGTTCTGTAAGTTCCGCTCCCTGGTAATCTTCTGTGGGTTCCTCCACTTCCTTGCAAGATTCTTCAAATGCAACATCATCCTGATCAAAGTCTTCTATGTCTTCCTCATCGCTTAAGTCATAGATTGGAGGTTGAGAGAAATCTACCTCTGCATCTTCTTCGTGTTCACTTGGGGAAGATTCTTCGACCTCAGAGAATTTACTTGCGGATGCAAGTTCATTACTAAGAGAACTTGACTTGTGACTATCATCATCAAGGGAATTTATGTCCTGGGTTATTCGGTCCAGTTCTTCATAAGATATTTGCATTGGAGGCAGTGCAAAATCCTCCTCAGCGTCAATTGTAGCATCCTTGACGGAGTCTTCCATGACTCTGTGTTCCCATGGAGGTTCAGCATCTCCTAAATCTTCAACCAACTCTTCCTCCTCTATAATGACAGCATCCTCTACTTGTCCCAGTATGAAGTTAGGCTTTATGCTGTCCACTGGAGCTTCTCGTGTCTTCTCCACAACACATTCTTTATTAGATTCTCCATATGAAGCCATGGGATTCTGTTGAGTGTCCGAACATCTGGAAGATAATTGATTTATTGCTTGCTCCAGTTGATGAAGGGTTGCATTAAATTGGTTTATTGATTCTTTGAGGCGAACCTGTGATTCTGGCTTTAATGGATATGGGCATGGTGTATGGGGGAGTGGTGGTTCTCTGGAGTAATTGGATTGGTGTTGGGGTGGATAAGGATCATGTGGTAGTGAATGGTGAAAAGAAGCTTGTGAGTATGGTGGATTGAGATTGTGTTGAAAGGATGGTCTCTGAGCACAGGGTGGGGCTTGTTGGTAGCTACAAGGCGGTCCATCAAATCTATCAGTTGGGCATGCATTGTAAAATGGTCTTTGTCTGTGATATCTAGTAGGATGTTGTTGCCTAAAGGGTTGATCAGATCCTCGTGGCTCCATCCATCTTTGATTGCTTAGACCTTGATGCATAGTCCTGTTATAGCTTCCATTCCTTGCAACAAAATTAGAACCAAACTCGGGGTGAGAATTCATAATAGCTATCAGAAATAAGAGGGAAGAAAGAAAACAAATAAACAAGTAAAAGAAAAAATATATTTTTTTTTCTTTATAAAAAATATTTACAATAACCAATAATAAGGCACACGTTTGCAATTCCCTGGCAACGGCACCATTTGCGTGGTCTAGAAATTTGCGGATAAATCCTCGTTGCAAGTATAGTTTCTAAACCTTCAAAAGTTCTTTCATACAAACATTTTGAGTGTCACAAGTAACAAACCCTTTTAAAAATTGTTAACCGAGTATTTAAACCTCGGGTCGTCTTCTCAAGGAATTGCAGGGAGGTATGTTCTTATTGTTGGTTATGAAAAAGTGTATTTTGGGGTTGAGAGTAAGGAATGAATATGGCAGATAATTTAAATGGCAATTAAAATAAATAAATACTGTAAAGCAAACCCTTTGGCAAGGTATGAGAAATTGGAAGTCCAGACTTAGTTATTCTTATCAATAATAATGAAAGTTGAATCTTAATTTCACTTAGTTAACCTTTGCTAAAGCAAAGAAAAGTCAAGGGACTAATTAGTTGACCTTCGAATCCTATTTATTTTCTAAGAAAAGGTTGGGATTATTGAAGTTCAGTTCAATTAGATAAGATAACAGTTATCAATTATGTTGAGCTAAGATAACTCCTGAGTTTCCAATTATGTTGAGCTAAGATAACTCCTAAGTTACTGATTTCTTAACCAAGACCAAAAGGAAAGGGATTAAATCTAGTGGAATAAAAATGTCTTCAGATTGGGAATAATCAATAGCATAAACAAAAGAAAGCAATATTAAACTGAAATACCTCAAATATCATTAAATAAGAAAATCATCATGAATGTGGCATAAGCCAAATAGGCAACATAACTAATATAAGCATTCAAGTATCTGAAAATAAGAGATAAATGTAAAGTAAAAGAACATTGAACCTGGGAGTGAGAGTCGCTCATAAAACTAAGAGAAGTCCTAAATCCTAATCCTAAAGAGAGAGAGGAGAGAACCTCTCTCCAACTAAACCTAAATCATGGAAAGTGACTAAAAATCGGAGACTCCCTGAATGGATGCATTCTCACACTTCATAACCTCTGGTTTATGCCTTCTGGACTTGGATTTGGGCCAAAAAAGGCTTCAGAATCCGCTATGAGCGTTTTCTGCAATTTCTGGTGCGTGGCCTCTGTCACGCGTCCGCGTGGGTCACGCAGTCGCGTCGATTGGAGTTTTCTTTGTCGTGCGGTCGCGTCAGTCATGCGGTCGCGTCATAGGTGTTCTCCTTTAGGCGCGCGGTCGCGTCAGTCATGCGGCCGCGTCGCTGCTTCTTCGCTCTTGGCACGCGGTCGCGTCATCCATGCGATCGCGTGGATGCCAGTTTCTCCAAAATTCCGTTTTACGCTTTCCTTCCATTTTTGTATGTTTCCTTTCCATCCTCTAAGCCATTCTTGCCCTGTAATCCCTGAAATCACTTAACACACATATCAAGGCATCTAATGGTAATAAGAGAGGATTAAATAAAAGAAAAAAAAAGCCAAAGAAGCATGTTTTCAATCATAGAACAAATTCTGGGAAGGAATTGTAAAACATGCAAATCATATGAATAAATGTATGAAAGATTGATAAAATCCACTCAATTAAGCACAAGATAAACCATAAAATAGTGGTTTATCAGCGTGGCACGCTAGTTCAATTTTCCAGAGGCAAGGAAAGTGGAGAAATCAAAGGGCGTACCACTTGAGCTTGAAGGCGTGGCACGCCAACACGAGAATTCCACTTCGGCGTGCCACTTGAGTTCAAAGGCGTGGCACACCAAGGTTGAAAGAAGGACGAGCGTGCCACTTGAGGGATTGAGCGTGGCACCCAAGCCATTTTGAAGGGCACGTGACACGCCTGAGAAGCGCCAGCCACACGCCAGCTAAGGGGTCACGTTTATTAAGTGCTTTCTTTCCCTCCAAAATGTAATTTTCCTTTTTCACTTTTTGTAATTCTTTTATTTTTACTAGGAGTAGTATATATACCCCAAGAGAGTACTGAAGAAGGGGTTAAGCAGTTAGCTCTAGATCCACTTTTACATTCCATTTTTGAGTACTTTCTAAGCTATGAGTAGCTAACTTCCCTCTCATTGAGAGAGGGAGCTCTGTTGTACTTGATGGATTGATAATAGTGAAATTCTTCTTCTCTTCATCTCCTCTTGATTTGCTAGAAGAAATTTCGTTCTTAATGCTTAGTGTTCAATTATCTTGGGAAAGAGATTGAATACAAGGTTTCATGGGAACCTTGGGAAATGAAACATGAAACCATGCTTGAAATCCCTTCTCACATTTGAGTAGATTATGGGTTTTGGTGATGGGATACGTGACATATAATCCCCCCTCTACCTGGATCTACAAAGGTGTGTGGTATAATCAGGGAACAAGCTTCATCTTTTCTCATGAGCAATTAGACCAAGGAATTGGCTATTGATCAAGATTTGAGAGATTGAGTCACCAAGGGATTGGGGCTCAATCAATCATGATTGCCAAGAAGTCAGTGAGTTACATGATTGAAGAATATCTAATCTAGATTTGATCCAAAGAGGCAACATCTCCCAATCTCAATGAATTCCCCCATTCTTATCTATCAATTTCTTTATAGTTCAATTTTACCTTCAGCAATTCCCCATTCCCATTTACATTCAAGTCATTTATGATTCAGCAATTTACATTCTGCAATTTCCATTTTTGCACTTTACTATTTTTCTTTACATTCTAGTCATTTACATTTATGCCATTTACAATTCTACACTTCACCCTATTATTGATCTGCTTGACTAATTCATCAATCAATTAAAACTGCTTGGGTTTGCCAATCTCTGTGGATACGATCCCACTCCACTGTGGGTTATTACTTGGCGATAATTTTGGTGCGCTTGCCAAAGGAACTCGTTCACTAAATTTTTAAAAGGGGGTAGTGAATGAGGGTCATTAGTTGTCTTTCCGGTCATGTGCCTAGAGCATCCGCTGTCCATGTACCACATATTTTCCTTCTGTTTGGATGCTAGGCACACCTACAAAACAAGCTCAAGTGACCTTAGGTATCCAAATCTTCTTGGATCCTTTGATGTTAAACCATCTCTTATGTCCTAGTCCATTATAATCAAAACAACTTTGTAAACTTTATCACCAATCATCCTTTCACCAAAGAAACATTGAATGGGAAAGTGGCCATTCGGTTGCATAGTCTACAAAACCTTGGAGTTGCTGTTTTGTTAAAGTAGGTTGGATTTTGAAACCTTGTGTCATTAGAAGATGAAGCAATATTTCCAAAAGAAGGTTTTTCAATAGATTTGAAAGTCTTTTGAAACCCCAAGCCAACTTTATCAAAAAGTGGTTTTTGACTAGCCAAAATTTGATTTAAATTTTCAGAACTTTGAGTGAACTTGGCTAGGTCATTTTCAAGGTTTTTGATCTTTTTTAGCAACTCTTCATTCTGTTTAAAATAGTTTACATATGCAACAACAGAATGGTTACTTTCACAGCTTTTAAGTTGAGCTTTTAACTGCTTATTTTCTTCAACAAGTTTAGTAGCAGTTTCGGCCTCCCTTAGCTTTTCTTTGAGAAAATCATTTTCAGCTTTAAGAATGGTGATTTTTTGTTCAAGATCTTGGTTATCAAGCAAAAAATATCTTATTTTTTCAGAAAGGTGGTCTATCATAAGATGAAAATCTTCAGTGTTTGGATTATAAAAGACTACCTGTTCTATGTTATCTGCCATGAGACATGGTTGTGACTTGGTCTCGGATTCTTCATCACTGTCTGAGTCATTTTCCAAGTCCTCACATGATACCATCAGCCCCTTTTTCTTTCCTCTTTTTGGCTTCTCTTCTTTCTTAAACTTAGGGCAATCTGACTTGAAATGCCCAGTTTCTTTACAATTGTAGCATGTAACTTTGCTGAGATCCTTTCTTTGTTTCCTAAAGCTGCTTCCTTTACCTCTCTCCTTGGACTTCATCATTTTCTTGAATTTCTTAGCAAACAACACAAACTCATTTTCAGAAGAATTATCACTGGATCCATCATCCAGGGGGTTAATCACAGATGTAAAAGCAATTCCGTTCTTTTTTGTATCTTTTTTCAAATAAGTATTTTCAAAAGCAAGTAAGTTTCCTCTCAAATCATCATATGTCATGGAATCTAAACTACTGCTCTCAGAAATGATTAATGCTTTTGTTTCCCATTCTTTTGTAAGGCATCTTAGAACTCTCCTCACAAGCACAGAATCAGAATGTGTTATTCCCATAGCATCTAAGCCAACAATGATGATATTGAACCGTTCGAACAGTTCATCAATAGATTCTCCTTCCTTCATTGAAAACATTTCATACTCTCTGTTCAACATGTCTATCTGGGTCTTCTTCACTATTGTGGTTCCTTCATGGGTGATTAGAAGTTTGTCCCAAATTTTCTTTACCGTTGTGCTTGGTGATACCCGTCGGTATTCCTCGAAACTGATAGCACAGTTGAGTAAGTTGACAGCCTTGGCATTGAGTTCCACCTTCTTTCTATCTTCTTCGGTCCATCTTGCTTCAGGTTTGAGAGAGACTACTCCTTCAACACTTGTGGTGGTTGGGAATTGAGGACCTTCCAGGATAATCTTCCACAGTCTGTAATCCACTGCTTGTACAAAGATCTTCATTCTCTCCTTCCAATAGGTATAGTGTTTACCATTGAAAAGAGGAGGTCTATTGCTTGACTGTCCTTCTGTAAGGTTGTAGTACACCAGATTTGAGCCACTGCTTTCTGCCATATGGATCTTTTCTCCAAGCTGCAAAGCTTGATCTCTTTGAGACCAAGCTCTGATACCAATTGATGGTTTCAGTGGCTAAGAGAAGGGGGGTTGAATCTTAGCCCCTTTTCACTTTAGAACACTTGCTTGTCTTTGAAACAACTTCTAGAGATTTTTGTCTTGTCCCTAGCCACGAGACTTTTCTTTTTGTCTCGTCACTTGGCACGAGATATTTTGCGATTTTGTCTCCTGTGCAGCAGAAACAGAAAATGGAGTAGAAGAGAAGGAAAATAACACCGAGATATATCCTGGTTCAGCTGCTAAGTGCAATGCAGCCTACATCCAGTCTCCATCATAACAATGATGGAATTTTACTATAATCATCTTTGATTACATACACCAATTCTCCCTAAGAACTACCCTTCCTATCTGGGACAAGTCCAGAATTCTAAACCCAATCTTGAACTTGACTTGGTCACTACCAAGTTTCAACTGTAAAGTGCTAACCCAACTTACAAGGGGATTCCCACAGAATCATGAAACACAACACAGATGTACAAAGGAACTCTAAGGACATCTATGGCTTTTTCTTTTAATTTCGCACTCTTTGCCTTTTTTTGCTCTATGACTTTTTCATACAAACCTCACTTTTTGCCTTTTTCCATGAGACTCAAGACATGACAAAATTAAATAGAAAAATATAAAACAGTATACATTAAAGGAGAAGAAAATCTGTTAGCTTAGGTAGCTCTGAGAATTCTATGCCTTGCACTCTCACACTTTCTCCTTGCCTCAAACCCTGACTGTTCACCCTTACTTGTAGGGAGAAGCCTTCAAGGTTGAAACCAAACAAACCAAGCTAAACTTCTTCTTCTTCAAAATAGAACCGGTTCGGCCAGAGAGAGAGAAGAGATAACCCATGCAAAACCCAACATGCAATTACCTCTAGTCCTTCCTTGGTCACCAATCTTCATCAATCTGAGCCCTTCATCCTTTCTTGCTCTACAAGATGAACTTCTGGCCCTTGATGCTTCGTGATGATGATAGCTTCATCTGCTCCTGTCTCTGCCTCTTTCATCACTTAGCCACTGTAGCTACCTCCTGTGGTGGTTGAGCAAGATCAGAGACAAGCCATCCCTCCAAAGATCTTCTCCTTGCTGGCTGAAATCTTCTTCAACCATTTTTGATATGGAGAAGCCAAGATCTCATCACAAGATCTTACCAAAAGTGAATGAGAATCTTAGCCATAGCATACTTTTTGTTTGCTTTTTCTTGCCATCATTTTGATGGTCTTGTAGCGTGCATCTTCCTCTCTTCGGTGGCTAGGCTTACCTTCCATGGTGTGCTGTGTAATGACCAAAAGAGAAGAAAGAAAGAATGAGAGAGGAGAAACAATTAGAAGAAAAGCAATTAAATGAATTGAACAAATTAATCGAAAAGAAGTTGCTTTTCCTTTCCTGAGTAGCGTGTAGCCTTAATACCATCAATCATATCAATGACAATCTCTCTCATGTTTCTAAGACAATTAATACAAGTTAAATGAATTTTGAAATTCAACATATGATGAAAGTGGGTATCCGTTGAAAGCATTGCAACTATTTCATTCTTTTCTTTTAATCTTCGGACCAAGCATATTTGGTCTCATACTAAGACTCTCAATTGGGCTTGTATCATAATTGCTGGCCTAATTAACAAAAATATTGTTTCAGCCACCATGATCTCATCAAGGCTGAAAAAAGACTTATTCCATTGGGCTTGCTTTATTTTTTCTTTTCTGTTCGGCCCAAAAAGGAAACTACACGGCAAAAATTATTTTAATTAACATATATTGATCAAAAATAAATTAATAATTTTGCTGTTAATAATGTTTGATCATCATCAATTTAAATTAGAGTTTTCCAAACTCATCAATCTCCCCCTTGATGACAAACATTATTAAAATTGAAATTAAAGATTTGAGTATAGAGTACTCCCTTTGAATATTTGAATTTCTCCCCCTTTCCAATTGTCACATGGCTCTCCCTAAACATACGCTATTTTACCAAGGGAAGCTTTATACCTGTAACAATTTTTATCAAGCCTAAGGCAACAATGATATTCAACATATATAATTTTGTAATGTTGAATGGCTTGATTTATGAGCAAAATTGAATGATAATCAAAACTCATTTGTTATCAATAATTTAATTTTCTGCTCAAGCTCATACAAAGCAATTGTGTACATATCAATAAAAAATATTTTTGATGTTTTCAAGAGGTAGTTGTCCAAGCTGTTTTGAAAATATTTTCCAATTGACAAATCAGAGCAAATTAATCATAGCAAGGAAAATATTTCTGATCAAGCATGATCATTTAGAACCATAGTGATGTACGGAAAACTTGTCTCTCAACAAATCTCCCTTCGGCAAGTATACCAAATTGTCGTCAAGTAATAACTCACAAAAGAGTGAAGTCGAATCCCACAGAGATTAACGGATTAAGCAATCAATGGTTAATTGATTATCCTAGTTAGACGAAACATATTAAATGATGAGCAGCAAGAATTGTAAATTTACAGAAAAGTAAAGAAAGCAATAGAGTGCAGAGAAGTAAAATGGCAAGAAAAGTAAATGTAAGAACTAAAAATAAGATGAACATTGGGATCAAGAGATATTGCAATCCTCCGGATCAAGTTCATTCTCATCTCTTCCTCAATCAATGCATTCATTGATCTCCTTGGCAATCTTAAGTGATTGGATCCCAATTCCTTGGAATTCAATCTCTCAAATCTTGATCAATAGCCAATTCCTTGGTCAATTGCTCATGAGAAGAGATGAAGTATGGTCGATTATACCACATGCATTCCCAAATCAAGTGTTGGTAGGATTATAGTCACATATCCATCCAAACCCAATTTGGTCCAGCATGAGAAAGCATTTCTAGCATGATCTCTTCATTCCTCTTCCAAGGTTAAAAAAAGATCCAAGTATGAATAGTTTCTTTTCCAAGATAACTACCCAATTGGATGAAGATCGAAAGCTCTCTAGTAAAATCAAGAGAAAAGAAAGAAGAAGAAGAATAAGAACTACAATTGATCCATTGAATCACAATAGAGCTCTCTAACCCAATGGAAAGAGTTAGTTGATCATTGCTCTACCAAAATAGAAAAGAAAGAAAGTGCAGAAAAATAAAGATGAAGAATAAAACTGAAAATGAAACTTCCAAATTCATAAATGAAAAGTACAAAGAAAAGAAAGAGAATGAAAAGTGTGTGAGGGGAGGGAGTACGAAGACTCCTCTTCCAATCCCCAATTTCTGTGTTCCAGCCTCCCTTTTGAATGTACAAACTAAGGCCTTTATATAGGCTCTCCTAAATTACAAAATAAAATTAAAAGCAAATTACATTTAAATGAAAATTCCTATTCTAGATGCTTCTTGTGGCCTTGATTGGTTGACACTTGTGAGCTTGCTTCCTTGAGGTTGGGTGGTCCTTGAGGCCCATGGTGAAATGCTGCCCAGTTGGTGTTTTTGGGGCTTAAAAGATGCCTCCTGTTTGTGCTTCAATTTCATGCCCACTATAGACTATTATATATCTTTGAAAAGCTCTGAATGTCAGCTTTCTAATGCAATTGGAATCACCTCAATTGGATCTCTATAACTCAAGTTATACTCCTTTGAAGTGGACATGGTCACTGGCATAGTCGCTAGCGTTAATGAAAAACGTGAGTCCCGATAACGCTAGCGACCAGGGGCTTAATGTTTCCAAGTTCTGGAGCTCAAAATCAATGTCCACCCCATACTATTATATATTGTTAGAAAGCTCTCGATGTCTACTTTCCAATGCTATTAAAAGCGCATCATTTGGAGCTCTAAAACTCGAGTTACACTTCTTGGAAGGTGAAGAGGTCAGTTGGCCTTACTACAGGTTGATACCATGTTCATCTTTGCACTTTCGGGGAAGGTTTTCTCCCTCAAATTTAGTGTCAATCATGTAGTGCCATATATTCTTGGAAAGCTCTGGAATCCTACTTTCCAATGCCACTGGAATCACCTCATTTGGAGCTTTGTGGCTCAAGTCATGCGTGTTTGAAGAAGGCATGGTCAGGCTGCCAGGTGGGACTATTGCCTACGTTAACTTCCACATTAACTTAGTTAACGTAGAAGTTAACGTGGGTCTTTTTTGCCTCGCCAACGTTAGTGGCACTCACTTTTTCCACTAACGTTGGCATCTCCCTTTCCTTCCATGTTAACTACCACGTTAACTTAGTTAACGTGGCTGTTAACGTGGGTCTTTTTGCTTCGCCAACGTTAGTGGCACTTACTTTTTCCACTAACGTTGGCATATACCTTTCCTTCCACGTTAACTACCACGTTAACTTAGTTAACGTGGCTGTTAACGTGGGTCTTTTTGCTTCGCCAACGTTAGTGGCACTACTTTTTCCACTAACGTTGGCATATACCCCTTTCGCAAGCGTTATTGGGACTTACCTTTCCCATTAACGTTGCTTGGTGCCTTTTGTCTCTACATTAGAGTTCACGTTAGTGTAGCTAACGTGACTCTTAACGTGGGTCTTCCTTGCTAACGTTCCATGCTCTCCTTCTTCAAAGTTAATGCCACTAACTTTTCTCACTAACGTTGGGGCTTTCCTTCCTTCCACGTTAGTGCCCACGTTAGTGTAACTAACGTAGCCATTAACGTGGCTCTTCTCTTCTTCTTTTGGCCTGAAATCAATCAAACAAAGAGCATCAAAGTCTTGCTCTTAATCATGGGAACATGCATCATCCAATTTATCATTCAATTTATGCATGATTCTCATGAAATCGTTAAAAATTCACAATGTTTGCTTGAATCATGGTATGATTGCATTTTCACCCAAATACTTGCCTATTTCCCACGAAAATGCATGAAACCAACCTAAAGCATACAAAAAATGGCTAGTAAAACTAGTCAAGATGCCCTGGCATCAAAACACCAAACTTAAATCTTGCTTGTCCCCAAGCAAGAAAAGAACTATGCATAAAGAATTCTCTTAATTGGAATATATTGAAGAATTGCTTATGATGCCTTAGTGGGTGAAGTGAATAAGTGACAGTGGGGTGAACTCTAATTTGTATGCTTATGCAAGGATTCCAATGCTCATTAGTCCTCACATTTTGGAAGTCTTAGATCTTAAGACTTTCATTCAAATGATATTATGGAAGTCTCTTTATAGATTGTCACCTTGAAGCAGCACTTATTTTCTAGCATTTTTCTTTTCTTTTTGTATCTTGGCCTCGACTCTAGGTGTCATGTATCAAAGCGGCTTTTTAAGATAAGATTTCAATCAATACTCCCAAACCAGTTGGTCTAAGGTATTAGGTGTTGAAGCACCCTTTAGGATTTACTTGCTCAAGCCTCTCTCTTTGATACAAATCCACCACAAGCATTTAACTAGGACAATAACTCTTTGAGTTCTTGTTTCTTTCTTTTTCTTCCTAGTAATTGATGCTCAGAGCCTTGGGCTTGTTCTTTTTTTTCTTTTTCTTTTGTTTTCTTTTGTTACTGCTTCTTGGATCAATAGATGTTTAAGAAATTCCATAATACTTCTCTAAATTTCATTTCCTGTCTATGAGCTCCCATGCAAGTTTTCACAAACATGCAACCTCAATACACAATCATACAATCAGAACCTCCATTCCTCTTAATCTTTTGCTTGCCCCATGATTTATAAAATTCTTCAATATTTTCCTTTCAGAAAGATTAATTTTTTTGTTGCATTCTTTAAAGAGATTGGGTGCAAGTAAAACTCAAGATGATAATCATGATATCATAGCAACATGTTACAAATCAAATATCAAATTATGCTTATTCACAAGGAGTAATCACACATGCATACAAAGAAAATAGAAGACAATCATGCAATTTAAAGTGCTGAAAATGAGTAAGAGGAGAAAGAAACTTTACCACCTTGTAGTTCATCTTCATTGTTGTTGCCCTTTTCCTCCTATTCTTCCCCTTCTCACACCAAACTTAGAATGCTTGCTTATACTCAAGCAACAATTAAAACAGTGGTGATGGGGTCTATGATGGATCATGAATGTCTTAGAATGAGGTGTGAGTACGCATGTGTTTCAGCAAGCAAGATTAATGATACAATAAAGGCACAAGAGATACAAACAGAGACATTTTGATTGCATTAATAAGTAGTGTGCTTGGTACTTTGCATGAAAGATAAGTGGCAACACCAAACTTAGTATGGCACTCTCAATTTAGAATGTTGCAAGTACCCAGTGAAGATTGAAAATCAAATTGTTGCATGGCAACACCAAACTTAGAATGCAATCATATGTCAATTAATTGAAAGTAAACTAAGCAAAGCAAGGAAATGTTACCTACGGTTGGGTTGCCTCCAAAAAAGCGCTCTTTTAATGTCATTAGCTTGACATGTTGTTCATGACTTTCTTCCTCTTCTTCCAGTTTGTTAAGAGGAATGACCTCAAGATGAAAGAGGAGACAGTTAATGCCCCTTGCTTAGAGTGCCTCTCCCCGGCAAGCTTTCTTTTGTTGTTAGCTTGAGTAGACTTGCTTGTTGGGGTAGGGGTGGGATGGCTTTTGGTTGACCTTTTCTTTTTCATGGATATTGTCCTTCTTTTCTTGGTCACCATCTTCTTTTTAGTGCTCATGTTGATTGCCTTCACCACCTTAATTTTAGGACTTGGGTGTTGTATGATGGTTGGAGCATCCTCTTCATCAAGTGCTTCTTAAATTGGTAGTTCAATGAACTCACCCTCTATGCAACTCTCTATTTCATTGGAGTGTGGGCTCCCTTGATTGACTTCCTCCCTTTCTTCTACATGATGTTGCATTAAGTCTTTTGGGAGTGAGTTTGCGTGTTCATTTGGCACCACTAGTAACCTCTATGAGTATGGAGCCTTAGGCTTATATACTCTCACAACCTCCTCCTTCTTCATAGAAATCTCACTTGGTATGGGTGCCTCTTTTTCTTTTTCTTCTGATTCCTTCCTTGGGTTTGCCATGATGTCACTAAGGGAATTATGGGTATGGATTTGCTTTGATAGATATCCAACTTGTGCCTCAAGCTTCTTAATGGCAACCCATCGGTTCTGCATAATGGGTTTTACTTCCTCTTGGAAAGTCCTAGTGTCCTTAGATTCTTCCAAGAGCATTGCCAGTAGGTTTTCTATCCTTGATAGCTTATCCTCGAGGGGAGGGTGTGCAGTTGGGGTGAAATTTGGAGGTTGAGGGTGGCTACTTTGTGAATGGAATTGGTTGTTTTGTGGTTTTATATTCTGAGAGTGGTATGACTTTTGTGGGTAATGATATGGGTTTTGTGGACTGTGAGAAGAATTTTGTGTGTAATAGAATGCATTGTGTGAGTGGTGAGATGAATTATATGGATGTGAAAAGGAATTTTGTGTTGAGGCATGTCCAAGTGGTGAAGGGTTTTGATGTGCAAAGCTAGGAGGTGAGGTTGAATAATTAAAGGATGATGGCTCCTGATGAATGGGGTATGAATGAGTGAAATTTCTTTGGTTCTGATCTCCCCAGGCACAGCTTGAGTAGTGCTTAAAGTCATCAAAATATGGACCATTTTGTGACCCTGGGAAGCACCCCATTTCATGTTCTTGATACTCCCATCCACCATGAGCATAGCGAAGTGAATCATTCTGTGGTGGTGGAGAGTTTCCCCTGAAATTTGATTGACCAAAGGATGATTTATACTCCATTTTTCTACAAAATATTTTGTATCAACAACAATCACCAAGATAAAAGAGATTTGGAATTCCCCTTGTCACAAATGAGGAAATTCCCAGTGAGGCAATATCACAAACAGTTTGTTAGCAAAAGAAAATAATGCAACAAAAGAAAACAAAAATAAAAGAAACGTGTCTAATCTAGTAAATCAATCAACCGGTAGTTTGTTAATCACAATTAATCCCCGGAAATGGCGCCATAAACTTGATGCGCGGAAAACTTGTCTCTCAACAAATCTCCCTTCGGCAAGTATACCAAATTGTCGTCAAGTAATAACTCACAAAAGAGTGAGGTCGAATCCCACAGAGATTAACGGATTAAGCAATCAATGGTTAATTGATTATCCTAGTTAGACAAATCATATTGGAGTGATAAGCAATAAGGAAATGTAAATGGCATAAAAGTAAAGAAAGTAATAAAGTGCAGAGAAGTAAAATGGCAAGAAAGTAAATGTAAGAACTAAAAATAAAATGAACATTGGGATCAAGAGATATTGCAATCCTCCAGATCAAGTTCATTCTCATCTTCTTCCTCAATCAATGCATTCATTAATCTCCTTGGCAATCTTAAGTGATTGGATCCCAATTCCTTGGAATTCAATCTCTCAAATCTTGATCAATAGCCAATTCCTTGGTCAATTGCTCATGAGAAGAGATGAAGTATGGTCACTGATTATACCACATGCATTCCCAAATCAAGTGTTGGTAGGATTATAGTCACATATCCATCCAAACCCAATTTGGTTCAGCATGAGAAAGCATTTCTAGCATGATCTCTTCATTCCTCTTTCAAGGTTCAGAAGCTTGATTTCTTCATTCCTCTTTCAATGCTCAGAAGAGATCCAAGTTTGACTAGCTTCTTTTCCAAGATAACTACCCAATTGGATGAAGATCGAAAGCTCTCTAGTAAAATCAAGAGAAAAGATAGAAGAAGAAGAATGAAAACTAATATTGATCCATTGAATCACATAGAGCTCTCTAACCCAATGAAAAGAGTTAGTTGATCATTGCTCTACCCAAAATAGAAAAGAAAGAAAGTGCAGAAAAATAAAGATGAAGAATAAAACTGAAAATGAAACTTCCAAATTCATAAATGAAAAGTACAAAGAAAAGAAAGAGAAGGAAAAGTGTGTGAGGGGAGGGAGTCCGAAGACCCTTCTTCCAATCCCCAATTTCTGTGTTCCAGCCTCCCTTTTGAATGTACAAACTAAGGCCTTTATATAGGCTCTCCTAAATTACAAAATGAAATTAAAAGCAAATTACATTTAAATGAAAATTCCTATTCTAGATGCTTCTTGTGGCCTTGATTGGTTGACACTTGTGAGCTTGCTTCCTTGAGGTTGGGTGGTCCTTGAGGCCCATGGTGAAATGCTGCCCAGTTGGTGTTTT
The DNA here is from genome assembly GCF_000817695.3 of Arachis duranensis. NCBI lineage: Eukaryota > Viridiplantae > Streptophyta > Magnoliopsida > Fabales > Fabaceae > Arachis > Arachis duranensis. The sequence goes on along the minus strand of NC_029774.3, from coordinate 101,467,324 downwards.
TGGGGCTTAAAAGATGCCTCTTGTTTGTGCTTCAATTTCATGCCCACTATAGACTATTATATATCTTTGAAAAGCTCTGAATGTCAGCTTTCTAACGCAACTGGAATTATCTCAATTGAATCTCTATAACTCAAGTTATACTCCTTTGAAGTGGACATGGTCGCTGGCATAGTCGCTAGCGTTAATGGAAAACGTGAGTCCCGATAACGCTAGCGACCAGGGGCTTAATGTTCCCAAGTTCTGGAGCTCAAAATCAATGTCCACCCCATACTATTATATATTGTTAGAAAGCTCTCGATGTCTACTTTCCAACGCTATTAAAAGCGCATCATTTGAAGCTCTAAAACTCGAGTTACACTTCTTGGAAGGTGAAGAGGTCAGTTGGCCTTACTACAGGTTGATACCATGTTCATCTTTGCACTTTCGGGGAAGGTTTTATCCCTCAAATTTAGTGTCAATCATGTAATGCCATATATTCTTGGAAAGATCTGGAATCCTACTTTCCAATGCCACTGGAATCACCTCATTTGGAGCTTTGTGGCTCAAGTTATGCGTGTTTGAAGAAGGCATGGTCAGGCTGCCAGGTGGGACTTTTGCCTACGTTTAACGTGGGTCTTTTTTGCCTCGCCAACGTTAGTGGCACTCACTTTTTCCACTAATGTTGGCATCTCCCTTTCCTTCCACATTAACTACCACGTTAACTTAGTTAACGTGGGTCTTTTTGCTTCGCCAATGTTAGTGGCACTCACTTTTTCCACTAACGTTGGCATATACCTTTCCTTCCACGTTAACTACCGCGTTAACTTAGTTAACGTGGCTGTTAACGTGGGTCTTTTTGCTTTGCCAACGTTAGTAGCACTCACTTTTTCCACTAATGTTGGCATGTACCCCTTTCGCAAGCGTTATTGGGACTTACCTTTCCCATTAACGTTGCTTGGTGCCTTTTGTCTCTACGTTAGAGTTCACGTTAGTGTAGCTAACGTGACTCTTAACGTGGGTCTTCCTTGCTAACGTTCCATGCTCTCCTTCTTCAAAGTTAATGCCACTAACTTTTCTCACTAACGTTGGGGCTTTCCTTCCTTCCACGTTAGTGCCCACGTTAGTGTAACTAACGTAGCCACTAACGTGGCTCTTCTCTTCTTCTTTTGGCCTGAAATCAATCAAACAAAGAGCATCAAAGTCTTGCTCTTAATCATGGGAACATGCATCATCCAATTTATCATTCAATTTATGCATGATTCTCATGAAATCATTCAAAATTCACAATGTTTGCTTGAATCATAGTATGATTGCATTTTCACCCAAATACTTGCCTATTTCCCACGAAAATGCATGAAACCAACCTAAAGCATACAAAAAATGGCTAGTGAAACTAGCCAAGATGCCCTGGCATCACATAGCAATTATCAAACTTTATTTTTATATCACAGCTTAAAGGAACTGCCAAAAATAATTCAAAATAGCAAACATTTTATCAACGTAAATCAAATAAATCAAATGCATCATGAACACAGCAAACATTTTACCAAGATAAATCAATCACAAACATCAAGCAGCAGCAACAAACTATTGAAACTTGAAACAAGGGAGATCATGAATCCTCAAAAGAATTTCATCCCCTGTTTTGTTAATTTCAATTTTCAGCCAATTTCTCCCCCTTTTGGCATCAAGGGGCACCTGCAAAAAATGTCATGAGAAACAAAATATCCAAAGTATGTCCAAAATATCAAGAGTGTAGCACAGAGTCATAGGTTCAAGTCCTAGATTTAGCAATATCTAAACAGACAAATACAGTATCAAATTGAGCCTAAACATGCCAATATCAAATACTAAAAAACTTGATTAATCATCAGATAGGTGAGACTCAGATTCCTCAGCCTCTTCGTCACTAGCAGCACCCAACTCTTTCTCAAAGTTTTGTAGCATCAGACTCACTTTATCCTTGCATCTGATCCACGCCTTTTCATTTTCATAGGCTAGCTTGCGAGCCGCCCTATGGGATTGTACCATTAGCTCCGACATGTTTGAGAATTCAGTGAGGATTTCTTTGAGTGATTCGGTTGCCTTGGAGGATTCAGGCCGACTCTTAAAGTCACTATCCGAAGGTACGAACTTCCTTCCTCTGGTTCCCTTCATGGCTCCTCCTCCTTTGATCATTGATACTTTATTTTCTACACTCTCATTTGTCAAATCTACCTTAAAGTACTCAAAAATACATGTGAGAAATATTCCATAAGGTAAATTAGCCTTTTTGGTACTCTTTACAGACTCCCACATGTGTCTAATCATAAGGTAACCAAATAAAATAGGAGATGAAGTAACAAGAGCAAAGATTATAAGAGAATCAGATATTGTTACCCTGTTATATGAACCACTTTGATGGGTCAGAATGTGAGTTATGATGTGGTGCAGCAGTGAGTTGGTTGGTCTAAGAGCTTTGTGGGTAGGAATAGTGCCGTCTAAGCCAGACGGATTTTCACAAATATGTGGAAGAACTTGCTTGTATGTGACCCCAACTTGTGCATCCCATTTTTCAGTCATGTATACCCTCGGTCCTTCATCCGTGCATCCAAGGGCAGAGCTAATGGTCTCAGCATTCAGAGTGATATGTACACGCTTCACATAGGAGTGAAGACTACCATCAATCAATCTCAGATTAGCATAAAATTGGTTTCAAAGGGGCCCGTGGCAGGCAACCAAGTCTGCTAACCTTCACTCCTTTTTTTCTAGTACTGCTTGCTGAGATCAGCATAAAAGATAGGGATTGGATGGAGTTCTTTCTTTTTAGAATGTATTTGTCGTTCTTGGAGTTGCCATTTTTGAGTATGAGAATGAAGAAATGAGATCTTTTAGTAAGCGTAGGGGGCACTGGGATCACAGAATAGGATCCCGAGCAGAATTAATAGTAGGAAATCAATACACAAGTCGTTGGTCTTTCTTAAAATTGGCCTTCTCTTTGATCTTTTATTCAATCTTTCGTATGTGGTAGCCGCTCATTTGTCTATGTATGGTATGTGCATAGGAATTCCCACATTGAATTAGCATGAATACCGGCTCAATCAATCCCATATCATATATAGGGTGATGTAGAGCTCCTGGAAGGTCTTTCTTCAAGCCAGCCTAGAGTTCATGAGTTGAGGGGTTTTGGAGTTAAGTCAAATATGCCAAGAGGCGCTCACCCAGGAAGCTAAAGGGGCGTAGCCTTCCTATAGTTCCAGAGATGGGAGGAAATAAGACCACGATACTCCTCCTTAGGCCGATCAAAGTCGAAAGGTTTTAGATCGAAGGTTTAGGCATTTCTAGGAAGACGAATTATCAAAGGTTACACCTAAGTAGAAAGGGGATTTAACAGATAGAGAAGTGGGACGGAAGTTGAAGGCTTTGTCCATTCAAGTCCCCTTTTTTGCTCTTCTTTCCTTCTCCACTTCAGAAATTTTGACCAGGTCAACCCAATCCTGAGATTGAAGGATGGGACCTTTTCTCGAAAGACTTCGGATCCCGAGGAGAGTGGAAGATGGTGCAACATTGAAACCTGTTATGTTACTTCGAATGGAATCTTGGCCTGCCTCACTTTCTTTACTGGATAAGGGCCATAACATAAGGGCATAAACAAAGTCAAGGGATTTCCAATTCCGACATTCTCATTCTCAAGATTCAACGCTATTCCTTTCACACCGCTGACAAATTCAACCATAAAAAAAGCTGTAGAATCTGAAGAAATTCTAAACTATTAATCCATCTTTCTGAAAGATTCTGAAGAATAGCCAAAAGCTCATCGAAATTCTCGTAATCACTAACAAAGAAGGATATGTCTCTAAGTGTCTTCCCTTCCAGAAGAATAAAGTCGGGACCAAAATAAAGCTTTAGGCATCGATCCATTTCTTTCTCAATTTACTCTCTAAGCGTATCAAAGCAGAGATCCATAAGCCTGTCGGCCATATTCTCTACATTGAGGCCTCTGAGGCACACAGCACGATAAATAATCAGAGTAACCAGTGGAATGTATGTTAACTCCATAAAATTCAAAAGTGGGAAGTTATATCGACTAAAACGGTTCAAAAGAGCTTCGGACATTCCGTATTATTTCAGACTGAAATAGAAGAGAAATTCAAATGTTATATAGATACGGGAGAAGATTAAACCTCTCTTGGCGTGATTTGAATTAGACAATCCCTATCTAGGAAAAGAGCCCTGCTTTCGATGCTTAAAAAGTCTAATCCTAACTAAATTCTATACATTATAAAGACGAAAAAGACCCTTTGCCATTTCCTTTTTCCCTAGATTAACTTAAAAGGTATCCCTTTCTTTGGATATGCCCTTCCTTATTTACGCAAATAAAGCCTGCTGACGGGCTACAACCACAACCTATGCTATGGAAACTCCCAATGTCAGGTCCAACTTTGACTGTGGAGGATCTTCATCCCAGATCAGAGAGGGAATAGAAGATCAGGCTTTCGGCCTCACCTATAGTTGATGATAAGGCATTTGCCTCTGCTGTATTAAAGTCTTTAGAATGAGAGGATGCTTTCTCTTTTGCCTCTTCAAGGAAGGCACATTTCAGACTGACTAGCCATTCTTCCCGGGCATGTAAGAACAAGCAAGAAGAGATCAAGAGGAAGCCAAGCTATGTGTATACTTTCCTCTCCTAGCATTTGGGGATGATGTTAAAGGGATATGGAACTAAGCAGCCTAGGATTCTGTTGGACTATGACTTAAGTTTCTTTTGATCTCAGATCCCTAATAAGTAACTTCGGGTAAGGGGGCTACCTTAGTTGATGAAGCGCTTGCACCTAAAGATAAAGTCTAGGTTTTCAAGTTAATCTGAGGAGATCTCTTCAGCTGGAGATAAAATTTTCCGATCTTGCTTTTCTTTAATCTTGGCTTCCGGTGCATATCTGGGAAGTGAATCAAGGGACTTTTGCAGATCAGGGAATTGGAAGAGGTAGGATTAGGCAGCTCATTCTCTAGTCTTTTCTTTCTGTCTTTAGTTCGATTAGCTACTTGCAACTCTTTCTTCCTAACTCCTGACCTAAGGGGTTAGCCAATAGACTGTCTTCATGACTTAGGCTTGTCCGATAGATTGAACTATGGGATTTGGGAGACTTAATTGGCTGCTTTAACTCATTAGTTCCCAGAGCAGATCAGGGACAAGAGAACAACGTCAGAGCGGCTTCTATCTTAGATATATTATTTGACGATAGAGATTTAGAACAAACCGCTGTTAAGCAAACCAAGCAACCAACAACCCCAGGAATGTATGTAGAGAAGAGGGCTTAGGAAGAATAAGAGCTTTCTAAGACTCCTCACATAAATAAAGCAAACCAACTCCAGGGATTAGTTATATGAAAGCGCTTGCTCATGGATAAGTGATCAGAGTGACTAATTGGCACAGAGCGAAATGCCACTCAATTGAAAAGCATAGTAGCTCACCCTTTAAGTGAGAAGAAGATTGGGGCAAACAGTCTAGCTAGCTTCTTTGCCTTTACTTAGTCTTTTCTTTCGTGCACTACTATGAGTGACATTTATGACAAGGCATACCTCTCTGTGTAGCTACAGAGAGGATCAAAGGTAAAAAAACGTAAACAACCCAGAGAAGGGCTCGAAATCTGTCCTTTTAGTTGTGTAAGAAGGTGATCCACATGATCACGAGCCCGCTTCCGTCGAGCCTCTTCGAAGACACTAGCCTAGGCCTTCTTCCCACTAGACATGACTTGGCCTAACCTTTGGCTCTTCTACCACTTTGCCCCTCGCCAAAAACATAAGGGCCCTCAAGCCCACAAAGACTTGTCATTCTTCTATTATATTAGCCTGGTCCCTTCGAGAAGAGAGGATATGTAGGTAGCTTCCTTTTCTCTTGTTGTTGGAACTCTTCATGCCTTTATCAATCACTAAGAACTCATTCTAGTCATGAGATTCTATTACCTGAGATCTAGAGGGTAAGAATGAAATGCTTAAATAGGATGCTTTGCTTCATCTGATCGATCAATTCATCTCTGTAAGGGGGCAAGTGCGTTGTGGAAAACTATAGAAGAAAGAAGAAAGGAGAAAGCTTGACCTCGAGTCACTCTATTTGGTTAGCGATAGCTTTCAAAGAGGATAGTTGAATTGAGATTTCGTAAGAGAAGGCCTTATCCCTACTAGGTGAATGAAAGGCCTTAAATAAATCGTGAGATAGGGGTATAGGATGGCTTTTTTCCGTATGAAAATTGTCTTTTTGACACTGAAAAGTAGGGACTATGGACGGGTCTTGACTAGTTAGAGAAGAGAAAGAGGAGTTTGGGCACAACCCCGAGGAAGAATCAAATAAGTTTCTTCAAGACCAGTCGAGAATCCCCAAGTGTCTAAAGAAAGATACGTGAAATCTCAGTTTTTAGACTCAGTTGAACCGGGGCCTTACTATTGAAATGAATTGGAATTTTCGATAGATGTGACCCCTATCTAGAGAAGGGAAATAGGGAAACCCCCTAGAGCATGGGTTCTGGGGAAAGAAAGAGTGAAGAGAGATTACCTTAGAGTCATAAGTCAAGAAGGGGTCTCCCACTCTTAGAGAACCGATTCCAACCCTCTTGGAAAAGACTACCTCGGTCCTTGACCTGATTCATTGCATCGGTCGAATAAAGATTTTCTAGGGCAGGTTTCTGGGAACAAGTCATAGGTCACCCGTGAAAGCTCTTGTTTCAGCTCCAGTGTACACAATATTCATTTTCTTTTAGGGTAAGATACCCTGGCTTTCAGTTGTAGTACTGGTCATTGGCAACCTTGGGACGCATTTCAAGTGTACTGGGCACCCCCTCATTGCTTATAGACTCAGCACAGAAAAAGTAAGGCTCTTCTTTGAGATCAGGATGTTATACCGCTTTTCCCTGGGACGGCATATATGATAGTAGTCCACTTTGTGAAAGTCCCATAAAAGCTCACTTCACGGCAATGACATCCATCCAACGAGATATGCTTCGGGTAACATTCCCTGATATAAAATTTTGTTAGTGAGCTGCTTCGGTCTATCCCTTCACTTAACTGAAAGCGTACACTCAACTTTGATTATCCAATGGGTAGGTTTATTGCGCACTCACGCCTAGTGCTACTGCCTCATCTTGTTCCTGAACGGTGAGGCATCCCAAGCCCCTGTAACATTTGCCTTTTTGTGTGCTTCTTCCCTGGAAGAGCAACTGAACCTTCGCTATGTTCCAGCTAGTCTAACTACCTCAGTGAACCAGAGAAAGCATCTCTATTCAAAGCAATCCAACCAAGCCAAGCAGCTATAGATCTTGAGCATCTTGCAAGGGCATCTTCTTGTCTATTTTTTTTCTTGGGACATGCTTTATGGTCACATTACCAAGCCACCCAATAAGCCTTTTTATTTGCGTAATTATAGTATGGAATCAATTTAGGTCAGGCTTTTTAACTGAATAATTACCAAGGAGTTGATTGATCACCAATTTCAAATCTCCATAAGAGTTGCAACTCTTTCAAATCCACAGCCATCTCAAGTCAAGTATGATGGCTTGGTACTCTGCGAGATTATTGGAACAAGGTTTCGACAAGGTGAAGGAGTGCAGCAGCACTTCTCCTTCAGAAGTAAGAAAGAGGACTCCAGCTCCATCTTGATGAGCAGCACCATCAAAGTACATCTTCCATGGTGGAAGAATTTCGACCACAAGCACATCTTCATCAAGTCGTCAAACATTTCCCATTCAGGGTCAAAGAACTAGTAAATTCTTTTCTTTCTTCTTTTGCTTTTTTGGTTTTCTTATTAAAGGAAGGTTTTAACTTGGCATAAGCTAAGGTACCCCGCTCATTAGTCACTTCCGCTGCATGGTCAACTCTTACCGGATTAATGTATTTGAATTAATCATATATTCATTCTTACGCGTAGAGATACCTATTTCTAGTGGTTTGTTCCTGCATCAATAGTAGCTTGAAGCTATAGTTTAAGAGAAGTAACAAGATCATCAAAAACAAGGGAGGCACTCAAGCTTGACTATACGATTGGTAGGAAAGATTTTAGACTTGAGCATACGCCTTCTTCCTCTATGGATAGGGCGACGTGACACGCAATGGATCGGTTAGAAAGGAGAACAAATTGATCACATGTCCCCTTCTCAACAACCTTTCCCGCATCAGTAGATAGAGTAGATTTCCTATCCTTGGCCAACCTAAGGATTTTCTTCTCTCTATATTTAGTTACCATCGACCCGAGCCTATGCGAAGCAAGCCTACACCCTAGACTGGCTCCAGACCAAAGTGATGAAAGGGCAAACGATCATATATCGTAATATAATAGAAAAAGGTCCATGAGAGAAAGCATAGCCCTATCTTAACCTTATGATCCTAGTCAGCTCGTCTCTGTCTTGAGGCCAATAACCAGTGACTCTTTTGTAGTCGGGTAGGAAAACGTCAATCTATCTTTTCTTTAGTGTGTAACCGATTTCTATATGTTAAGCTCCCATTTTTTCTATCCTTTGCTTTTGCTCCTCTTTCCTGTAAAGCAGCTTCTTAGAGTTGGCTTTTGCAATTGCAATCTGTCTCTGTCTGGCTCTTCGCCTTAAACTCAAATAAGACCTCCTTTTGGTCAAGTGACTTTGTTCCTGGTCTTCCTATTCCCTTCACTTCCCCAGCCGCTACCAATAAGGCCCAAGTACTTTTTTTGTTTGATCAAATGATTGATTTAGATTTCAAATTCCTCTTTACCAAGGGAAGAGAGCGTAGATCAGGTGCCCTCTTGGATGTTCCAAACCACCATCTTGGACTTCCAACATTTGCTTCAGACAGAAAGTTTGGGACTCAAAGTGTGCCCTCATAAGGCAGGGAAAACTTCCAAATGTGTCTTTTACGTAACTTGGATAGCTGAGTGGTCAATCCTGCACCAATCATTGATTTGTTTCCATTCTGTCTGATCTCCAAGGCTATTGAACAAATTGAATAAAAAGCTTAAGCGAGACAAGAAGGAATGTTGGAGCTATTCCCATAGTGAATTAGCATCTTTCTTTCGAACATTCGGACATTGTAAGCTCTCCTCCAACAAAGGACTGGGAAACAAAAACTCACATTCCCGAATAAGCAGAAAGTCTAGGAAGATATCAACCATGGATGGAAGGTCTCCTGTAAGCCAAAAGGTCCTACTAAGTGGTCTAAATCAAATCCCTTCCTTGAATGGTTAAGGAAAGCTTTCATATAATGCCTTTGTTCGTACCAGACTCTTTGACTTGGTTGGGATTGTAACCTTGAATTAGTGGGGAGACTGCTGCTACTACTATTTCCTCGCTGAGGGAGAGATGGACGTAGGGTGACGTAGGAAGTAGTTCAAGCTGGCTTGTAGTTTTAGGCTATCGATTGGTCAACCACCACTCAATGTCTAGCTTTAGACCTTTCTTGAGCAAGTCGGTGGCACCCTACTATCAGTGTGGATTTTTTTATCTATTTCTGAAAAAAAAAAGAAGGGATCTTTATGCTCAATTAGTTGAGGACGCACAACAAAAAACTATCCAAATCCAGGGTGTAATAGATGAATTGGAAGAATAAACGTCTTCTATGGACAATATGGATGAGATCATAAGGAGGTTCTCAAATAAGCTAAGAATCCAAAGTTCCTCTTCCTCCTATAAGGAAGGCGATTTGCCAATCGAACCAGAATGAACTGCCGCCGTGAAAGAGGTAACAAAAGAGTTTGCACTGTCGAGAATGAAACTTATTTTTAGTTGAGGGCCCCACTCCTTAACTTATTGAATAGGGGCGAGTAGCTTCACCCCTCTCCCACATGGTTGAGTGGCTTTAGAAAGATAGTTTGCCAGGTCTGTCTATTTGTATACATTGGCAAGAGAAGCCTAGGTACCCATTCGCCGGAGTGAGGTTTGAAGATGCTCGAGTGAAGTGAGAGGAAGGAACAAAGTAACTCGACCGTAAGGGAGCAAAGAGGGAGAAAAAATCCAATACCAAGAGTGTTGTGTATCATACACATATCCAATAGCAAGAGTGCTATAGCAAGCTATCAGGTGTCGCAACCTGGACTCCCAACAATTGAAGTCATCATTACGTGCCCAACATGAGTGGGCACCTAGGTGTGAGCAAAGTCGATCCGGGAAAGCAAGCCATTTTTAGCTTCCCTATCAGATAATTCTTGAGTCAATACCTGGCTTTGAATAGTATGCGGCATAAAGACCGTACAGGTGGTGCGAGTTCATAACTCCTTTATAAGAGATTGGGGAGAGATGTCTTTCGACCCAGAGTTATTCAATTTAAGCTTAAAAGAAGGTTGTAGCAGATGGAATTTTGAGTTCTCAAGAAGTCATTGCCAAACACTTTAGCATTCTCTCTTTACCTTAAATTGGAGAATGCAGTAAGGTGCAGAAGAAAGGAGGGAAGGATTACTAACCTCCAAGCTCTTTCCTTATAAATGACTAACGGAATAGTTGAGGATTCAATGATCCTATTCAAATAATATAATGAAGCAGATTAGTAAATGGAAAGTTTTTCTGTTATGCAACATGGAGACTATAGTGCAGAAAACTACATTCCCTTATGTTTAAGAACTTCTTACCTGGCATGTACTGTCATGTCCCTAACCAGGAAAATGACTTAGAATCGTGATAAGGATTTATTTCGAATAGCTGGTAAATTCATTCTCTTAGTCCGTGGTAGTTCCATTCCAGCCCACCTAGTGTCCAGTCATGCATTTTTAGTCTTAAGCTAAGTGCTTTCCATCTGCCATCCATCTAAGGTTAGCCCTGCCCATTTTGTTGGCTTAGAGCGAGTATGAAGTCAAGGAAGAAGAAGAAGAGAGGGAATGCCCGGTGGTGCACGAAATTGCAATCACACTTGCAATTCCGCATAACTAACCAGCAAGTGCACTGGGTCATCCAAGTAATACCTTATGTGAGTAAGGGTTGATCCCACGGAGATTGTCGGCTTGAAGCAAGCTATGGTTACCTTGTCACTCTTAGTCAGGAGATTATCAATGAAAAGGGTTTTGTTTGCAATAAAATAAAAGAGCATCAAATAAAAGGTACTTGTGCTCAATATTGGAGAACAGGTTGGAGTTTTGGATGTCTACTTTCCAACGCAATTGGGAGCGCGCCATTTGGAGTTTTCAGCTCCAGAAAATCCACTTCGAGTGCAGGGAGGTTAGAATCCAACAGCATCTACAGTCCTTTGTCAGCTTCTGAATCAGATTTTTGCTCAGGTCCCTCACTTTCAGCCAGAAAATACCTGAAATCACAGAAAAACACACAAACTCATAGTAAAGTCTAGAAATGTGAATTTTTCTTAAAAACTAATAAAAATATACTAAAAACTAACTAAATCATACTAAAAACTATATAAAAACAATGCCAAAAAGCGTAAAAATTATCCGCTCATCACAACACCAAACCTAGATTGTTGCTTGTCCCCAAGCAACTGAAAACAAAATAGGATAAAAAGAATAGAATATACAATGAATCCCACAGTATTAATGAAACTTAGTTCTAATTAGATGAGCAAGGCTTGTAGCTTTTTGCTTCTGAACAGTTTTGGCATCTCACTTTATCCTTTGAAATTCAGAATGATTGGCATCTATAGGAACTCATAATTTTAGATAGTGTTATTGATTCTCCTAGTTAAGTATGTTGATTCTTGAACACAGCTACTTTATGAGTCTTGGCCGTGGCCCTAAGCACTTTGTTTTCCAGTATTACC
>NC_029774.3:101440138-101454590 GCF_000817695.3 Arachis duranensis | reverse complement strand
TGAAGGTGGGTGGGGGTTTTTGGGGAAGAGTTAAGGAAGTGATTGGTGAAGGGTATTTGGGGAAGAGATATGGAGGTGATTGGTGAAGGGTATTTGGTGAAGAGTGTTGTAGAAAGGTGTGAAGAGGAGAGAGAGTAAGTTGAGATTGGTGGGGATCCTGTGGGGTCCACAGATCCTGAGGGGTCAAGGAATTCTTCATCCCTGCTCCAATTGGGCGTTCGAAACGCCTTAGAGTGCAATTCTGGCATTTAAACGCCAGTCTGCTGCCCTGTTCTGACATTTAAATGCCAGCTTTCCTTCCTGTTCTGGCATCTAAACGCCAGTTTGTTGCCCTGTTTCAGCGTTTAAACGCCAGTCTGGTGCCCTATTTTGGCGTTTAAACACCGAGAAAGGTACCAGATTGGGTGTTTGAACGCTCATTTTGCTACCCTTAGTGGCGTTTAAACGCCAGTAAGTCCTTCCTCCAGGGTGTGCTGTTTTCAATGCTGTTTTTTATTTTTTTTCTTTATTTTTGTAATTGTCTTTGTGACTTCACATGATCATCAAACTGAAAGAAAACAAAATAATATAGATAAAATTAAAATAAAATTGGGTTGCCTCCCAATAAGTGCTTCTTTATTTTCTTTAGCTGGACCTCACTGAATGTTATTCTAGTCTCAGTTTTGAGCACTCTTGCTCAATATTACTTTCAAGATAGTGCTTGACTCTTTGCCCATTAACAATGAATCTCTTGTCAGAATCAATATCCTGAAGCTCCACATATCCATATGGTGACACACCTGTAATCACAAATGGTCCCCTCTATCGGGATTTTAATTTCCCAGGGAATAATCTGAGTCTAGAGTTAAATAATAGGACTTTTTGTCCCGGTTCAAACAGTCTAGATGACAATTTCTTGTCATGCCACTTTTTAGCTTTCTCCTTGTAAATTTTTGCATTTTCGAAAGCATTGAGTCTGAACTCTTCTAGCTCATTCAACTGGAGCAATCTTTTCTCTCCAGCTAATTTAGCATCAAGGTTTAGGAATCTGGTTGCCCAGTAGGCTTTGTGTTCCAGTTTCATGGGCAGATGACAGGCTTTGCCATACACAAGTTGGTATGGAGAAGTTCCTATAGGAGTCTTGAATGTTGTTCTGTATGCCCACAGAGCATCATCCAAGCTTTTTGCCCAATCCTTTCTACGGGCCATTACAATCCATTCCAGGATCCTCTTTAGTTCTCTATTAGAGACCTCAGCTTGCCCATTTGTCTGTGGATGATACGGAGTTGCCACCTTGTGGATAATTCTATACCGGACCATAGCAGAGTAAAGCTGTTTATTGCAGAAATGAGTGCCTCCATCACTGATTATTGCTCTGGGGACACCAAATCTACTAAAGATGTGTTTCTGGAGGAACTTTATCACTATTTTAGTATCACTAGTGGGTGTTGCAATTGCCTCTACCCATTTAGATATATAGTCTACTGCCACCAGAATATAAGTGTTTGAGTATGAAGGTGGGAAATGCCCCATGAAGTCAATACCCCATACGTCAAACAATTCAATCTCTAAGATCCCTTGCTAAGGCATGGCATAACCATGAGGCAGATTACCAGCTCTCTGGCAACTGTCACAGTTCCGTACAAACTCTCGGGAGTCTTTATAGAGAGTAGGCCAGTAGAAGCCACATTAGAGGACTTTTGTGGCTGTTCGCTCACTTCCGAAATGTCCTCCATATTGTAATCCATGGCAGTGCCAAAGGATACTCTGCGCTTCTTCTCTAGGCACACACCTATGGATTAATCCATCTGCGCATCTTTTAAAGAGATATGGTTTATCCCACAAGTAGTACTTTGTATCAGAAATTAATTTTTTCATTTGCTGCGTGCTGTACTCTGGTACACGAAATTGTAAATCACACTTTTCAAAATTCGTACCACTAACCATCAAGTACACTGGATCGTCCAAGTAATACCTTACGTGAGTAAGGGTCGAATCCCACGGAGATTGTTGGCTTGAATCAAGCTATGGTTATCTTGTAACTCTTAGTCAGGATAATAATAATTCTCGGTTTTGATTGGTAGTAAATAAAAAGCTTGGATTACATAATACTTGTTATGTAGTAATGGAGAATATGTTGGAGTTTTGGAGATGCTTTATCTTCTGAATCTCTGCTTTCCCCCTGTCTTCTTCTTCACGCACGCAAGGTTCCTCCTATGGCAAGCTGTGTGTTGGTGGATCACCGTTGTCAATGGCTACCATCTGTCCTCTCAGTGAAAATGGTCCAGGTGCGCTGTCACCGCACGGCTAATCATCTGTCGGTTCTCACTCATGCTGGAATAGGATCCATTGATCCTTTTGCGTATGTCACTACGCCCAACCCTTGTGAATTTGAAGCTCATCACAGTCATTCAATCCCTGAATCCTACTCGAAATATCACAGACAAGGTTTAGACTTTCCGGATTCTCAAGAATGCTACCAATGGATTCTAGCTTATACCACGAAGACTCTGATTAAGGAATCTAAGAGATACTCATTCAATCTAATGTAGAACGGAGGTGGTTGTCAGGCATGCGTTCATAGGTTGAGAATGGTGATGAGTTTCACGGATCATCACATCCATCATATTGAAGTGTGAATGAATATCTTAGATAGAAACAAGCGTGTTTGAATAAAAAAAACAGAAATACTTGCATTAATTCATCGAGACACAGTAGAGCTCATCACCCCCAACAATAGAGTTTAGAGACTCATGTTGTCAAAGAGTATAAAGTTCAGATCTAAAAATGTCATGAGGTACAGAATAAATCCCTAAAAGTTGTTTAAATACTAAACTAGTAATCTAGGTTTACAGAAAATGAGTAAACTAAGATAGATAGTGCAGAAATTTACTTCCAGGGCCCACTTGGTGTGTGCTGGGGCTGAGACTTGACCTTTTCATGTGCTTGGGCTGTTTCTGGAGTTAAACGCCAGGTTGTAACCTGTTTTGGGCGTTTAACTCCAACTTGTAACCTGTTTCTGGCGTTTACCGCCAGAATGGAACATGGAACTGGCGTTAAACGCCAGTTTACATCATTTATCTTCAAGCAAAGTATGGACTATTATATATTGCTGGAAAGTCCTGGATGTATACTTTCCAACGCACTTGAGAGCGCGTCAATTGGACTTCTGTAGCTCCAAAAAATCCATTTCGAGTACAGGGAGGTCAGAATCCAACAACATTAGCAGTCCTTTTTCAGCCTGAATCAGATTTTTGCTCAGATCCCTCAATTTCAGCCAGAAAATACCTGAAATCACAGAAAAACACACAAACTCATAGTAAAGTCCAGAAATATGAATTTTGTATAAAAACTAATAAAAACATACTAAAAAGTAGCTAGAACCTACTAAAAATTACCTAAAAACAATGCCAAAAAGCGTATAAATTATCCGCTCATCACAACACCAAACTTAAATTGTTGCTTTTTCCCAAGCAACTAAAAATCAAATAGGATAAAAAGAAGAGAATATACTATAAATTCCAAAATATCAATGAAGCATAGTTCTAATTAGATGAGCGGGACTAGCAGCTTTTTGCTTCTGAACAGTTTTGTCATATCACTTTATCCTTTGAAGTTTAGAATGATTGGCATCTATAGGAACTCAGAATTCAGATAGTGTTATTGATTCTCCTAGTTTAGTATGTTGATTCTTGAACACGGCTACTTTATGAGTCTTGGTCGTGGCCCTAAGCACTTTGTTTTCCAGTATTACCACCGAATACATAAATGCCACAGACACATAACTGGGTGAACTTTTTCAGATTGTGACTTAGCTTTGCTAAAGTCCCCAATTAGAGGTGTCCAGAGTTCTTAAGCACACTCTTTTGCTTTGGATCACGACTTTAACCACTCAGTCTCAAGCTTTTCACTTGGAACTGCATGCCACAAGCACATGGTTAGGGACAGCTTGATTTAGCTGCTTAGGTATGGATTTATTTCCTTGGGCCCTCCTATCCATTGATGCTCAAAATCTTGGATCCTTTTTACCCTTGCCTTTTGGTTTTAAGGGCTATTGGCTTTTTCTGCTTGCTTTTTCTTTTTCTTTTATAATTTTTTTCGCAAGCTTTTGTTATTCACTGCTTTTTCTTGCTTCAAGAATCAATTTTATGATTTTTCAGATTATCAATAATATTTCTCTTGTTCATCATTCTTTCAAGAGCCAACAATTTTAACATTCATAAAATTCAATATCAAAAATATGCACTATTCAAGCATTCATTCAAAAAATAAAAAGTATTGTCACCACATCAATATAATTAAACTAATTTCAAGGATGAATTCGAAAATCATGTACTTCTTGTTCTTTTGTTTTTTGAACATTTTTCATTTAAGAGAGGTGCAGGATTCATGGAGTTATTCATAGCTTTAAGACATAGACACTAGACAATAATGATAATGTAGTAAAGACACAAAACATAGACAAACATAAAGTATGAAAAATCGAAAAAAATAGATAGATAAGAACAATGAAGTTAAGGAATGAGTCCATGATAAACCACTATTTTATGGTTTATCTTGTGCTTAATTGAGTGGATTTTATCAACTCTTTACTCACTTATTCATACAATTCGCATGTTTTACATTTTCCTTCCTGATTTTGTGCTATGATTGAAAACATGCTTCTTTGATCTTATATTTGCTTATTATTAATCCTCTCTATTACCATTAGATGCCTTTATGTGTGTGTTAAGTGTTTTCAGACATTATAGGGCAGGAATGGCTTGGAGGATGGAAAGGAAGCATGCAAAAGTGGAAGGAATACAAGAAGTTGAAGAAGTTGTTAAGCTGTCCAACCTGACCTCTTTGCACTCAAACGGCTATAACTTTAGCTACAGAGGTCCAAACGATGCGGTTCCAGTTGTGTTGGAAAGCTAACGTACGGGGCTTCGATTTGATATATAATATATCATAGTTGCCCTGACACTAGGCGACGTGAACGCGTGATCCACACGGACGCGTCGCATCTGCAAACTTTAATCCGCGCGGCCACGTGGGCGACGCCTCTGTGTCACTTGGCCGCGACCTGTACGGACCAGAAAGTGCTGGAAGTGACTTCTGGGCTGTTTCTGACCCAGTTTTTGGCCCAGAGAACACAGATTAGAAGCTATAAAGTGGGGGATTGCATCCATTCATAATCAGGCTTTCATAATTCACTTTTCCATGATTTAGTTTTAGTGAGAGAGGTTCTCTCCTCTCTCTTACGATTAGGATTAGGATTCCTCTTAAAGGATTTAGGATTTATTATTATTCCAACTTACAATTTTCTTTTTCATTCCAGGTTTAATGTTCCTTTCTATTTAATTTCGTTCCTATTTTTATTCACCTTTATACTTTAATTGATATTTATCTTTTGAATTTGGTTTATGACTTTCATGTTAGGATTTTTTTAATTAATGTGATTTGAGGTATTTAAGTTTATGATTGTTTCTTTTTATTATTCCCAATCTGAAGACATTTTATTCCAGTAGATATAATTTTCTTTCCTTTTGGTCTTGGTTAAGAAATCAGAAACTCAGGAGTTATCTTAGCTCAATATAATTGATAACTGTTGTCTTTGCTAATTGAACTGAACTTCAATAATCCCAACCTTTTCTTAGGAAATAAATAGGATTTGAAGGTCAACTAATTAGTCCCTTGACTTTCCTTTGCTTTAGCAAAGGTTGACTAAGTGGAATTAAGATTCAACTTTCATTATTATTGCTAAGAATAACAAAGTCTGGACTTCCAATCTCTCATACCTTACCAAAAGTTTGCTTTATGGTATTTATTTATTTTAATTGTCATTTAAATTATTTGCCATATTTATTCTTCATCCTCAAAACCCCGATTTTACCTTTTTCATAGCCAATAATAAGAACATACCTCACTGCAATTCCTTGAGAAGACGACCCGAGGTTTGAATACTCGGTTATCAATTTCAAAAGGGGTTTGTTACTTGTGACAACCAAAACGTTTGCACGAAGGGATTTCTGTTGGTTTAGAATCTATATCTACAACGCAACTATTTTTATAAAATTCTTTACTAGCAAAAATTCTAACGTCAAAATGGCGCCGTTGCCGGGGAATTGCAAGCGTGTGCCTTATTATTGGTTATTGTAAATATTTTTCAAAAAAAAATTTCCTTTTTCGTTAGTTTTTGCTTTTCTTATCTCTCACTACTATAAACTCTCACCCCTTTGGCTATGAGTCTGGTTATAATTATGTTGCAGGAAGAGGAGATTATAATGACAACATGCACCATGGTTGGAACAATCAAAGATGGAAGGAGCCACAAGGATTTGATCAACCCTCATGGCAACAACCACCTCCAATGGACTATCAACAACCATTCTGTGATGCATATCAAGGCAATGGCTATGGTGAGCACTCTTTGGACTACCAACAAGACCCACCATATGCCTATGAACCCCCTCCTCCTCACTACTATGAACTCTCACCCCTTTGGCTATGAATCTGGTTACAATTATGTTGCAGGAAGAAGAAATTATAATGAGAACAGGCATCAAGGTTGGAACAATCAAAGATGGGAGGAGCCACAAGGATTTGATCAACCCTCATGGCAACAACCACCTCCAATGGACTATCAACAACCATTCTGTGATGCATATCAAGGCAATGGCTATGGTGAGCACTCTTTGGACTACCAACAAGACCCACCATATGCCTATGAACCCCCTCCTCCTCAACACAACTTTGGACCACCACACTCACAAGCCAACTACAACCAAACACCACCATATGACCTTAACCCGTATCCACCATACCAACCACCTTATGAGCCAAATGAACCATACACAGAACCACCACCTTTCCAACACAACTACTCTCATCATGAACCACCACCTCAATGTTCACCATCTCCATATCATTATCAAGATGAACCACCTTCCTATTATGAACCCTCTCTCCCAACCAATGAATCCTCATATCCACCCCAACCTCCAATGGATGACAGACTTCGTGTTATTCTTCAAGGGCAAGAAAGGATGAATACAAGTGTGCTAAATTTCGCGCCCGCCTTAGGCGAGTTAGTAAATATATTAGCTTCCTGACGTTCGGACACTCAAGGAACCCCCATGGCTTCATGTGGACAATCTAATGAAGAACGTAGCATGAAGGAGACATTAGAAACTCCAGAGGACAATGAGGAACATGGCTTTGTACTGGAACAAGTGGAGGAAGCCATAATAGTTGCAGAGGAAGAAGTGGTTGAAGACTTAGGAGATGCTGAACCTCCATGGGAAAGTCAAGACATAGAGCCTCCTTCCAAGATGGTTGCATTTGATGTTCCGGAGGGTGTACAACCTCCAAGGCATGTCATGGTTACGGACTTAGAAGAGGCCGATCAAGAAATAGAGATTAAAGAAGAAGAAGCACAACCTCTCATGCCCTTGGAAAGCAGTAAAGAGGAGATTGAATTGGAAGAAAGCTACCAAGAGGAAGAGGTTGAAATTGAAGAAGCTTGCAAAGAGGTGGAAGTTGTCAAAAAAGAACACAAGGGAGTGGAGCTTGAAATCACCTTGCCAAAGTTATTGGAAACCCCTCCACCTGAGTTGCCATCATCCTTCACAACATTCAAGTGGGTAAAATTCATATCCCTTAGCTTTCTAATTCCACTTGAATATGGGCTACTGGAGACGGATGGTCAACTTAGAGCTCTTTGTGGCATTAAGAGTAAGAGGAAGATGGTTAGTGGTAAGAATTACCCTGCAAGGTTCATTATGGTTGGAAGCTTTAAGTTTAAACGCAAAGGTTGGTGTAAAGCTCAACTGAATGGGTCTAAGAAGTTGTTTGGCCGCTTTAGTGAGAATTCAGATTGCCTGCCACCCAGATGGAATCATAATGATCAACAAGAAGACGAGTGCAAAGGCAAGGTCTGGGACCCCGGAATCCATTCTACCAATCACCACTCTTGGAGCCTTGTCACTTGCTTCAACTTACTTGAAGGCTTTCTGCGCCTAGTTTGGGACCCCGGAGGTTACTGGAGATACAAATATTGGTGGAGATTCCTGGATGAGTTCAAGCACAAGCCACCATAACAGGGAGCTCACCAAAGGTCCAACTTAAGGACTTTAACTAAAAGTGCTAGTGGGAGACAACCCACCATGGTATGATCGTTTCTTTTTCATTTTTATCTAGTTTTATTTGTTTCCGAGTCTTATTTTATCTTATTATATTGAACCTGGAGTCTTGCATAACATTCATATTAGCATTGCATTCTGCATTTTTCATGCATAATAAAAAAAATGCCACGCGATGCGACCGCATCAGCGACGCGTC
The DNA here is from genome assembly GCF_000817695.3 of Arachis duranensis. Lineage (NCBI taxonomy): Eukaryota > Viridiplantae > Streptophyta > Magnoliopsida > Fabales > Fabaceae > Arachis > Arachis duranensis. The sequence continues at coordinate 101,446,289 of NC_029774.3, read as the reverse complement.
CGCGTCGCAAGGAGAGGGGAGAAAATTAAAAACGAACAGAGAGTCACGCGAGAGCGTGGCTGGAGGCGTGCCAATGGCACAAATCGTCCCACGCGACCGCGTCGCTGACGCGACCGCATCACATGGGAATAATGGCCTCCCACGCGACCGCGTGCCCCATGCGGCCGCGTGCCTTAGATTTCGATGTAAAAGGGTGCACAACCAATTATTGTGCTAGAGTGGTGCTGGATTGGTGTTGAACGCACAATTCTACCCACGCGGCCGCGTGACCCACGCGACCGCGTCACATTCTTCTAAAGCCCACTCACGCGATCGCATGCCCTATGCGATCGCGTCACTTAAAATTTGGCACTAATAATAATTTGAATAGAGAGTTGTGCGAGCGCGAGGCTGCCCTCGCGCCAGTAGCATGAATTGTGTCACGCGACCGCGTGACTGACGCGACCGCGTCAATCAGTATCAGCGCAAGTTGCGTGACCGCGTGCCCCACGCGATCACGACGCTTGCGCCGCACAGCTTATCCTATTTTGCCAAATATCTTATCTTTTCTTCCCCAATCCTAATTTTTCCTCCCTCCTTTCTTACTTACTTCTTCTTCCGTTCTTTCCCTTCTCATTCTTCCTATCTTTTATTTTATTTTATTTAATACTTTCATTCATTGCATATTTTTATTTTTCTAAATTTATTATTTTACCATTGGTGTTCAAATGTTCTTATTCAACTGTTACATCTCTTCTGGTATTTCCTTGGTGCTTAGTGACTTGTTTAATTCTGATTGAGTAACATTATTTAAATCAATGCCAATCTTTTATATCTGTATTACTTTTGCATTGACATGAATTTATATTATCTCTCCTTCTCCTCTATCTTCCCCATTGTTGTACATTTTGTACCACTGGCATGCCATGGCTTCTATTGTTTTCTCACTTACATGTTGTAGCTACCATGTAATTGAGACCCTTATTATTTGGCATTAACCTACCCATACTGTATTTATTTTCCTATCTTTATTTCTGGGTTACTCTTCTTCCATTTTTCTTTCAGGATGGCCACCCGGAAGAGAACCGGAAGACGTTCACATGGGGAGACAGGCAAGTCCATCTGCACAATCTTTGGAGTAAAGCATCAGTTGAAACAACCCATCCACCTGCACATCTCAGCATGCACCGAGGACGGTGCAATCTTTAAGTGTGGGAAGGTCGATACCGATCTCCGTGGGTTAGTACCTTTCTGTTTCAACACCAATGTTTAAATTTTCTTTGTTAAATTAGTTGCTGCATTTGCATGTATTGCATGTTTATTTGATTTTCTGCATTTAGTTACTACTTGGTTGAAGTAATATTTTCTTTTTCAAGAAATTTTTATAGTATTTCACTAATTTAAATTGAAAATTTTTTTGTTAAAACTTGTTTGAAGTTGTATTTGGAACATGGTTTTTGAGCCAAAGAACACCAACCTGTGAGATTTTGAGCTTATTTACATGGTTACATTATTTAACCATAAATTTTTATTCTTGTGTGTTTTCTTCTCTATAATTGTAATCTTTGCTTTGCTCCATTCTATATGTCCAAGATTTAATATATTTACATTCTTGCATATGATTGAGGCCATTGTTTGATTCTAGCTCACTTATCCCAAAATTAGCCTACCTTTTACATCACCCTTGTTAGCCCCCTTGAGCCTTTAATTCCCTCTTATTCTATAAACCAAAACACTAGCCTTAAGCAGAAAAACAAATTTAAAATCCCAAGTTGAATCCTTGGTTAGCTTAAGATAGAAATTGTGTAATTTTTTAAGTGTGGGAAACCTATTGGGAACATGGATGATAAAAACAAAGGACAGGAAGTTGAAAAAAATGAAATAATTCAAAATAAAAATTTTTGGAAAGCATGCTCATGTGAAATCAAAGTAATTAAATTACCATGTGCATAAAAAAAAATTTCAGTATTTAAATAAAGGGGATATAAAAGAATTCTCCAAATGCAAAATAAAGCAATGCACATGGGACAAAATTCAAAAATAAGTTTGATACATGAGCATGTAATACAAAAGTGGGAAAATTTGGGTAGCTAGGTAAAGAATATTAAATTTTATAAAGTATGTATATGTTAGGTGAGATCTTAGACTAATCAAGGATTCACTCTGTTAGCTCACTTAGTCTTGTATGTACATCCTTACCTTTACCTCAGCCCCATTACAACCCTGAAAAGACCTCATGATGTTTGCATTGATATACTAAATATTTGTTAATTGGTTATATGAAGAACAAAGTTTAGAAAGCATGATTAGAGAAGATTAGAGTGAAGTACCCTATACATTTGAGAGATGAGAGTGATATACACTACCAGTGAGGGTTCAGTGCTTAATTCTATGTTCCCTGCTTTCATGAGCTATCTTCAACAAGTTTACTTGTCTTTATTTTATATGATTTGAATTAGTGAAATCTGCTTTATGTTTGTCTTGGAGAACTTATTTATTTTTAACCAAGTAGGTAGAAACATTTTTGCATGTAGTTGCATTCATATAGATAGGTTGCATTTCATACATCCTACCACTCCTCTTCATCTTTATAGTTTCTCTTGAGCTTAGCATGAGGACATGCTAATGTTTAAGTGTGGGGAGGTTGATAAACCACTATTTTATGGTTTATCTTATGCTTAATTGAGTGGATTTTATCAACTATTTACTCACTTATTCATACAATTCGCATGTTTTACATTTTCCTTCCTGATTTTGTGCTATGATTGAAAACATGCTTCTTTGATCTTATATTTGCTTATTATTAATCCTCTCTATTACCATTAGATGTCTTGATGTGTGTGTTAAGTGTTTTCAGACATTATAGGGAAGGAATGGCTTGGAGGATGGAAAGGAAGCATGCAAAAGTGGAAGGAATACAAGAAGTTGAAGAAGTTGTTAAGCTGTCCAGCCTGACCTCTTTGCACTCAAACGACTATAACTTTGGCTACAGAGGTCCAAACGATGCGGTTTCAGCTACGTTAGAAAGCTAACATCTGGGGCTTCGATTTGATATATAATATGTCATAGTTGCTCTGAAGCTAGGTGACGCGAACGCGTGATCCACGCGGACGCGTCGCATCTGCAAACTTTAATCCGCGCGGCCGCGTGGGCGACGCCTCCGCGTCACTTGGCCGCGACCTGTACGGACCAGAAAGTGCTGGAAGTGACTTCTGGGCTATTTCTAACCCAGTTTTCGTCCCAGAGAACACATATTAGAGGCTATAAAGTGGGGGATTGCATCCATTCATAATCAAGCTTTCATAATTCACTTTTCCATGATTTAGTTTTCGTGAGAGAGGTTCTCTCCTCTCTCTTAGTATTAGGATTAGGATTCCTCTTAAAGGATTTAGGATTTATTATTATTCCAACTTACAATTTTCTTTTTCATTCCAGGTTTAATGTTCCTTTCTATTTAATTTCGTTCCTATTTTTATTCACCTTTATTGCTTTAGCAAAGGTTGACTAAGTGGAATTAAGATTCAACTTTCATTATTATTGCTAAGAATAACAAAGTCTGGACTTCCAATCTCTCATACCTTACCAAAAGTTTGCTTTACAGTATTTATTTATTTTAATTGTCATTTAAATTATTTGCCATATTTATTCTTCATCCTCAAAACCCCGATTTTACCTTTTTCATAGCCAATAATAAGAATATACCTCACTGCAATTCCTTGAGAAGACGACCCGAGGTTTGAATACTCGGTTATCAATTTCAAAAGGGGTTTGTTACTTGTGACAACCAAAACGTTTGCACGAAGGGATTTCTGTTGGTTTAGAATCTATATCTACAACGCAACTATTTTTATAAAATTCTTTACTAGCAAAAATCCTAACGTCAGTCCACCTTAGTGATGGCGGCTTGTTCTTCCTCTTGAAGATCTAATGGTGCTCCTCTATGTCTCTTTCTTGCCTTTGTTGTTCTTTCCTCGAGGCTCTTTGATCTGCAATCAAAACCTCTACCACTGAACTATGGACCCTTGAGATGAACCTCTCCATTTCTCATGACTCAGATGTGGAAGCAACTGCCTTCCATTTCCTCTTTCTAGAGGTTTCTCCGGCCTTAGGTGCCATAAATGGTTATGGAAAAATAAAAAGCAACGCTTTTTCCACACCAAACTTAAAAGGTTTGCTCGTCCTTGAGCAAAAGAAGAAAGAAGGGAGTAGAAGGAGAAGTGTGAATGGGTGGGTTTGGGAGGGGAATGGTTTGAATTTGAAGGGTGAGGTAGGTGGGGATCCTGTGGGGTCCACAGATCCTGAGGTGTCAAGGATTTCTCATCCCTGCACCATTTAGGCATGTAGAACATCCTCTTAGCGAAATCTTGGCGTTTAACGCCAGATTGCTGCTTATTTCTGGCGTTAAACGCCAGCTTGTAGCCTGTTTCTGGCGTTTAACGCCAGCTTGATGCTCCTTTCTGGCGTTAAACGCCAGTCTGATGCTTCTTACTGGTGTTTAAACGCTAATAAGCTTATCCACCAGGGTGTGCTATTTTTAATGCTGTTTTTTATTTTGCTTTAATTTTTGTAGATGTTTTTGTGACTTCACATGATCATCAACCTAAAGAAAACACAAAATAACAATGGAATTTTAACATAGATAGATAAAATTGGGTCGCCTCCCAATAAGCACTTCTTTATCATCTTTAGTTGGACTATTACTGAGCTTTAATCCAGTCTCAGTCTTGAGCAAACCATAGTGCTTCCTGAATGGCAAAAAGTTGCTCATCCGAAAAGGTTTCAGAGATCTTAGTAAGAGGGAGGGATGTCCCTTCTACTGGTTCTATTCGGGACAGGTGATCTGCTACTTGGTTCTCTGTCCCTTTTCTGTCTCTTACTTCTATATCAAACTCTTGCAGAAGCAACACCCATCTTATGAGCCTGGGTTTTGAATCCTGCTTTATGAGTAGATATTTAAGAGCAGCATGGTCAGTGTACACAATCACTTTTGATCCTACTAAATAGGATCTGAACTTGTCAATGGCATAAACCACTGCAAGCAATTCCTTTCTGTGGTTGTGTAGTTCTTCTGCGCATCATTTAGAACACAGCTGGCATAATAAATGACGTGCAGAAGCTTGTCATGCCTCTGTCCTAATATTGCACCAATGGCATGATCACTAGCATCACACATTAATTCAAATGGTAATGTCCAGTCTGGTGCAGAGATGACTAGTGCTGTGACCAGCTTAGCTTTCAGAGTCTCAAACGCCTACAGGCACTCCTTATCAAAGATAAATGGCATGTCAGCAGCTAGCAAATTACTCAGAGGTTTTGCAATTTTTGAAAAATTCTTTATAAACCTTCTGTAAAATCCTGCATGCCCCAGAAAGCTTCTGATTGCCTTAACATTGGCAGGTGGTGGTAATTTTTCGATTACCTCCACCTTAGCTTGATCCAATTCTATTCCTTTATTCGAAATTTTGTGCCCAAGGACAATTCCTTCAGTCACCATAAAGTGACACTTTTCCCAGTTTAAAACTAGGTTAGTCTCTTGGCACCTTTTTAGAACAAGTGCCAGATGATCAAGACAGGAGCTGAATGAGTCTCCAAATATGGAGAAGTCATCCATAAAGACTTCTAGAAATTTTTCCACCATATCAGAGAAAATAGAAAGCATGCATCTCTGAAAAGTTGCAGGTGCATTGCACAGACCAAACGGCATCCTTCTGTATGTAAATACTCCAGATGGACATGTGAATGCTGTTTTCTCTTGATCTTGGAGATCTACTGCAATTTGGTTATAACCTAAATATCCATCCAGAAAGCAGTAGTAATCATGACCTGCTAGTCTTTCTAGCATCTGGTCTATGAATGGTAAAGGAAAATGATCCTTTTTGGTAGCTGTATTGAGCCTTCTGTAATCAATATACATACGCCACCCTATAACTGTTCTTGTAGGAACCAGTTCATTCTTTTCATTATGAACCACTGTCATGCCACCCTTCTTAGGGACGACTTGGATAGGGCTTACCCAGGGGCTATCAGAAAGAGGATAAATAATCCCAGCCTCTAGTAATTTAGTGACCTCCTTCTGCACCACCTCCTTCATGGCTGGATTCAGCCACCTCTGTGGTTGAACCACTGGCTTAGCGTCATCATCCAATAAGATCTTGTGCATGCATCTGGCTGG
>NC_029774.3:101436168-101436932 GCF_000817695.3 Arachis duranensis | reverse complement strand
AATCATGTCTTCAATCACGCCTGATGGGTATTTAATGGAGCCATCAGCAAGTTGGAGACATATTCGGGTTGGTTTGACTTCTTCTATCAAACCAAGCTTTTTGATAGTGGATGCAGGTATTAGGTTGATACTTGCTCCAAGATCACATAGAGCTTTCTTGGTACAAGTACCCTCTAATGTGCATGGTATCATGAAGCTTCCGAGATCTTTAAGCTTTTCTGGTAAGCCTTTCAGAATGACTGCACTGCATTCTTCAGTGAGGTAAACTTTTTTCAGTTTCTCTCCAATCCTTCTTATGACTTAAGATCTCTTTCATGAACTTAGCATAAGAGGGTATTTGCTCAAGTGCCTCTGCAAATGGAATCTTTATTTCAAGAGTCCTGAGATAGTCTGCAAAGCGGGCAAATTGCTTATCCTGCTCCGCTTGGCAGAGTTTCTGAGGATAAGGCATCTTGGATTTGTATTCCTCAACCTTAGTTGCTGCAGGTTTATTTCCTACAGAGGTGGTTGGGAAAGCCTTCTTAGAAAGGTTGCTATCAGCACTTGTATGTATCTGATCCCTCACTGACGTTTGAATGCCAGGGTTGGAAGCTGGATTGGCGTTGGACGCCAACTCCTTACCTGTTTCTGGCGTTTGAACGCCAGAACTGAGCTTCCATTGGGCATTTAACGCCAACTCCTTGCCTATTTTTGGCGTTTGAACGCCAGAACTGAGCATGGGTTGGGCGTTTAATGCCAGCTCTCCACCCTTTTCTGGTGTTTGA
>NC_029774.3:101428640-101432430 GCF_000817695.3 Arachis duranensis | reverse complement strand
TGTCCCAATACTGCACCAATGGCATGGTCACTGGCATCACACATCAGTTTGAATGGTAATGTCCAGTTTGGTGTAGAAATGACTGGTGCTGTAACCAGCTTGGCTTTCAGGGTCTCAAATGCCTGCAGACACTCTGTGTCAAATATAAATGGCGTGTCAGCAACTAGCAGATTACTTAGAGGTTTCGCAATTTTTGAAAAATCCTTTATAAACCTTCTATAGAATCCTACATGCCCCAGAAAGCTTCTGATTGCCATAACATTGGCTGTTGGTGGTAATTTTTCAATTACCTCTACCTTAGCTTGATCCACCTCTATTCCCTTGTTCGAAATTTTGTGCCCAAGGACAATCCCTTTAGTTACCATAAAGTGACATTTTTCCCAGTTTAAAACCAGGTTAGTCTCTTGGCACCTTTTTAGAACAAGTGTTAGATGATCAAGACAGGAGCTGAATGAGTCTCCAAATATGGAGAAGTCATCCATAAAGACTTCTAGAAATTTTTCCACCATATCAGAGAAAATAGAAAGCATGCATCTCTGAAAAGTTGCAAGTGCATTGCACAGACCAAATGGCATCCTTCTGTATGTAAATACTCCAGATGGACATGTGAATGCTGTTTTCTCTTGATCTTGGAGATCTACTGCAATTTGGTTATAACCTAAATATCCATCCAGAAAGCAGTAGTAATCATGACCTGCTAGTCTTTCTAGCATCTGGTCTATGAATGGTAAAGGAAAATGATCCTTTTTGGTAGCTGTATTGAGCCTTCTATAATCAATATACATACGCCACCCTATAACTGTTCTTGTAGGAACCAGTTCATTCTTTTCATTATGAACCACTGTCATGCCACCCTTCTTAGGGACGACTTGGATAGGGCTTACCCAGGGGCTATCAGAAAGAGGATAAATAATCCCAGCCTCTAGTAATTTAGTGACCTCCTTCTGCACCACCTCCTTCATGGCTGGATTCAGCCACCTCTGTGGTTGAACCACTGGCTTAGCGTCATCATCCAATAAGATCTTGTGCATGCATCTGGCTGGGCTAATGCCCTTGAGATCACTGATGGACCACCCAAGAGCTGTCTTGTGTGTCCTCAGCACTTGAATTAGTGCTTCCTCTTCCTGTGGCTCTAAGGTAGAGCTTATAATTACAGGAAAAGTGTCACCTTCTCCCATAAATGCATATTTCAGGGATGGTGGTAATGGTTTGAGCTCGGGTTTAGGAGGTTTCTCCTCTTCCTGAGGGATTTTCAGAGGTTCTATTATTCTCTCTGGTTCCTCCATATCAGGCTGAGTATCTTTAAAGATACAAAGTCAGTGGGAAAGGCAAATGGCCCAACCTTGACAATCATGTCTTCAATCATGCCTGATGGGTATTTAATGGAGCCATCAGCAAGTTGGAGACATATTCGGGTTGGTTTGACTTCTTCTATCAAACCAAGCTTTTTGATAGTGGATGCAGGTATTAGGTTGATACTTGCTCCAAGATCACATAGAGCTTTCTTGGTACAAGTACCCTCTAATGTGCATGGTATCATGAAGCTTCCGAGATCTTTAAGCTTTTCTGGTAAGCCTTTCAGAATGACTGCACTGCATTCTTCAGTGAGGTAAACTTTTTTCAGTTTCTCTCCAATCCTTCTTATGACTTAAGATCTCTTTCATGAACTTAGCATAAGAGGGTATTTGCTCAAGTGCCTCTGCAAATGGAATCTTTATTTCAAGAGTCCTGAGATAGTCTGCAAAGCGGGCAAATTGCTTATCCTGCTCCGCTTGGCAGAGTTTCTGAGGATAAGGCATCTTGGATTTGTATTCCTCAACCTTAGTTGCTGCAGGTTTATTTCCTACAGAGGTGGTTGGGAAAGCCTTCTTAGAAAGGTTGCTATCAGCACTTGTATGTATCTGATCCCTCACTGACGTTTGAATGCCAGGGTTGGAAGCTGGATTGGCGTTGGACGCCAACTCCTTACCTGTTTCTGGCGTTTGAACGCCAGAACTGAGCTTTCCTTGGGCGTTTAACACCAACTCCTTGCCTGTTAGTGGCGTTTGAACACCAGAACTGAGCATGGGTTGGGCGTTTAATGCCAGCTCTCCACCCTTTTCTGGTGTTTGAGCACCAGAATTAATCCTTTCTGGGCTCTTACTATTCTCAGAGGGATTTTGGATAGCATTTTGTTCATTTCTTGGCTTCTTGCTGCCTTGAAGTGAGGTATTTAATATTTTCTCACTTCTTAATTGAACTGCTTGGCACTCTTCTGTTATTTGTTTTGATAACGGCTGTTCTGTTTGCTTCAACTGTACTTCCATATTCATATTAGCCATTATTGTGTCTTGTAGTATCTCCTTGAATTCGGCTAGCTGTTTTGTTAGAAAATCTAATTGCTGATTGAATTCAGTAACTTGTTCCGCAGGACTCAGTTCAGTAGTTATTGTTTTAGCCTTTTCTTTCATGGAAGGTTCACTACTTAGGTACAGATGCTGATTTCTGGCAACTGTATCAATGAGCTCTTGAGCTTCTTCTATTGTCTTTCTCATGTGTATAGATCCACCAGCTGAGTAGTCCAAAGACATCTGAGCTTTCTCTGTAAGCCCATAATAGAAGATGTCTAACTGCACCCACTCTGAAAACATTTCAGAGGGGCATTTTCTTAGCATCTCTCTTTATTTCTCCCAGGCATCATAAAGAGATTCATTATCTCCTTGTTTAAAGCCTTGGATGTTCAGCCTTAGCTGTGTCATCCATTTTGGAGGGAAATATTGATTCATGAATTTTTCTGACAGCTGTTTCCATGTCCTTATGCTAGCCTTAGGTTGGTTATTTAACCACCTCTTAGCTTGGTCTTTTACAGCAAATGGAAATAGTAATAATCTATAGACATTCTAATCTACTTCCTTATCATGTACTGTGTCAGCAATTTTTAAAACTGTGCCAGAAACTCTGTAGGTTCTTCCTGTGGAAGACCGGAATACTGAAAACTTTGCTGCACCATGATAATGAGCTGAGGATTCAACTCAAAACTATTGACTCCGATGGAGGGTATACAGATACTACTCTTATATGAAGGAGTAGTGGGGTTAGTATATGACCCCAGAGTCCTTCTGGACTATTCATTTCCACTTAGGTCCATGATGGAGAAAGGGAGATATTGTGAATTGGAGATTCAAATAGTATTAAAATATTTTTTTTAAAAAATTTTTAGAAAACGGAAATTAAAAAAATAAAATAAAATAAAATGAAAAATGGGTGAGGATTTTTGAAAAATGAAGAGAGAAAAAGTGGTTAGGAAGTTTTGAAAAAGATATGATTTTTAAAAATTTTAAAAAGGATACGATTTGAAAAAGATATGATTTTTTAAAAAACTTGACAACTAAGATATGATAAGATAAAATTTTGAAATTGAAATCTGAATTTTTATGAAAAATTTCAAAATATTTGCTTAAAAATAGTTAGAAAAGATATTTTTTATTTTTGAATTTTATGATGAAAGAGAAAAACACACAAAAGACACAAGACTTAAAATTTTTAGATCTAATGCTCTTTGTTCTCGAAAATTTTGGAGCGAAAACACCAAGGAACACCAAACTTAAAAATTTTAAGATCAAAACACAAAGAAGACTCAAGAACACTTTGAAGACTCACAAGAACAACAAGAACATGAAGATAGAACACCAAACTTAAAATTTTTAGAAAACCAGAATAAAATTTTCGAAAACTAAAGGAAAATTAACAAGAGAACACCAAACTTAAAGTTTGACACAAGATTTAATCAAAGAAAAATTATTTTTGAAAA
>NC_029774.3:101326946-101428121 GCF_000817695.3 Arachis duranensis | reverse complement strand
TGAAAATGGTCCAGGTGTGCTGTCACCGCACGGCTAATCATCTGTCGGTTCTCACTCATGCTGGAATAGGATCCATTGATCTTTTACGTCTGTCACTACGCCCAACCCTTGTGAGTTTGAAGCTCGTCACAGTTATTCAATCCCTGAATCCTATTCAGAATACCACAGACAAGGTTTAGACTTTCTGGATTCTCAAGAATGCTGCCAATAGATTCTAGCTTATACCACGAAGACTCTGATTAAGGAATCCATGATATACTCATTCAATCTAATGTAGAACGGAGGTGGTTGTCAGGCACGCGTTCATAGGTTGAGAATGGTGATGAGTGTCACGGATCATCACATCCATCATATTGAAGTGCGAATGAATATCTTAGATAGAAACAAGCGTGTTTGAATAAAAAAAATAGAAATACTTGCATTAATTCATCGAGACACAGCAGAGCTCCTTACCCCCAACAATGGAGTTTAGAGACTCATGTCATCAAAGAGTACAAAGTTCAGATCTAAAAATGTCATGAGGTACAAAATAAATCTCTAAAAGTTGTTTAAATACTAAACTAGTAACCTAGGTTTACAGAAAATGAGTAAACAAAGATAGATAGTGCAAAAATCCACTTCTGGGGCCCACTTGGTGTGTGCTGGGGCTGAGACTTGAGCTTTTCATGTGCCTGGACTGTTTCTAGAGTTAAACGCCAGGTTGTAACCTGTTTTGGGCGTTTAACTCCAACTTGTAACCTCTTTCTGGTGTTTAACGCCAGAATGAAACATGAAACTGGCGTTAAACACCAGTTTACGTCATTTATCTTCGAGCAAAGTATGGACTATTATATATTGCTAGAAATCCCTGGATGTCTACTTTCCAATGCAATTGAAAGAGCATTAATTAGACTTCTTGTAGCTCCAGAAAATCCATTTCGAGTGCAGGAAGGTCAGAATCCAACAACATCAGCAATCCTTTTTCAAGCTGAATCAGATTTTTGCTCAGATCCCTCAATTTCAGCCAGAAAATACTTGAAATCATAGTAAAGTCCAAAAATATGAATTTTGCATGAGAACTAATAAAAACATACTAAAAAGTAGCCAGAACCTACTAAAAACTACCTAAAAACAATGCCAAAAAGCATATAAATTATCTGATCATCATACTCCTTGGGTATGAACCTTGCAGCCTTATAGTTTGCAATGTCTGCAAACCATGGTACTTCTTGAATGGCAAAGAGATGCTCATCCGGAAAGGTATCAGATATCTCAGTGATGGGGAGGGACGCCCCTTCTACTGGTTCTATTCGGGACAGGTGATCTGCACTTGGTTTTCTGTCCTTTTTCTGTCTCTTATTTCTATATCAAACTCTTGCAGAAGAAACACCCACCTTATGAGCCTGGGTTTTGAATCCTGCTTTGTGAGTAGATATTTAAGAGCAGTATGGTCAGTGTACACAATCACTTTTGATCCTACCAAATAGGATCTGAACTTGTCAATGGCATAAACCACTGCAAGCAATTCCTTTTATGTGGTTGTGTAATTCTTCTGTGCGTCATTTAGGACACGGCTGGCATAGTAAATGACATGCAGAAGTTTGTCATGCCTCTGTCCCAATACTGCACCAATGGCATGGTCACTGGCATCACACATCAGTTTGAATGGTAATGTCCAGTTTGGTGTAGAAATGACTGGTGCTGTAACCAGCTTGGCTTTCAGGGTCTCAAATGCCTGCAGACACTCTGTGTCAAATATAAATGGCGTGTCAGCAGCTAGCAGATTACTTAGAGGTTTCGCAATTTTTGAAAAATCCTTTATAAACCTTCTATAGAATCCTACATGCCCCAGAAAGCTTCTGATTGCCATAACATTGGCTGTTGGTGGTAATTTTTCAATTACCTCTACCTTAGCTTGATCCACCTCTATTCCTCTGTTCGAGATCTTGTGCCCAAGGACGATCCCTTTAGTTACCATAAAGTGACATTTTTCCCAGTTTAAAACCAGGTTAGTCTCTTGGCACCTTTTTAGAACAAGTGTTAGATGATCAAGACAGGAGCTGAATGAGTCTCCAAATATGGAGAAGTCATCCATAAAGACTTCTAGAAATTTTTCCACCATATCAGAGAAAATAGAAAGCATGCATCTCTGAAAAGTTGCAAGTGCATTGCACAGACCAAATGGCATCCTTCTGTATGTAAATACTCCAGATGGACATGTGAATGCTGTTTTCTCTTGATCTTGAAAAATACCTTATCTAAGCAACAAGATGAACCGTCAGTTGTCCAAACTCGAACAATCCCCGACAACGGCGCCAAAAACATGGTGCACAAAATTGTAAATCACACTTTTCACAATTCGTACCACTAACCAGCAAGTGCACTGGGTCGTCCAAGTAATACCTTACGTGAGTAAGGGTCGAATCCCATGGAGATTGTTGGCTTGAAGCAAGCTATGGTTATCTTGTAACTCTTAGTCAGGATAATAATAATTCTCGGTTTTGATTGGTAGTAAATAAAAAGCATGGATTAAATAATACTTGTTATGCAGTAATGGAGAATATGTTGGAGTTTCGGAGATACTTTGTCTTCTGAATCTCTGCTTTCCCCCTGTCTTCTTCTTCACGCACGCAAGGTTCCTCCTATGGCAAGCTGTGTGTTGGTGGATCACCTTTGTCAATGGCTACCATCCGTCCTCTCAGTGAAAATGGTCCAGGTGTGCTGTCACCGCACGGCTAATCATCTGTCGGTTCTCACTCATGCTGGAATAGGATCCATTGATCTTTTACGTCTGTCACTACGCCCAACCCTTGTGAGTTTGAAGCTCGTCACAGTTATTCAATCCCTGAATCCTATTCAGAATACCACAGACAAGGTTTAGACTTTCTGGATTCTCAAGAATGCTGCCAATAGATTCTAGCTTATACCACGAAGACTCTGATTAAGGAATCCATGATATACTCATTCAATCTAATGTAGAACGGAGGTGGTTGTCAGGCACGCGTTCATAGGTTGAGAATGGTGATGAGTGTCACGGATCATCACATCCATCATATTGAAGTGCGAATGAATATCTTAGATAGAAACAAGCGTGTTTGAATAAAAAAAATAGAAATACTTGCATTAATTCATCGAGACACAGCAGAGCTCCTTACCCCCAACAATGGAGTTTAGAGACTCATGTCATCAAAGAGTACAAAGTTCAGATCTAAAAATGTCATGAGGTACAAAATAAATCTCTAAAAGTTGTTTAAATACTAAACTAGTAACCTAGGTTTACAGAAAATGAGTAAACAAAGATAGATAGTGCAAAAATCCACTTCTGGGGCCCACTTGGTGTGTGCTGGGGCTGAGACTTGAGCTTTTCATGTGCCTGGGCTGTTTCTAGAGTTAAACGCCAGGTTGTAACCTGTTTTGGGCGTTTAACTCCAACTTGTAACCTCTTTCTGGTGTTTAACGCCAGAATGAAACATGAAACTGGCGTTAAACACCAGTTTACGTCATTTATCTTCGAGCAAAGTATGGACTATTATATATTGCTAGAAAGCCCTGGATGTCTACTTTCCAATGCAATTGAAAGAGCATTAATTAGACTTCTTGTAGCTCCAGAAAATCCATTTCGAGTGCAGGAAGGTCAGAATCCAACAACATCAGCAATCCTTTTTCAAGCTGAATCAGATTTTTGCTCAGATCCCTTAATTTCAGCCAGAAAATACCTAAAATGAAAAAAAAACACTAAACTCATAGTAAAGTCTAGAAATATGAATTTTTCATAAAAACTAATAAAAACATACTAAAAAGTAGCCAGAACCTACTAAAAACTACCTAAAAACAATGCCAAAAAGCATATAAATTATCTGATCATCATACTCCTTGGGTATGAACCTTGCAGCCTTATAGTTTGCAATGTCTGCAAACCATGGTACTTCTTGAATGGCAAAGAGATGCTCATCCGGAAAGGTATCAGATATCTCAGTGATGGGGAGGGACGCCCCTTCTACTGGTTCTATTCGGGACAGGTGATCTGCACTTGGTTTTCTGTCCTTTTTCTGTCTCTTATTTCTATATCAAACTCTTGCAGAAGAAACACCCACCTTATGAGCCTGGGTTTTGAATCCTGCTTTGTGAGTAGATATTTAAGAGCAGTATGGTCAGTGTACACAATCACTTTTGATTCTACCAAATAGGATCTGAACTTGTCAATGGCATAAACCACTGCAAGCAATTCCTTTTATGTGGTTGTGTAATTCTTCTGTGCGTCATTTAGGACACGGCTGGCATAGTAAATGACATGCAGAAGTTTGTCATGCCTCTGTCCCAATACTGCACCAATGGCATGGTCACTGGCATCACACATCAGTTTGAATGGTAATGTCCAGTTTGGTGTAGAAATGACTGGTGCTGTAACCAGCTTGGCTTTCAGGGTCTCAAACGCCTGCAGTCACTTTGTGTCAAATATAAATGGCGTGTCAGCAGCTAGCAGATTACTTAGAGGTTTCGCAATTTTTGAAAAATCCTTTATAAACATTCTATAGAATCCTACATGCCCCAGAAAGCTTCCGATTGCCATAACATTGGCTGTTGGTGGTAATTTTTCAATTACCTCTACCTTAGCTTGATCCACCTCTATTCCTCTGTTCGAGATCTTGTGCCCAAGGACGATCCCTTTAGTTACCATAAAGTGACATTTTTCCCAGTTTAAAACCAGGTTAGTCTCTTGGCACCTTTTTAGAACAAGTGTTAGGTGATCAAGATAGGAGCTGAATGAGTCTCCATATACTGAGAAGTCATCCATGAAGACTTCCAGAAATTTTTCCACCATATCAGAGAAAATAGAGAGCATGCATCTCTGAAAGGTTACCAGTGCATTATACATACCAAATGGCATCCTTCTGTAGGCAAATACCCCAGATGGACATGTGAATGCTATTTTCTCTTGATCTTGGGGATCTACTGCAATTTGGTTGTAACCTGAATAGCTATTCAAAAAGCAGTAATAGTCATGACCTGCTAGTCTTTCTAGCATCTGGTCTATGAATGGTAAAGGAAAATGATCCTTTCTGGTGGTTGTATTGAGTCTTCTGTAGTCAATACACATGCGCCACCCTGTAACTGTTCTTGTAAGAACCAGTTCATTCTTTTCATTATGCACCACTGTCATTCCTTCCTTTTTGGGGACGACTTGGACAGGACTCACCCAGGGGCTATCAGAAATAGGATAAATAATCCCAGCCTCTAGTAGTTTAGTGACCTCTTAGATCACTTATGGCTAGATTCAGCCGCCTTTATGGTTGTACCACTGCCTTAGCATTATCTTCCAAGAGAATCTTGTGCATGCTTCTAGCTGGGCTAATACCCTTAAGATCACTTATGGACCACCCAAGAGCTGTCTTGTGTGTCCTTAGCACTTGAATCAGCACTTCCTCTTCCTGTGGCTTTAAGGTAGAGCTCATGATCACAGGAAAAGTGTTGTCGTCTCCCAGAAATGCATATTTCAGGGATGGTGGCAGTGGTTTGAGCTCTAGTTTGGGGGACTTTTCCTCTAATTGAGGAGTTTTCAGAGGTTCTTCTGATTCCTCTGGCCCCTCCAGATCAGGCTGAACATCTTTAAATATATCTTCTAGCTCTGATTCGAGACTCCCAGTCATATTGACTTCTTCTACCAGAGAATCAATAAGATTCACTTTCATGCAGTCTTTTGGTGTGTCTGGATGTTGCAAAGCTTTGACAGCATTCAACTTAAACTCATCCTCATTGACTCTCAGGGTCACTTCCCCTTTTGGACATCAATGAGAGTGCGTCCAGTTGCTAGGAAATGTCTTCCTAGAATGAGAGTTGCACTCTTGTGCTCCTCCATTTCCAGCACTACAAAGTCAGTGGAAAAGGTAAATGGCCCAACCTTGATAATCATGTCCTTGATTATGCCTGATGGGTATTTAATAGAGCCATCAGCAAGTTGAAGACAGATTCGGGTTGGTTTGATCTCTTCGGTCAAACCAAGCTTCCTGATAGTGGATGCAGGGATTAGGTTGATACTTGCCCCAAGATCACATAGAGCTGTCTTGGTGCAAATTCCCTCCAATGTGCATGGTATCATAAAGCATCCGGGATCCTTAAGCTTCTCCGGTAAGCTTTTTAGAATGATTGCACTGCATTCCTCAGTGAGAAAAACTTTTTTAGTTTCTCTCCAATCCTTCTTATGGCTTAAGATTTCTTTCATGAACTTAGCATAAGAGGGTATTTGCTCAAGTGATTCTGCAAACGGAATCTTTATTTCAAGAGTCCTGAGATAGTCTGCAATGTGAGCAAATTGCTTATCCTGCTCTTCTTGGCGGAGTTTCTGAGGATAAGGTATTTTGGCTTTATATTCTTCAACCTTGGTTGCTGCAGGTTTATTTCCTATAGAAGCAGGCTGAGACCCCTTCTTGAGGGAGTTATTATCAGCACTTGTGGGTGTCTGATCCCTTACTGGCGTTTGAACGCCAAGATTGGGTGCTGGATTGGCATTTAACGCCAGATTCCTACCCTGTTCTGGCGTTTGAACGCCAGAGTTGAACATGGAATTGGTGTTTGACGCCAACTTTTCACCCTTTTCTGGCGTTTGAATGCCAGAACTGGGCGTCCATTGGGCGTTTAACGCCAGTTTGTCACCCTTTTCTGGTGTTTGGAGGCCAGAATCATTTCTCTCTGAGCTCTTACTATCCTTAGAGGGATTTTGGGTAGTATTCTATTCATCCTCTGTCAGTTGTTCTTTCCTTGGCTTTCTGCTGCTTTGAGTTGATGTATTTAATATTTTTCCACTCCTTAATTGAACAGCTTGACATTCTTCTGTTATTTGTTTAGATAACTGTTGTCTTATCTGGTCAAGTTGTGCTTCCATATTCTTATTAGCATCCTGAGAATCTTGTAACATTTCTTTAAATTCTGCTAACTGTTTTGTCAGAGCAAGTAATTGCTGGTTGAGTTCAGTAGCTTTTTCGGGAGGACTAAGGTCAGTAGATACTGCTTTAGCCTCTTCCTTCATGGAGGACTCACTGCTCAAGTACAGATGCTGATTTCTAGCAATATTATCTCTAAGCTCTTGAGCCTCTTCAATTGTCTTTCTCATGTGTATAGATCCACCAGCTGAGTAGTCTAGAGATATCTGAGCTTTTTCTGTAAGCCGATAGTAGAAGATGTCTAACTGCACCCATTCTGAAAATATTTTAGAGGGGCATTTCCTCAGTATCTCTCTGTACCTCTCCCAGGCATTGTAAAGGGATTCATTATCCTCTTGTTTAAAGCCTTGAATGTCTAGCCTTAGCTGTGTCATCCTCTTGGGAGGGAAATATTGATTCAAAAATTTTTCTAATAGCTGTTTCTATGTCCTTATGCTGGCCTTAGGTTGGTTATTTAACCACCTCTTAGCTTGGTCTTTACAGCAAATGAAAACAGTAATAATCTGTAGACATCCTGATCTACTTTCTTATCATGTACTGTGTCAGCAATCTGTAAGAACTGTGCCAGAAACTCAGTAGGTTCTTCCTGTGGAAGACCGAAATACTGGCAATTTTGTTGTACTGTGATAATGAGCTGAGGATTCAACTCAAAACTACTGACTCCGATGGAGGGTATACAGATACTACTCCCATATGAAGCAGTAGTGGGGTTAGCATATATATGACTCCAAAGTACTTTTGGACTGTTCATTTCCATTAAGGTCCATGATGAAGTAAGGGAGATGATGTGGATATAAATTTTATTTTATATTTATTTATTTATTTATTTATTTATATATATATATATATATTTTCGAAATAATAATAATAATAATTGGAAACTAAAAAAAGTAAAAAGAAAGATTTGTAAAATTTATGATGAGGATTTTCGAAAAAAATGAAGAGAAAGTGGTTAGTAAGTTTTGAAAAAAAGGATATGATTGAAAAGATATGATTGAAAAATAATTTAAAAAGATTTGATTTTGACAATTGATGACTAATTTAATGCAAAACTTTCAAAAATTTGAGGAAAACACCAAGGAACACCAAATTTAAAAATTTTAAGATCAAAACACAAGAAAGATTCAAGAACATAAAAGGAACACCAAACTTAAAATTTTTAGAAAACCAAAAATAAATTTTTGGAATTTAAATAAAAACTAACAAGAGAACACCAAACTTAAAACATGCAACTACACTCAAATAGAATAATCTAAAAGAAAAATAATAATTTTTTTTGAAAAATTTTGAAAAGAAAATAAAAGACTCTGACCCAAAAGACAAAATTTTCCTAATCTAAGCAACAAGATGGATCGTTAGTTGTCCAAACTCGAACAATCCCCGGCAACGGCGCCAAAAACTTGGTGCACGAAATTGCAATCACACTTGTAATTCCGCACAACTAACCAGCAAGTGCACTGGGTCGTCCAAGTAATACCTTACGTGAGTAAGGATCGATCCCACATAGATTGTCGGCTTGAAGCAAGCTATGGTTACCTTGTAACTCTTAGTCAGGAGATTATCAATGAAAAGGGTTTTGTTTGCAATAAAATAAAAGAGCATCAAATAAAAGGTACTTGTGCTCAATATTGGAGAACAGGTTGGAGTTTTGGAGATGCTCTGTCATATGAATCTCTGCTTTCCTACTATCTTTTTCTTCACGCACGCAAGGCTCCTTCCATGGCAAGCTGTGTGTAGGGTGTCACCGTTGTCAATGGCTACTTCCCATCCTCTCAGTGAAAATGGTCCATGTGTGCTGTCACCGCACGGCTAATCATCTGTCGGTTCTCGATCATGTTGGAATAGAATCCAGTGATCCTTTTGCGTCTGTCACTACGTCCAACACTCACGAGTTTGAAGCTCGTCACGGTCATCCCTTCCTAGATCCTACTCGGAATACCACAGACAAGGTTTAGACTTTCCAGATCCCAGGAATGGCAGCCAATAATCCTAGCTTATACCACGAAGACTCCGATCTTTCGGAATGGAGGCTAAGAGATACACATTCAATCTAAGATAGAACGGAGGTGGTTGTCTGGCACGCGTTCATAAGTTGAGAATTGTGATAAGTGTCACGAATCATTACATTCATCATGTTTAAGTGCAAATGAATATCTTAGAACGGAAGCAAGCGTGATTGAATAGAAAACAGTGGAAATTGCATTAATCCATCGAGACACAGTAGAGCTCCCCACCCCCAACAATGGAGTTTAGAGACTCATGCCATAGAGATGCAATGTAAAACGTGAAAATGTCATGAGATACAAAATAAATCTCTAAAAGTAGTTTTTATACTCAACTAGTAACCTAGGTTTACAGAAAATGAGTAAACTAAGATAGGTAGTGTAGAAATCCACTTCTGGGGTCCACTTGGTGTGTGCTTGGGCTGAGGATTGGAGCTTTCACATGCATAGGCTATTTCTGGAGTTAAACGCCAGCTTTGGTGCCAATTTGGGCGTTTAACTCCAACTTTTATGCCAGTTCTGGCGTTTTGACGCCAGAAAAGGGCAGAGAACTGGCGTTTTGACGCCAATTTACGTCATCAAAACTCGCTCAAGGTATGAACTATGACATATTGCTAGAAAGCCCTGGATGTCTATTTTCCAACTCAATTGGGAACACGCCATTTGGTGTTCTTTAGCTCCAGAAAATCCACTTCGAGTGCAGGGAGGTCAGAATCCAACAGCATCTGCAGTCCTTTGTCAGCCTCTGAATCAAATTTTTGCTTAGGTCCCTCACTTTCAGCCAGAAAATACTTGAAATCACAGAAAAACATATAAACTCATAGTAAAGTCTAGAAATGTGAATTTTTCTTAAAAACTAATAAAAATATACTAAAAACTAACTAAATCATACTAAAAACTATATAAAAATAACGCCAAAAAGCGTATAAATTATCCGCACATCACCCGGCTGGGTAGGAAGTTTACTGGTTCGCTAGAGATAGGGAAGGAGCACTCAGGGATTAGCATAGAAATGGAAGGCAGAACAAATCCAAAGGATAATCTGACACTCTAATAATCCCAGGAGAGAAGAATAAAGATCCTCTAGCCCGAGTCTTAAACTCTGGTATGTAAGGGAGGAGTTGCAACACCGGCAAGTCTCTAATGTGGAAGAAGCCACCAACGAGACCGAGTCTTTGATGGACTTTGCCAATGCTAAGGGCAAGCATAAAGAGGAAAGAGGCGAAAGCCACTTGACTTACAGGAGAGGGGCAGTCACACCAAAGGTTGGCGAAAGCCTGGGCATCTTCCCTTATTGGGATGGTTCGCTCGACGCCATTTTAGGATCTATCATTTCATTTCGGGCGGGTGGAGTGAACCAAAGATGTTGACGATCGATTCCTTCCAAAGGGAGCTGTTGCCGGTCCTTACACCATAAAAAGAATACCTCCGACCCTTTAGAGAAATTCAAGAGAAGCTACTATTCTTTAATTTTTTGTTAGCCCTACCCTAGTGTATGCACTCAAGACCCAGTTGCGAGCAATAGCGTCTTACACTTTCCCAAAGACCAATACACAAGTGATTCGCCATAGTCTAATCGATTGAGGAGGCCTTATTTCTATACAGAATGCGTTACTTCGAAATGGGCTTGAGGTGGCAAACTATAGAATTTCTTTTTTGCCCGCAGAAGGCCTTATTTTTGAAGCAGTCGAGATGCTTTTCCTAGGCCTTACATTCTTTTATTGTATTCGCTTCAATCGCTCTTGAATCAGCAGATCAAAGATTGGAATACTTTCCTTTAACTGCTAGAGGTGGATGAGAGGCCGCTATTTATTTGCTTGCTTTTCTGGTTCGTCTAGTTCATCTAGTTTACAACGGTCTGTTTGCTAGGTTTTAGACAGGGGCTAAGGGCGAGTCATCCCTCTTAGCAGCTCTTTCCTAATCAATCAACTTTTGTGCTCTCCCAAAACAGCAAAAAGACTTTGAAGAATTCCACCAACTACTGATCTCATGAAAGGGAATACTTTTAAACAAGACTTTCTTTCTCTTGCGCCACGTCGAAATGTATAGGCACTACCTAAAGTTAAGTAAGAAGGCATCGAGGTGGCTAGCTTCCCTTCTTTTCTGGATCTTGACTTGGATTGTGATAGATGCAATTTTTTAAGTCTTGATTGAGAGCTTTGCACTTCCTTACATCTCACTAGCTCACCTCATAAAGTAAAGGTTCTTTCTTTCCATTCCGTTAGATGAGAACTTGGTATGGAAAAAGGTTCTCCGCGTCACATCGGCTTTTCATTCAAAGACTGGCACCCCCTTTTCATCTGCATCTGAAAACAGTGGTTAGGCCTTACCTGGACCTTCCTTCTTTTTGCATCTCATCTCTTGCTTGCTAAGTTAGTCTACTATTGAATTGAAGTCCGCCAAGTGGCAGAGTTAATAGCAGAAAAGCCTTTTTTTAGGGATAGTGAAATTCTAGATCGAGGTGATTCACCCGTAATAAGGGGGCAAAGCCAAAGGCAAGGCTATAGGTGCCTCCATCTGTATGGGGGAATTTTTTGCTCAAGCTTCTCGATCCGGGAAGGAACTGCTCGCTACTACTACATACGATGCACTAATGAAAGGCTCGACCCAGGCTGGAAGAGCAATCCATGCATTTTGGAATTATGATCCAAAGAGAGTCGTGTTGACGTGTATCAAGCAAATTGATCACAAGAATCCATTCAACCATGCAACTTCCAGTAGATCAACTAACTTATGATGGCATTAATAAAATAAATAAGAGATTTAGAAGCCTGCTTCACGTTTATTTCTTTTCTCTTTATTCATTATCAGTATATGCTGTATGTCAATTAAGGTAAAAGTAAAACAAACATCTAAAAGGCTCGAAATGAGGTTAAATCGGGTCCTTTTATCCTCATTAAGCTTATAATGAATCATCAGAGTGATTCACGATCCTAGGGCCAATCTATAACTCTGTTACAGCCATGGATCTCCTTTCAATCCTAAGGGAATCCTATGAAGTTGGAAAAGATTCTCCATTCTATAGGTATTCCCCTACTGTTGGACTTTTAGTTTCGCAGGCCAGTTACTGTTTTCGTTGCCTTTTCTGTCAATCCGCAAGTAGAAAGGATAAAGGATCAAGGGTCTCAACTCACTTTGCTTAAGACAGGTCAGCAGAGCTGGATCTAAAAGAACGAAATCTTCCTTTCGATCTTGTACTTTTCTTTTTTCGAGATTGGCTTGGTCTTCAGTCTTCCTTTAAATGAAAAGAAGAAATTGGATGGTAAATCAGTGGCATCCTGAAAGTTAAGCCACGAGCCCAAACCCCTGCCAGAATAGCAATGCCAATACCAATAAGTTGAAAGGTAGTTCCGAGAATATTAGGTAATTTTCGTTAATCTTTACTTTCGCTCCTATTCTGATATATGATCCTCCCTTGTCAGTTTCTGAGCTTTCATTCTTATAGGTAGAGAGAGGTCATATCCCGGTCAAATAAGGCGCACCTTCTGCTAGGAAGTAAAAGAATGTCCATAATGTTGTGCCAATAAGGGATTGAATCTGCCCTCTTTTATTTCTGTATTTTTTTGTGCTTTCTTGGATTGGATCCACAGCCTTACTCATAGTATATGACGCATCCTAAAATCACATTCCTTTTTACCCTAACGTGTGACCCTTTGGTTTTAGTTCGTTGGCATAGCCTTTTAACTGGAGGAATACAAGCAAGGTCCAAACCTGACTCCTAGTCATCTTTAAAACTCACTTCTTAAGGTGCAAACAGCGATTTAGTTTGAAACTTACCTTTCTTTCTATTTTTTTATGTTTATCTTTCTTTATATAATATTGTTCTTTCTTGAGTCAGACTAGTTTGTATCTCTTTGGTGTGCATGGTCTCTTTCTTATTCTTATTCTTATCATCAATAAGTTCTTCCATATTTCTTTTTCTATCTTTCTTCCAATTCTCTTTCTTTCTGAGCACTAATGGATAAGCATTAAAAGTAAGTTCTCTGGGCGATTTCTTTCCTATGCTTGCTAGCTAAATAGAGTTGCCTTCCACACGTGCACTAAAACTAGAGTATACTACTCGCCTTCAGCAAAATCCTGAGTCTCTTGCTTGAACATCATTCTCCTATCTAAAATAAGGCCTGAACGGTGGCATAAAAGCCTTGGAACGGCTGCCGCGCCTGATTCGACTCACCATTATTATATTAGGCCTTCTTTGTCTTCGCATTACCCTAGTTCCTTAACCCAAATCCAAATTTAGGAGAAGCTAAGCTAGCTGACCTTTCGAGAGAAAAGGAAATAGCTACACCGAAGGACTTACTTCCTCAAAATAAGGAGCGAAACCCTATGATGACTCACTTTAGGTTGAACCTGATCTGAGATCTCTCCCATCTTCAAAAACCAAGTAATAAAGCCAACTCTCACCTTCGATTGATAGATGAAGAGCCCCGCCAAACCAATGAAAGTTGAGAAAGATTTGGCATCTTGAAAGGCAGCTAAGAGCACATCTGGTCTTCACGCAAAGAGCGACGGGTTATGGGCTCATCTCATATGTCCGATTTAGGCATCTATCTTATTGGCGCAATTTTAAGATCAAGATTTGTCCCAGCCGCTCAAGCGGGATCCGATCGGGCTTTAGCGAGAACAGCTGTAATTGAATCGGGAACGGAAAGACTTCAAGTCAGAAAGTTAGCCTGAGTTAAACCCTTTTCTTGATCTATGATATTGGGAGAGATTTTGTGTGATCTCATCTCGGCGGTATCCCCTTCGCTTTCTAGATTCATAGGAGGTCTCAAAGTAGATTCGGGAATAGACCCTATTCATGAACAGGGGAACCATAAACTATAGATTCTCCAATCCCTTGACTTTCAATTCTCGCATTGAAGGTTAATGAGTTAACCCACTAGACTAGATGGAATCGGCCAGCCGCGCCCTTCCATTAGCAGTGAGACCTTAATGGCCTAGTACGACCAGACAGAAATAGGTTACTCGGGTAAGTCTTCTTCCAGCGCTGCTTCTTTCGGCTTAAAGCAGAGCAGCAGACAGGGGAGATCGAGGATAGGACCAAACGGAAAGAACGAAAGCTCAGAAACTGACAAGCATATACTACGATATGGGAATCGATTTGTCCCAACCTTTCTTTGATTCCAGGATCGATAGCAGCTCAACTTCCGGCATTGATGAGCTAGAGGAGCGAAGTCTTTCCTTCAGCCATCAAGGAATCAAGCAGAAAGTTCCGTCTTTTCAGGTGAATGGGCGAGTTCCGGGAAAGAAAGAAGCCCGCCCAACACAACAAGTGAATGCTATGAATGAGCCTTCTTTCCTTCATGAGTCAAATTCATTCTATTGAACGGGGTAGGAGGCGACTACGCTGCTGGGTTACAGACCTGGAACTACGATTCTCGATAACGCAATCAAATGACTGCCTCCTCTGATTAAACCAGCCAGACTATCGGGGGCAGGCATTGACACCCCGTCTACATCGCCTTCTTCCTTAACTATGCTATTGATGACCAGGGAAGTATGCTTAATGGCTTCCTGGTTTCATCCATATCCATACCATAGGTCTATTCCTTAAGTGGGTCTAAGACTATCAGACAGTGACAGAGTGAAGGATCGTAAATCAGTAGCTGCTAAGAAAGACTAGACTCTAAGAGAAGTAGCAGCTATGAGACATACCTTGTTTGTTTCTCAATGCTAGGATTTACTCCAATTCATGAGCAGCCCTTGCCCATGAATGCCATTGATAGATATCCCTATTTAGGTCTTCCAACATATTAATAAAGGACCTTAATGGAAGACCTACAATATTTCTTTTATTACTTTGGAACTAAAGCTTATGGCTGATAGGTTCAATCCTTTAATATAATGAGAAAGTCGAAGACTCCCCTTAGCCTCCCCTTGTTTGTTCTTGTGCTTAAGCTCGTGCCTAAGAATGCTAAGCCAGAGACGGATCCACTTTAGCGCATCGAGTAGGTCGAGGGGTTAGTGTTTCCAGTCAATCTAGTACTAGTACTTTCAGCTACAGTGGATTAGTCCTATGCACTATCTATTGTTTACCGTGAAAGCCATTAGGAGAATACGGTCGATTAAAAAAAAAGGGTTCCTCATCAATCATCAGTTAGAAGAGCTTCTATTTGTGACATGGCTTCAGTCACTGGGTCCAACCTAGAACATCAAGGGCTTTCCTCTGTAGGGATATTAGATAAGTAGCGCTGCTATGGCATACCCAAAAGTCGGAGAAGAAGGTCCATTCACTTATTTACTTCCACAGTTCGCTAATGCTCACCTTAAATACTTCCAACCTTGGGAATTGGTTGAATAAGCTCTAGAAGCTTCCCTAACCTATCGACACGAGACATCCAGACTAAAGGTTGGATACTCCAACCTAAGACTCACGACAGGCGGCTACCCCCCGGCCTCCTTCTCCTGGCTCTACCACCTGGAATATGAACTAACACCCATCCGGTACCATCGAGCTAGGAGACCAACCAAACCAAGCATGGTGGTGAAGTTTCTCTTTTTCACTCCACTTTCCTTGGGGATAAGAATAAGCTCAAGAAAATCATCCTTTCGAGGAACGTAGTCGCTTTAGCGGCTTGCTAGTACTTTTTTGAACTGAACTGCTTTAAAATGGCTTAGGCCCCAGCTTTCCCAAAATCAATGCTGGCTTGAAATAATCCTCCTTTAAATGCTTGATATACTCCTTTCTCCTTGCCAGTTGATAGAATTCTTCCTCTTTGCTTGCTAGCAACTCCAGAGGCTTAGATTTATTCTGCAACTGAAGGGGGACTAGAAATAGATCTATGAAAGAAAGATAGGGGGACGTTTTATCTATCCTGGATGACTTAAGCATAAGATTTCAAAAGTTGCTTTCTCACTTGCCTAGCAGATGACTGTATCAGAGGTTACTTTATGATATTTATATGCAACCTAAGCAGCCACTTAGGATTCAGGAGCAACAACACTTCTCTATTTTACGATATGATTTTATCTATTGAAAATCGTCTTAAAGCGTAGTTCCCCCTCACAGCTCGAGCATCCGCTAGTGTCCTCGACACGCACCTTAATAGCTTAAAAAAAGGAATTGAGAGAAGAAGATGAATGTGCAATGGAATTGCTATTGGATGGTTATACTTTTACTGCTTCTTTTAGCTGTTCCGATATCGGCATCGGTAGCATTCACAGTTGAGTCAATTCTATCACTCTCACTTGCAGCCTAGTCTCTTCCTCAAATAGGATTAATCTAGGAATGAAGGACGAGCGGATTTAATAGCTGAGAAAGGATGGCAAGACAGTCAATCAGAATCAGAAATAGCTGTCTTCCGATGATTCACTATTCCGAAAGAAAGGGTTGCGCTAAACCTTACGTAAAAACCAAACTTACCTTACGAATGCTACGGGTAGCTCTCAAGGGTGAAACCTCACTAATTGCCTATATTGAAAAAGGAACCAGAGCTAATGATTGTAGATCCTCTACCGTAGTAGAATTCACACCAACTTACTCTAGACAAAGATAAGATAACGATTTGGCTATTATATATATTCAATTTAGATTGATTGACTCTAAAAATTTTGGAACTCTCCAAAAAGAAAGATATTCTACTTGAGCTATTCTCGTTCTAACGAATTCAAGAATTTCGACTATAGGAAGAAAAAAGAGTTTGAAATTGTAAGAGGATGGAACCGAAAGACGGACAACACATTGTTCCAAACCGTAAAAATGCAGACGAGTCGAACCTACAACAGAAAGACTCCAAAGCAATGAGACAAAGACTGAAGAAAAGGAAGAAAAGCCTTTCTCAAAACTGCTTCTTCATGACTGAAAAAAGCTACTCAGAGCGGCTTTGGCGTACGAGTAAAGCTCCAAGCAGGAATCGGCAAACTGCCTCTATCTAGATAGATTCTATGGATGCTAAGATGATTAGTCGAGTGAAAAGACGATGATTTGATAGTCATTTCACTACGTTCAACTCAAACTTAGATACGTAGTGACTTGACTATACATATATTTTCCTTCAACTCATTCCTCTCCTTCTGTCTCTTTATTGGACCAAAGAGTGGCTCCCCTGCTCCCTTCTCTTATGGCGCAACTAGACCAGAACGAGCTAGCTGATAGAGCTCTTATGCCTACTTCTACAAGTACGGTATCAAATGGCATGGGACCTAAGTCACTCTGTTCTGGCCTAATTATATTAGTTATAGCCGCGCCGTAGCGCTTTCTGTTATGATTCCAAGTCTTGCTCCCACTCGTGTTAGTTTTAATGCTTTTTGCTTTATACGTAAGTTTGGCTTTGCCCATTGGCTATGTCCCCCTTCGTATGGCTAATGAACTCCTCGCTTTAGTCCGTTCTTTTCCTTCAGGTCGAGAGTTGCTGTTCTCGCCGATCGGGAAAGGCATATCATAAAGGGACGTTCAATGTAATTCTATAAGAGCGTTACCAAAATCTGAGTCTTGGCAGTTTAAGTTAAAGTTTATTAGACTAATACCACTAAGATGGCGGGGAAACTTACTTCCGAGAGAGATGCTAGTGAGGCAATGAATATTGTTAGTTCCAAGTCTTCGATGTCCCTCGGAGCATGAATTCTATTAAGCAAGAGTCAGATGGGTACTAACCTAGTAGTAGAATTCTATTGATGATGAGCGGGCAAAATCCCTCAGATCCCCCGGTTTGTGAGCCAGGTTCCCCCCTTCTTTTTTCTTGGCACGAGATGCCGTTACACCATACACAGTAGGAAAATGCTTCTCGGTCATAGGGGAGTTCAGAAAGAATCTCGATGATGAAACATTTTTGTATTTCTACCACTGCCGAAAGCTCCTTCTTGTACGCTAGCACTTTGGTTCAGCTACCTTTTTCGTTGTGTTTAGCGATAGAACATCAAATAAAAAATTGATTGATCTCTTCGATTCATAGCTTGGCAAAAAATCCGAAATTCTACCTTTGATAAAGTGTTCACAAAGCAGAGTGAAAGGCACCCCATCGAGAGAGAGAGAGAAGGACCCAGCCCGGCCTCTTTTATTGCTCTGGGTTAGCTCTTTTCTTTTGTAGCTCTAGTCAGTGTATAACTCCTATTAAGGAAGTGCGCAGCACTCCGCGATCTCAGGGCTTGGAAGACCTTTCGCCAAAGGGCGTCGTTGCTACTTTTTGCGTGACTACTGATAGTGATGACCCCGCTACCGAATACTGCTGAGACAAATGGGTCAAAGCAAGGGCGGTGAGGCATGGCCAGAGAGGTGGTGAAGTTCTTGTTGGTGAATCTTCCTTTGATTGAGGAATGCATTTGGAATGAAGTGATTGATCAATTCATTACTAGGCTATGAGAGTCTCATAGAGGAATCTAAAGTTATCATTTATGTAACCCTCTACCTCGCCCTGGAAAGTCCCAAAATGGTCAAGTTGGCACTCTCGCATACGTATCTTGGAGAAGAGAGCAATCCTAGTTATTGGTGGGGGTAAGGCAACGGGTGGGTCATTACTTCTATTACTTGTTCGTTTTTCGTGAAATTATATGGGAATTTACTGAGAAGGCACTAATGGCCAAGCAATTGAAAGGAATCCCTCGGCGTTTGGGAGGACCATGTAGTATTCAAAGTAGTATTCAAAAGCAGTTTAATAAAAGAGTAGCTCTTAGGGTAAAGTTAGTAATAGTATCCTTATAACCCGAAGGCCAAGAGAATGGGGAAGACCTTTCCTAACCCAAGCGGAGGGACTTGCTTGTTCTTTCACATATGCGCATAGAATCTCTTCCATTATGTTCTTACCGTAGTTGCCGTGTGATGGTTTGAAAGTAGTTTCAAATATTCTTCGCATCCCCAGAGAGATACATTGTAACTTGGTCGTTAAAAGGTGCTTTTTTGAAATCCTTTGCTATGGTCTTTACAGGAGAATTTTTTATTCAATAAAGGGGAGACTGTCCAGTTGCAAACCTAAAGGAATGGTTTGGTTGATAACTGATTGCGCCGGATTGGTATACTTCTCCTCTTGGCTTTGCTTTAATAGAAAATATTCGATAGGAAGCATTGACTCATGCACTCATGAACTCATATGCACTCCTAAAACTCCTAAAATCAGGAACTGGTTTGAAAGCTTCATTCATGAGCTATCTTACTAAAGGAATTCCAATTTCCTAAACAGGTGAGAAAATATAAGTGTGCCTTTTAATATAATAAAAGAAAAGTCATCCCTTGGATTGCTTACTTACTTTCTTCCCGATTGTCATCAGACAGAAGAGGGGTTAGACCAGACCAGCTAAGAGCTAGATTTTAGATTCCAGATACGACTACTGTTACAAGACAAAAGACCGGGAAAAGGAAAATAGATATTTAGAGGAAAGAGGTATTCATGTCGTGGATAGCTTAACTGATGAGCCCTTTCCACCCTTTGCAAAAGCAGGAAATCGATCTTTTGAATTGAAATGCACTTCTCATTCAATCCATAGCAAATAATGTTTTTTTTTCTAGACTTTGGAAAATGAGAGAACACCTTAGAAATTGCCAATAGATCGAATAGACTTCCCTAGCTAAACAACCAATGGCCTATGATAATACAAGCAGAGCAGACCGAACAAGCAACGGATTGAAGGAGAGGACTTGACTCAAGATTTCGACTATACGTATAGAGCTTTTCGTTTCACTATGTTCAACTTATTCCACTCATTTGGATAACTTATCCCAAGGAGCAAAGCTACAATAGACCCAACCCTATTCATGTTCCTTTGTCAAGATCAAGATGAAGGGGGGAGGATGAGATCTTGGGGGTCCTTGGCTAAGATGGAATCTTCACCTCTATCAAGGGAACCAAAGACGTTGAGAATCGATTCCTTATTCCCTAAAGAGAGTAGTTTCCGACCCTTACATCATCCTAAAGAGAATCAAGATACCCTAGGAACCAAGCTAGGGATTCATGACTAGCGTGAAAGCCTAGCGAACAAATAAGCGCTCATTCTCTATCGTGTTTACCTCTCTTAGCCCACTCCTACCTAGACAGGAGGATATAGATGCATTTTTTTCTTTAGGCATCCTCCTCTTAGTCTTTCGATGAGGAGTAGGTATTTCTAGGTTACGGGAATAAATATCTTTTGGAGTTCGAGTGGAAGTTGCCTGGTTTAAGTATGGTATGAATAATGCATGGCCAACCAACTTCGTAGATCGATCTTATACTTAGGAATATGGGAATCATTAGCAACAGTGATTTGTTTGTGACCAGATGAATTAGTGTAAGACAAAAAAGAAAGGGAATGAGGTGTTATATGATCTATAGCACCAGAGTCTACAATCCAGGTACTCTTAGTGCTAGGAGCATTAAAGGATAAGAAGCTAGAACTCTTACCAGTCATAGTTAAAGCACAAGGGCTAGATGTCTTACTAAGTGAGTCCATGAGACCACGTAAATGGTCTAATTCTTCTTTGCTAAGGGCTGGGGTTTCCTTTGCAGCTTGTGAGATAGTTGGGTCTTCCATACTTTCAAAGTCAGACAATGTGTGGTTAGCACGTCTTTGTATGGCACCTTTGAATCCTCCAATACATTCGAGGACCTTCTCCTTTCCATAAAGTCTAAAATATGTGTCCTTAGTATCACCCATTTTCCTACAATATCTGCACCAACAATCATCACGGTGAGCCTTTGAGGGAGGCTTTCCATACGAAAGGGATGGACCTTTTAAAGGACCTTCGCCGGTGGCTAGGGCTGAACTATCAATAGAATTTCCTCCTTCCAACATGACTGACCTCCAAGTTTCTTCCCCCCGTACAATATGAAAAACTTCTGAAAGAGAAGGAATTTTTTCTTTACCCAAAATTTGAACCCAAATTGGATCAAATTCAGAGTGCAAGCCAGACAAAAATTTAAATATACGTATCCTTTCAATAAATTATGTCAATGTAATAGAATCAGGTGTGCACTGCATAGTCAAATTTTGATACTGATCTAACTCGATCCACAAACGATTCAGCATCCCATAGTAGTCTGTTACGGAGAGGCTCCCTTGCTTGGTATTGAAGATCTGTTTTTCTATTTCATAACATGTTGCAATATCCTTCTTCATTGAGTATGCCTGACTTAGATTATTCCAAATCTCACTAGCAGTAGGGAAGAACATATAATTACGGCTGATTTCTGGTGTCATAGAATTCCATAACCAGGTCATGATAAGAGCATCCTCATCATCCCAGGCTTCATACTTGGGGTATGTCGTGGCTGGAGGGTTTCTTTCTAGATGATTTAATTTCTTTCGCCCCTTGAGAGTAGTGCGAACCAGTTGGGACCATTGGAGGTAGTTACGCCCATCAAAATGATACAACCCTTGTAACACCGGTAGATCATTGGGGCTGACGAAAGGTGCAGTCTGATCATCCATCATTGGTAAGAATCGGCAGCAAAAGGAAGACAGAAAAAGAAAAGAGAAAATCGACGATCGTGTCTGCGCAAGCAGCGTCGCAATCAAAGAGATCGCGTACGGAGTGGCCGATGGCAACGAAATCTCCTGGGCTTTGTAGATCGACAAATGCCGCTTTTGATGGCGGTGGTCTCGTTTAGAAACTCGCCGGAAAAAAATTCCGGTGGCGGCGTGCAGCAGCGGCAGAGCATCGAAACAAGTATAGTTACAACAATGAAGACTACCTGAGAAAATGTTGGAAAAATGCGGAAGCAGAGCCCTCAAAATCAGGAGCTCTGATACCAACTTGAAAAGAAGATTTTTGAATATTATTCCTGAATTGTTTCACTTAGACAATGATTACATACAGAATATAAAGATTATTTACAACCTAATTAAGGAAAGAAAATAACAGGTAATAAAAGCTATTCAAAACAAATCTGCACCAAATATGTCCTAATATAAACAAATCTATACTAATTATAGAATAGTTACAACAGTATTTTATGAATAATTTGCAAGCACTACTTAAAAGCCCGTGAAACTACCATATGGAAGATTTTAAACTTAAAATGTTGTTAAGAAAGGTAGGAAGTTATCTGCCCTTTGTATAGTCATTTTTTCTTCAATGAGTTATTGTGTGTCCCTATGTAATGGCTGACAATTTTATTTTCAAATAAATTAATTAAATTAGGGAAAACTTCAAGATAGGATGGCAGGTGGTAAAGAGGAGTATGACGCATTTTTTTATTCACTTGTGTCAACAGATACCTAGGTAAGCATTCGTTTTATGCCGGGCATTGTATTTTTTAATCAAAGAATCATGACAAACTTATAGAATTAGGAATTGTGGTGTAATGTACCTTTTTCATTGCTTGAATTTGCAGGAGATGTATTACTCAATTAAGAGATAACAATTTTTAATTGATCAAGGTTATAGCTTTAAGGTATTTTCTTTTTAATTTTATGTTCACTACTTTTTACAGTTGTAGTTATTTTTCTTGAAAGATTGCTCAATTGTTTTACTCTATTCCAATGTTGGTTTGTTAGGATACAAGTTTTCTAAGAATTGACTTATAATAATTTGGGATGTTCCAAAAGTTCCTTTTGATAATATATTTATTTTATAATGGTTATATCCATGAAGTATACTTGACAACTATGAGTAAGGTGTACGATGCTGAAGTACACTTGGATGAAATTAAGCTTCCTTGTGGTGTATTGTTATTTGCTATCATCTGTGAAAAGGTACCAGACCACAAAGGATGATCTTGAAGGGGAAGAATTAGACGAAAAGTGGATAGAGAAAGAGAATAGAGAAAATAGAGAAGAGAAGGGATCTCATTGATTGAACTAAGAGTTGAATTACAAAGTTGCTATTACAATGTGATGAAGAGGATTATTTATATGGAATGAGACTGAACAGTGAGCTGGACTGAGCAGTGAAGCTTTTAGTATCTTCTAGTAACTAACTGACTAACTGAAAGGGGGAAGTGGAGCCTAACAGAATTAACAGAAAGCACATTACACATTCTAAACGTGCCAAATTCTAACTATGCCATGACTCCTATCATCATCTCTAGTTATCTGCCTTTGTTGACTTGACTGCTAAAACATTGGTTGACGCCTAGCATCATCATCACCTCGAGTTGTTGTCATTTGGACTGGTGATTTGCTGTTGATTGTGAACACTCAACTTGCCCGGAGTGAAGAAAGCTCTCAGAAGGTACTGCCTTTGTAAGAATGTCTGCTATTTGGACTGAGCCTAGAATGTGGCTAACCCGGATTGCCTTGCTATTAACATGGTCACGAACAAAATGTAAGTTTGTTTCAAAATGCTTAGACTTGGAGTGCAGAATTAGCAGTAAGTAGGACAGCACTCAAGTTATCACAGTATAGCATTGGTGCTTCTGGTGGATGATGCAGCAGCTCCCTCATCATAGTCCTTATCCAAGTTAGCTCTGCTACTGCCTCTGCCATACTCTTGTACTTAGCTTCAGTACTGGATCTAGTTACCACTGTCTACTTTTTTATTGTCTAGGATATTAGATTTGCCCCAAGAAAAATACAGTAGCTACTGGTGGATTTCCTATCATTCGGGTCCCCAGCCCAATCCGAGTCACTATAAGTAGTTATCCCCAAAGAAGTCTCCCGTTTTAGATGCAAGCCATAGCTAGATGTCCCACTGAGTTACCTTAGTACTCGTTTTTACTAATTTCCAATGAGACTCTAAGGGAGCTTGGACAAACTGTGATAGTTTGTTGACACTGTAGCATATTTCAGGCCTGGTTATTGGTAAATATTGCAAGCTGCTAATGATTGACCTGTACAGTTGTGGATAATAGAAGCTTGATCCTCCAAGAGCTGTGATCTTTACTGTGGAGGGCAAGGGAGTGTGAATGTGACGGGGTGCACAGCCCACCATGACAGCTTCCTTTAAGAATTCACTGATGTACTTTTGTTGAGTAAGCACCAGCCCTCCATCACAGGTTTTGTTTACTTGAATTCCAAGAAAATAGTGAAGGTTTCCCATGTCCTTTAAGGCAAATTTATCATTCAGTTTTGCTATGACATCCTTCACGAGCTCTGGAGACTCCCCAGTTACTATGATATCATCAACAACACAAGCACATAGGTCTTTAGTCCACTGAGTTCCTGAAAGAAGACTGAGAGACTTTGTGGCCTCAAAGCCAATCTCTCTTAAACCATGCTCATAGCTAGGAGGCTGTTTCATGTAGACTTCCTCTGTTAAGTCACCATGAAGCAAGACTGAGGAGCTAACTTGAGAGGAGGTATGACTGCAGAAGGGTGCTGACTTGAAACTAAAGTCCTAAGACTTGTTTGTTGACTGGCAAAGACACCATATCTAACTCAAAATCTTAAGATAGTAAGTAAATGAGTCTCTCATCTTATAAACTCCTCACTCTTCCTTGTTTTCTTTAATGTGGAACTAACTTCATACACTCCTCACACTTGCAATACTAACAATCTCTCCCTAAGGTGTGAGTCTTTACATCAAGCATCAACTCCCCTCTAGCTCCTCCATCACACATGAGTATTCGTCCAATGCTCCCCTCTAGCTCCTCCACCACACATGAGTATTCGTCTATCACACCGCCGCACCATATCGTGGGACACGCTGCCCAAACCACCTTTGCCGGGAAGACTTTCGATGCTTCACCTTGAATACTCCTTAAAACCCGCCCGGACCACCTTTGCTGGGAAGATTTTCGATGCTTTACCTTGAATACTCTTTAAAACCATACCAATTAATCATCGGCTTTGATACCACTTGTTGGCCACTTGTTAGGCTAACCGTGGGGAGCTCTCGACAACCGGAGAGATTTCGGGGAGGAATCGAGTGAGAAAACATAAGATGAGAAAACACTACATCCAACTCAAAACCTTAAAGTAGTAAGTTAATAGGTCTCTCATCTTATAAACTCCTTACTCCTCCTTGCTTTTTTTCATGTGGAACTAACTTCATACACTCCTTACACTTACAACACTAACAAAAACACAACATGAAGAGGGATAACTCTTCCATCTTGAGTGAGACATTTATACTCTTTGTGAGAGGTTCCATACCCAATAACGGTGTAGGAGAAGATCTGAAGTCCAACTTATGCTTGTTATAAGCTCTATGATGAGGGAAGCACAGGCAGCCAAAAACTTGAAGCTGCTCATATGAGGGCTTCTTGCCAAAAAAATTTTCAATAGGGGACAAGCCATCTAAGACTGGTGTTGGCAGCATATTTATCAGCTTTGCAGCAGTAGTGAAGGCCTCACCCCAAAATTTTGTAGGCATAGATGCACCTGTAAGTAAGGTAAGTCCCATTTTAACCACATGACGATGTTTCCTCTCAGTAGCTCCATTCTACTGATGAACATGGGGGCATGAAAACCTGCAAATAACTCATTTGGCTTGCAACAGCTTTGATAAACTCGCATATTCAATAGCATTGTCACATTGCAACATCTTCAATTTCATGTTTAATTGTAACTCAGCAGTTTGTTGGAAGTGATTAAATACTGATTTTAATTGAGCTCTAGATTTGATTAGGTAAAGCCATGTAAATTTGGAAAAGACATTAATGAAGTTTACAAAATACAAATGTCCATTATTATCAGCAATAGGGGCTGGTCCCCAAATATCAGAATGTACAAGTTCTAAAGGGTGCTTGTATATAGTTTGTGATAAGGGAAAAGGTAAATGATGAGATTTGCCAATACAACAGGCTGAACAAGCAACTTTGGTTACAAAAAGGGAATTTTGACAAATTTTTAGTACTTTTGACACAACACTATGGTTGGAATGTCCTAGTCTAGCATGCCAAGTCAGCAAATCATCTTTATTTCCTATTGATGTAGTGAAAGCTTCTGGTGAGCTTTGAAGAGCTGGGAATTTATAAAGGCCTTGGTGAACAATGGCTTGAAGCACTATCTGCTGAGTGTCTTTTGTTTTTATGCAGCACCTATCATCATGGAATTCAAAGAAGACTTGGTTGACACAACAAAACTGATATACACTCAATAAATTCTTTGTAATCTCAGGCATACACAACAGTTTCTTAAGGTATAGCATTCTATAGCTCAAATAAGATTTAATACACGAATTACCAACAAAAGAGATATGCAAACCTGTTCTATTACCAACTATGACTTGTTCATTGCCACAATACTCCTCCTTCTTTAACAAATTCTGCTCATTATGAATCATGTGATGCGTAGCCCCTGAATCAGGATATCAGTTTGGATCTTGAACTGTGGCAAGTGTTGCTAGGACATTGCAAAAATTGGCATGAGGTTGAGAAATCTGCTGACAGACCTGGTTGTTGTACCAGAATTGTTTCCATCTCTACTAGTGTATCTTTCATTATTGTAAGCTTGGTTGTTTTCACTGCTGTAACTTTCATTACTGTATCTTCTATTTTCATAATCTCCTTCATAAGGATCTTCATTGTACCTATACCAGCAAGTCCTTGTTGTATGGCCTAGTTTGTTGCAAACTTGACACTGAGGTCTGTCATTCATATGACCTCTTGTGTTGTGCACTCTTCCTCCTCTATTGAATTAACCTCTACCAGCTTGAAACTGTCCACTATTTGACTGTTCCTGTATCAAGGGATCTTGAGCGAATCTTCCTCCAATAAAGGCACCTCTGCCTCCTCTAAACATCCTTCCTCCTCTTCCTCAAAAGCTGCCTCTGAAGTTTCCTCTTCCAAATTGAGCAATGTTGGCTTGGTCAAACGCTTCTGGCTTCCTGAACCTAGAAAGCATGCTCTCATGTGCAAGTAATAACGCCTCTAACTCAGCCACTGTTATGCTTTGAGCTCTTGCTAGCACAGAGGTGTATACTGAGGAATACTCCTCAGTTAGGCCATGCAGGATTGCATTTGCATGATCACTCTCATTGATTGACTCTCCAATAGAGACTGTGCATCAATTGTACCTTTAATCGAAAGCACATATTCTGTCATTGATGCTCCGATCTGAAGTGTGCTAAGTTTGTGCTTCAGTTGCATTATCTTTGCCTTGATCTGAGAAGAAAAATGATCCTCCAATCTCTTCCACACCTGATGCATGTAGGTGCAACCAACCATTTGTGTAGTGAATGGCTTGCTCATTGAGGCTAAGAGCCAAGATTTGAGTAACGCGTCCTACCTTTTCCACTGTTGATATTGTGGATTCAACACTGCATCCGTTTCATCATCTGTAACTATATACTATCGAGGAATTTCCTTTTCTGTGACGTGACTCAGCATATCCTTTCCTTCAATTGTCGAGAATGCTTGATCTTTCCACTGCAGAAAGTTGTCCTCATCCAGCTTCATTGAAATTGGTGTTGCGATGAATCCCTGAGCCATTGTGTGTGGCTTTGATTTTCTTGTTCTTGTGATTTGGATCTTGCGGAAGTTATGGCACCATATGCTCTGATACTATGAAAAGTACCAGACCACAGAGGGTGATTTTAAAGGAGAAGAATCAGACGAAAAGTGGATAGAGAAAGAGAACAGAGAAAACAGAGAAGAGAAGGGATCTCATTGATTGAACTGAGAGTTGAATTACAAAGCTGCTGTTACAAGGTGATGACGAGGATTATTTATATGGAATGAGACTGAGCAGTGAGCTGGACTGAGCAGTGAAGCTTCCAATACCTTCTAGTAACTAATTGACTAACTGAAAGGGGAAAGTGGAGCCTAACAAAATTAACAGCCTAACTGAATTAACAGAAAGCACATTACACATTCTAAACGTGCCAAATTCTAACTATGCCATGACTCCTATCAATCTGATTGCTTGTTTATGCTATGCCGTGTTTGGTGAAAAGTAAATGTAGGGAACAAAACTATATATAAAATTAAAGTCTGAATATTAATACAGGGGCTCGTTCTTTTTTTTCTTTCCAATTCTCTCTTAGAAAATGTTGCATAATTGCCCAATTTTTTAGAAGATGTTTCATTAAGTGTTGCATAATTGCCATGCTATATCAATTGCAATTCATCTTGGTCATCGGAAGTGTTTTACCAAGATCTTAGTTGGTATATGCTTAGCTTTTGATTATACTTGACAGGTAATTACAAGCTTGCCTCCATCTGATGAAGGGCTTCGTTTGAACTATTATCACCTTGAGGATCAACTTGCACTTCTTGCAAAGGTCTCCATTTTCATTGTGTTTAGAATTGGATTTAAATTTTTTCCAAGGAAAACAACTGACGCCCATCTATCTGGTATTGAATGCTGGTGATGATGCTGTTGGATCGGAACAGCTAGAAGAAGATACAGATGAAATAGCTCTTCATGGTGCCCGTCGTTCTCAAACATCAATGAGCACCTTGTCAGGTGCAAAAGGGATAGCTTACATGGAGTACAGGTTTGTTATCCTCTTTGTTTGCCTGCTACATTAAAGTGTACTGCGTGTTAATCCATCTTGAGTTGTTGAATTTTGTTGTTCTTTACAACCTTAATTTGTTAACTACACATCTGTGGTCGTGATCAACTTTCTTCCGCATGCAGTACTGGGCGTAACACCGGCCAAGCACAGATAAAAAATAAGCCAAAGGATCCATCAAAGAGACATTTGTTATTTCGAAAACGATATAGTTCAAACTGAAGCAAGCAGGGTATTGTGCAAGATAGTGATCAATAGAGTTTACAACCTGTTAATATAATGCTGTTCTCCCTCCCTGTAACAAAGTACATGTAGATATCAATCATTTGCCCCCTTTTCCCCCCTTTTCCCCCCCTTTTTTTTTTCAGTTTTTTCATTAGTCTATGTTGCGAAATGAAAAGCTTGCTTACCCTGTGCCTAAGGTGCATTTGTGATTTGCAATCTTAGAGATGAAGGGAGGGACGCAATGAATAAAGTGGAGAGTTCATTTTACTCTCCAATTTATTCCCTTTCCTTCCTTTCCCTCTTTGACCTCAATTCACAAATGTGCAGTCTAAGGGGCCTTTTCTGGTTTTTCTACTAGTTGGAGCACAGAATATCAATAGCACTCATCTGACATCTCTTCCCAAAGGAAACAAAGTCAATTCAGGTAGTTAGGTCTTCCATAACAGTTGTTGCACCATCTGTGTAAATGGCTCCAGTGAATGGATGTGAATGCAACTGGCTTGATCATCTTGAATTTAATTGTTTGTGTACACACATATAACATGTACTAATCTAGCTTTTCTCAAATTTTTAGTTTGTCATGGAGTTTCATTTGAGAATGAATTTCAGGTTCTACCATAAGCAGCAGTCAGGAAAGACTGAAGAATAGAAGCTGAATTTTAATCTTGTCTAATCCTCACCCAAAACAGCTAGGCCCTATGTTGAAATAGCTATGCACCTTTGGGGCATATTTCGAAAGTAAAAACTTGAGTAAAAGTTGCACTTGCACCTCATATTTCTAAAATATTTGCAAGAAATAGGTTTTCCCATACTGCTATATTATTATTATTGTTGTTGTTGTTGTTCTTGTTGTTTGGGTTAGAAATTTCTAATCTCATATTTGAAAATTTCGTGCTGATCTGCTCTCTGAATGTGTTGCCTAATTCGTAATTGCGTATAATTATGCAGGCTGGCTAATCAGATTGTTGCTCTAGAAAGTAGGTGAAGTGGTTCGCAGACACCAATCAACCATGTAAGAAAACACAAGGTACCTCTAAAATAGAGTACAACATGCTGATTTATGCTATTGCAAATTTCAAGTCTTCCTTTTTTGGTTCATCTCGGTGTATTTCACTTAATTTGTTCAAATTATTCAATAATTAGATGGTTGGGTGTGTCTTGGATCACTTCTCAAATAGTTGAAGTATTATGAATAAAGGTAGGAAAGGAGAAGTGATGCTTTGATAATTTATACTAGATACTTATGGAGTAATTAGGATGATTTATGTTTTAACGGTGTTATGTTGAGGCTTGAGAGTATCCGTGCATACAAACTTCATGTTACTACTGATGTGCTCGTTCTGTTGTTTTTTCACCCTGCAATTTTTCTCAGTTCTTTTGAATTTTGATTAACTAATTGATAGTGGAGTACGAATTCAGAGATGTACAGGGCAGAGAACAGTGGAAATCACTAATCATGTCACTGTCAGATATTTGGTAAGAGGCCCACAAGAAGCACACTAGAGAGAGAAAACGAATTGATGGTTGCCTTTTGTGTGGATACTTTAGATGTTGGTGAAGGAACCTCTTGTCCTTGCAAAGACCTAATAAGGAGATCTAGCATTTGACTACTTTTGGGACATTCTCTTTGCTTTTGGCTTATGTGCAAATTGTATTTGATCATGAATCCCATTCCAAGATAAAGAGCTTCTACTCATTACACCATGCTCGTGTGAAAGAAAAGTCAGCTAAC
The DNA here is from genome assembly GCF_000817695.3 of Arachis duranensis. NCBI lineage: Eukaryota > Viridiplantae > Streptophyta > Magnoliopsida > Fabales > Fabaceae > Arachis > Arachis duranensis. The sequence continues at coordinate 101,397,998 of NC_029774.3, read as the reverse complement.
CTACCTCAGCAATCGTTAAAACACTTCATCTTTTCTCACCGGCATATGATTGACTTTCACAAATTCAAAGCCTTCAAGGCAAACATTAGACATTACACACATGCATTTGTCACCATTAATGTCTATTAAAGGGAAAATAAAACTCATTAAGGGAAGAAAAAAGAAGAAAGAAGTAACACTTTGTGGAAGCAATAACTCCCATTCTTAGGCATAGTCTGAGTGTGATGAAGTTGAGCCACTTTTGGTGACCATCTTGTGCTCATGGGATTCCCCACTGAAGCTAAAAGGTGCATTTCCAGTCTTACCCCTGACAAAAGTTCCATCGACATTAACATATTAACATGAGCTCTTTTCTTGTCTGCCAGATCACATATATTTTATGTAACTTGGCTTGTCCACTAAGGGCTCACACAATGGCATTCGTGCGAAGAAAACAATAAAATATCGATTTTGTGTTTGATTATCGTCAATCAAATCGCTAGAAATATATTCTATCGAACAATGGAACCTTCGATGTACCAATCATAAGCCTTTTGTTGGACTAAAGAAAAGGTCTAACCCTGTCCCTGTTGGACAACTTTCTTAAGCACTTATTATTTCCCCCTATATCTCACGGGAATGAAATTCGTTCTCCGTTGTCTGTAAATACGGCTAGGCAAATCATCTAATAATCTATAGCACTGCAATGATAGGATGTTGAAGTGTTTTTTGATATTCATTCTTGCTGGTCAAAAGTGGGTGTTTGGAATCATTAAGATCAATTTTATAAGCATTCTTTTCTTACTGCTCTCCCCATTAAAGGCATTGTCTCCCTCTATTTTCAATTACATTCTCATTATAACAGGAAGCTAGTTACTTCATTATTATTTAACTATGAAGAATTCTGGGACCAGATCCAAAAAAAGACTAGGCTTAGCTGTGGATTAAAGTGATTCGAGTCTGTCTTTCTTCATTGGTGTTTATAACTTGGTTTTTATCGCACATTTTATTTTCTGTAACTGATTTGGTTTGTAACTGCTCTTGTCGAGTTATTCCTCGTGTCTTAGTCTGAATATTAATAGACAGATCAAGTATAGTAGAAGATTTATTGATGAAAAAAAGGGTAGCTTATGGAGATTATAAACTGTGATAAACAACAATGGATATATTTTTAGAGAAGCAGCACGAGCTTTATAAATTGAAGCATCTCTTTTGCTCTGGCACTACCATATATAAATATAAATGATTGACATTGTTTAGCTGAGAATCTGTCAAAACGGTCTTGGTATCTGTTTGCTGTGTTGCTCTGTCTTCAAAATGTTCTTTTTCATTTTCAGCATAAACTGATGTTGTGATAGCATCCTGTACAGAGTGGAACTTCCTTCCATTTCTCACATTATATATATATTATGTGTGAGTGAGTATTGCTGCCAAAATGGCAGCTCAACACATGTTACCGCACTTTATACCAGTATATGGCATCTAAATAGCTTCACATTTTTTTAATTGGCCATTAAATTGCATCTTTATGCTCTGAAGAGCAAAAGTATGCAACTTTGTGCTTGTGAAAATCGAAGCTAATTCTTAAAAATAGTTTATTTGTGTTTATCGAAAATATGAGGGATAAATTTAAAATTAACAAAATGTCGATGCAATTTTTTTTTAATTTAGATTTAAATTTTGAATTTTACTTTAGAGAATAAAATATGATCTTTTATCATTTATTTTATCGGTGAGACCAAGAAAAAATATGAAAGATAAAATATTCAAAGGTGAGAAATCACACTTTATTTTCTAAAGTGAAAATCCAAAATTTAGAAAATTCATATTCATTTTTTTTAGTTTCTGAAAAGGTGGGATGAATTACAATTTTTTATTAAAAATTTTATAAAAAGTAATTCACTTGGACAAATTGTATTTTTTTTTATTTTTAAAAAAGGGCAAACTGTAAATAGTTTATTAATTCGTCCGTCAAATTGTTTGTATTCCATAACTCAATAAATAAACAATTCCGCTATGTCTATATCCCTCGTAATAAACATTGGAGTAAATTGACAATTAAATCATCGAATTAATTTGTTTTTTTTTAAATATTATTAATTAGGTCTAACCGTAGATATGTATATTTTTTTTTGGTCAATAAACAGTGTGAAACAAAACGAAATTGTATGTGTATTTTGTTATCTATAATGGTGTGAATTTCGATGCTATTATATGAGTATAGAAATGATATAATTTTTGGAAAATGGATCCTCTCCATTTTTTTAACATTTGAGAGAATAAAGTGTGATTTTTTACTTTTAATTTTATAAGTGGGACTAAAAATAAATAAGAGAGAAAATAAAAAAAGGGTGAGATTAAACACTAAACACCATCCAATCTTTTTTTCACTGAAGAGGATTCATTCCCTAATTTTTTATAGTGAAACATTTATTATCTTTTGAGTTTTCATATAATCTTTATCACCTATTATTTATGTGATGATTTTTCATAAATAGACACGTAATAGTAGTTAACGGTACATATAAGCACCACCGTTAAATTTTATTATATGTTTACTAGATAAATTGATAGAAGGATATAATGCGTCTATTATTTGCTATTGTGAAAAACCAAATCGGTATTTTTTTTAGGGACTAATTAGTCTGGTTGAAATCTTCATAAACCTTATTGTCACTTTACTCTAAGCATTATTTTGACACATTTTTCTAATAACAAAATACGTGATAATTTTATTTTGTTAATTAAAAATAATTTAAATATATAATTAATTATTAATAATTATATTTTTATATGGATGTCAATAGTATAGTGTGTATAAATATTGCTTTTCATAAACTTTTATGCAATTCACCTTCTCTATCAATAAAAGAGAATCTTTTGCCTTCCATGATTCTGTATTGCAGGCTCATCATCGAAATGCCCAAGCCTAGTCCTACTATTATTTCCATTCACCGGTGGTTTACATTTTTAAAAAAATGAAAAGGTTTTCACTTTCAAGAAGATAGGTTAGAATATTATCCTTTTTTCCGTAGTCTACGATTAATTATTAATTTAGGAACGTTGTATTTCAAGAAAATAGGAAAAGTTGTGTTGGGAAGCTGAAATTAATCATAACTAGTCCACTTCTGCTGAAATTATGTTTATTTTCATTCTGACTTCTAATTCGCGAGGAAAATTTATATATCAGTTAGACGGAGATATTGAAATTGAATTTGCACTTTGGCAAACCCATCATTCTTGTGTGCTAAGTCATCATTATGGCCGAAGATTTGACGGCACTAGAGTGTAAAAATATAAACTAATTAATCTTTATATCCTTGGAATTTATTTGACTGGTGTTTGATTGGAAGATACAATTCCCACTGCACTAAATTGTTATTTTGAAATTAAAGAGACAAATACTATTTTAGTTATTTATTCAACCTTTTTTTTTTGTTTCTCCCCCAAAAGGTAAGCACAAAAATTTTCGCATTTGCTATTTCATATGTTTTTTGACAGTCAAATTGTGAAGATTACGATTTACGAGCCAATTGTTCTAGGAATGTTGAGGCACATCTCACAGTCGATTATCATTATTCGTTTTGACTCCAATATAAAAAAGCGATTATATGCGGTAATTGGGTTGAATGCAATAAAAAATAAAAAATAACCGAAGATGAAACTTTTGTAGTGGCATGTTGCGAGGAACAACTTGTGATTTTCGTTAGTTAAGCCAAGTTGACAATTTGTGGTAGCTGATTAGTTTCATAGCTAGAAAATGCTATGCTAAAAAATTGTTAAATATTGAGTTTGCGGTGACCGGGTTACCTACTTACTAGACTCCACATGGGGGTTCGAATTGAGAGAGAAGAGACAAATGACAAGTTAAAAGTTGTGTAAATAAAATTTAGAACCGCATAATTTTTATTTTGGTATGGTATAAGTTGAAGACGAATGGATGAAATATATAATAAGTTTAGTGTAAGGGCTTTCTAGAAAGAAAAGCATATTTACTATCATGTCATGATTATGGCATAAGTGATATTATTATTTATTATCTATTTTCTAATTGGCGACAATCAATCATAACCTGGAAGAAAAAAAAGGAAAACAGAGAGAAAATAGGGGCCAAGAATAACTTAACTATAAACTAACTAGGGGCTCCCTCCTCCAAGTACCCAACTTCTTCATATTTGACTTTGTTATCTGTTTCTTAAAAATGAATTTCTTTAATTACCACCAACAACAGAACTCTGCTGTTAGAAACGAAAGTACTGAAACTGATTAGGTCCATAAGCGTTGACTGTTACATCCTCCTGCTCTTCATGCAACCGCAACCCTTCAATCTAATATGATAACAATATATGATGAGTTCAAATAAGTGATTTATGTATTCATGTTGGAATTTGATAGAGCAATAGTAGTTTACCCAGAAATCGACTTCTTCGTCTTCATCATCTCGGGCTGAACATGGAGCCTTGTGATTTGGAATAGGAATAATGTCGCGCTCCTCGTCGTTGCGTGCGAATCTGCCACGTATGCGCGGTCGATTGTCGGCTAGTGTTTTTCGGCATGCATACTGTTACCCCACACAACAAAAAAAAAAAGTGAGGTCTAACTTGCTATTAAAAAAAATTAAAAATTAATATTTAATTTTAAAAAATATAGAAAATAAATTAGACAAAAATTATATACTAACCAATATATTTTATATTAGTGACTAATTTTAATAGGTGATTTTAATATATATATATAGTATAGTTAAGATTATTTATCCTATATTAGAATTTAAAAAAAAAATCTTCTTATACATTTATTTTTTTTCAATTGATTTTTATTTTATCAACAAATTACTAAACTAATTTGGTTGAAATTGATTATCAAAATAGTTTGGTCACTACTAATATTAATACTCTAATTATTCATCTTAATTATTATACATACCTTGATGGTTTTGTTGAAGTTCCTCTGGCTTCTCTTGGCTCTATATTTTGATATTCTTTCTTTTCTTTCTTCGGCACTATAACGCCCTACTTTGAAATTCGGTTCCTCCAACAATGATCCTTCCCTTTGACACTTCTGATACATGATCATTTCAGTCAAACAACTAATCAACTTACAAAAGGAAATAATAATGCATAAAATATGTTTTTGATTATTTAATTTGTACCTGCAAATCTCCAGTGCTGCACACCCTCCTCATTTGTCCATTGAAGGCACTGTTTTCAGGTGAATTCATATCATGCCTTTGAAAACTTGGAGATTTCATGTTGTTATTATTATTGTTGTTGTTCAGTGTGTCAGAGTGATTATTTTGGAACAGAAAATTGCCAGGTTTGCCATGAAAGGAGTTGCTGCTGAAACTCCTCTGCATGTATTTTGCCACATTCTCAGCACCGCTATAACTGTGGGGAAAAAAGTGTTGGTGATTATGATTATTATATCCATAATCAAATTCAACACCGATTTGGCACTCCTCACTCTTCACTACTTGTGTCACATCAAAACCCGATGAGAAACTTGCAAAGTCACTCTCCAAATTGGGATCAACACGGTTGTTCTTGTTGTTGGTCTGAAGGCTAAGGTTTTCTAAGTGAATACTTGGAGGAGAGAAAGAAAAGAAGCAAGATGAAAAAGGGTCAACAGAAGAAGAAGAAAGAGCCTCATCGAACATGCTTTGGTTGCTCGAACAGTGTTGACCAATATCATTATTAGTAGTGCTGTTTTCGAAGAAAGGAAAAGGGTCAGTGAGAAAAGCAAGGTCTCCTCCATCAGCAGTGACCATGTCTGAGCTTGAATGTGCTTGGAAAGTGGTTTCAAATGAATACAGACCAGAAGACATTGAATTGAAAAATGAAAAACAGGAACAAGCAGCTAGTTGTATTTTGTCGTTACAATGAACAAAAATAGAAACGAAATAAAAAACAAAATTATGACGATGAGGGGTGCTATTTTGTCAGTGTATTATTATATTGGTAACTTGTTGAACAACAAGACATAATCCAAGCTTATGTTACTCTCTTCAATGACGTTCCATTCATCTCTGCTTCAATGCTTATATATACAAGAATGATTAAATAACATATTTACAAATTTGCACATTTGCCCCTCCTCTTTCAATATTCCACTACATGCCTTCCAGTTGACTGGTGGGGTCCTTTTTAATTAATTTTAAATAATCCCCTGTCGCCGGAATTCACTTGATATTTTTTCAATTTTATACTATTATTATATTTAATCTCTGATCAGGGGATGGTCAATAATCTTTTATTTCTCTTTTTGGTGAATCATTCTAATAGCATAGCATTACCTTGACTCATTGGTTGAGTAAACAGGTAGAAAGTTTAATTTTGGGCTACTGTTCTGTTGAACGAATGAAATTAAAGTGTGGTTAACTTGATATTGTTGATACATTCTAAGCACAACTTGTTAAGTCCAACATGCAATTTGGTTTTTGAATTATTATTTATATTGTCTCAACAATATAATATCTAGTGCACTGCGTTTGTTGTGATGAAACCAGACTCAAGTTTGGTTTGATAAAGTTTTTATTTTTGTTAAAATAGTTTATAAAAATTAATTTTTAAAAATTATAATATTTATGTTTAATAAATTAAATTAAAATGAACTTTTAATAAATACAAACAAACATAAGACAAGAGATTTACCAAACCAAGTTTTAATATATCTCTCTGATAATAGAGTCTAGCCTTGCCTAAACTCAAATGAGGCAAAAGAATTAGCTTTTTTTTTTACTAAAATAAAGAGATTCGAATTCACGACTTTTTAGGTGAGTATGGAAAGATTATGTCATTTAAACTATAACTCATTGGCAGAGAATTAACTATTTTTATTCATTACTTTTTTTTAAATTAATTTTTTATCCTTATATTTATGATTATTTTTATCTTAAAATTTTTAAATCATATCACTAAATCTTAAAAAAATTAATCAAAAATAATTAATTAAAAATTAATATGTTTATACCATTTTAAGTTTTTATCTACTGATATTATTTTAGATTATTTCTCTAAATTAAGTAATAAATACCATGCTCAAATACAATTTCTAAGGATTCAGTTTAATGACTAAAAGGTTTAACTCAAAACTATTATCTATATCTATGTTTTTCTTGTCTATTTTATCTATATTTGTTTTTGAGAGATCTGTTTGACAGGTGGAGGAGGCATTGAGGGTTGTTCCACCTAAAATTGGAGAGTTGTTGAGAAAAGAAACGGAGAGTTAGATTTGAAACACTTAAATATAGTCACCATGAGTTTGGTTTAGAGAAAATTTTAGGACATGAATTTGGATTGTTCGAGCTTTAGAATGTTTTTGGCTTTTCGAGACATTATTTATTAACTATTCAGGTACTTTTACCATGTTGAAAACCCCTAATTCTCATTTTATATATATATTATTGTTTTTCAAATGCAGGACGCAAGGCACCTCGCTGAGCATGCTTATATATATATACTCTGCCTGGTCTTTACTTTGCAGGTCGAGTTAAGAGCTTGCTATTTGTATCTTTTTGGAACTCCATGTATATATATGTACATTATCTTTACTATACGTTGTTATCTATCCCTTTTTACGCTTAACCGTTTCGATGCGACGCGTTTTTTGTTTGTTTCATCAAGTTTTTCTTCAAGACTCCTAGTTAAATTTTCTTTTTATATATGTCTATGTATACATTTTTTTTAGATGTCATAATACTCCACTACCTCTGATTTATGAACCTAAGCGTAAAGCTCTGTGTGATATGGTGTTACATTAATCATTCTATAATTTACATTGAAAATAAAAAAAATAAAAAAATACTAGAATAAAAATGGAGAACCAGATTGCTGAATCAGTACAACCAACATTGAGAAGTGCACCTCAGTGGACAAGTCATAGGGAACTTGAATTTAGTAGAAAATCAATCAAGCCAGTCCAAACAAATTGAAATTCTAGACCCAAGAATCATAATAGCATGCTTAATTACTTATGAACTAAGATAAATGCGGATAAAAGAATCCTAATTTTAATCTAAATTAACCTAACTAGCAAAAACTAGTTTGACTAAATGAAATTATTAAGTAAGAATTAAAAATTAACTAAACCGTAATGAATTAAAACAGAGAAGATCAAAATGAGATTTTCAAAAATCTAAAAATTGAAGAACAGAGAAATAAAAGGCAGGGGAGAGGAGGTTGCAGACTTGCATGCAGGTGCACTGTAGTGTCGCCAGAACAATAGAGCGGCAGAAGGGTGGTCGCCAAAATGCGTCAGAACTCGCCAGCAGAACAGGATTGCTACAGTTTTGTATCTTTGGTTTGCAAAGAGGAGGAGGCGAGAAAACAAAATAAGAGGAAGAAGGAGAAGAGAAGGGAGAGAGGGGTTGTTCGCCGATGGTGGTTCGACAACAGTGGATGAGAAAAGAGGTGTTTTGAGGTGGTGGTTCGGCGCAAAACGAGGAGCACATCGCGTGCAGTGGAGAAGCGTGCGTGGAGAAGAGCACCGCGCGTGGAGGAGAGCACAATGCCATGGAAAAGCATACTGCGCAGTGGAAAAGAATGTTGAGTTGCGTTGTCACCATTAGGTTCATTGATTGGAGTTGCACAGTAAAAAATGGATGCGTAGGTTAGATTTCTGGTATTGTTTCAAATGAACTGATGATGATACCTAAATCTATTTTTATTTTTTTTCTTTTTTAAGCTATTTGGAGAAAAAACATAGGTGAGAATATGATTAAAAGTTTTTCTTTAAAATTTTTAACTATGAATAATTTTAGGCAACTTTTTATAAATGTATTTGTTAAAATTTTTTAACAACTCTTATAAAATGTTGTATTTTTATTTAAAAATATTGTCTTAAATTTTTTATATTGCAATATTTTATAAATATAGTTTTAGATATCAAAGACAACTATATTTTTGGGTTGCAAAAAAATTTGTTATCTTTGGGTTGTGCAACTCATCGAAAATGTTGCCTTTTGTGTAGGGCTGCACACGGATCGGATCGGATATAGCCTAAAATTCTATCTGATCTGCATTGTACTTATCGGATCGGATCGGATATGATATCCGCATTTTTTCAGGCCAAATTCGATAGTATGCGGATCGGATCGGATCGGATATCGGGTATATCCGCATAATTAAAAAAAAAACTATTTTAAGATTCTATTTGGCTATTTTTACAAAAAATATCCATAAAATTCTTTTTTCACCTGTTTGAGCATATTTACTCCTAAAATATTATCAATAAAAGTTCTCTTGAATAACAAAAAAAATAATAATACAAAATTTAATTTTAATTATTCTAAGTTGAAGTACAACATAAAAAATTAAAAACAAGATATCATAAAAATCATAAAACAACATACTAAAATTCATATCACATTAGGATTTACTTTCTTAAACTATACTATTTATATGAGACGTGCGGATATGTGGATTTGCAGATCAGATCCGCAGATCGCAAAATTCGGATCGGATGCGAATAATTATCGCGGATATGCGAATGTGCAGCCATATTTTTGTGTGATTATGCTTTTTGTTTAACTCATCCGGCTCTAGTTGAGCTTACTATTTTTCCAATAAATGAGGTACACTTTGAGTGTCAAAACGTTTCTCCAACGTATAAATCATTGAAGGTATGGTTCATCGTCAAAATGAAGTAGTGATTCAGAGCTATAACTTAGCTGGAGAATTATTCGTCGTAAGCGCTTCAATGGTAGTGGTTAATGTCGATCCAAAGATAGGTGGGGTGTACTTACAAAAGAAATTCAAATGCTCAATAGATATTTAAGAGATATAATAATTCTCGTTATATCAAAAATAATATATTCGCCAAATTTTTTATGTCGATGAAATAACTCTAATAAAAAGTCAGATTTTGACAAATAAAAAAGGAAAGTAAAGTTATTTGAATTTTCGTCGATCAAGTTCCAAGTGTAAAAAAATAATGCCTTGTGTTTTACATGGTCAACAGACAACAATTAAAAGGAATGGAAGCAGTTACAATTTGCAAGGAAACAACTACTAAAAGTGCAAAGGAGCAGTTCAAGATTAATATGTTTCACAAAGGAACGATGAGTAGAAGAAATCATTTAGCAATTATTAAACATTTCTATGAGCACTCCTGAAAATTAGACACCAGTCACACCACATAGTAATATTGATCAAGAAAGCATACCTATTGGAGGGGTGATAGTACAACTAGATAACTCACCCTCTTCTACTTTACCCAAAAAAAAAAAACACATCCTATGCAAACTAGAGCTACGGCTGGTATTACTAAGCCAAAACTATATACTGCTATTATGACAGATCCTGAAAATCTTAGACATAATGTGCCAACATCTATCTCACATATGGTTCCTTGTGACCCCTTCTCTTGATTCTAAAATCATAGGTAGTAGATGGATTTTTTCCATCAAACGCAACCCGAATGGTAATATTATGAAATATAAAGCTCGGTTGGTGGCTGAAGGTAATCACCAAATAGATGGCATTGACTTTGATCAAGTCTTTGGCCCTGTGATCAAGCCTACAACAATTAGGGTAGTATTAACAATGGCATTGACATATAAATGGATAATAAGACAATGTGATTTCAACAATGCATTCTTGAATGAGTTGGTTTTAATGTCACAACCTCCAGGCTTCAATTCAGGTGATACTACTAAAGTTTGTAAGCTTCATAAATCTCTCTAGGCTCAAACAAACCCCTAGAGCATGGTCTATAAAGCTGCATTCCACTCTATCTTCATTTGGATTCTTCAATACAAGGTTTGATCCATCCTTTTTTGTAAAACAATCTTGTAATCTTCCTTACATTCTAGTTTATGTAGATGATATTTTAATAACTGGAAATGATGCTAAAGCTATTCAATCCACCATTGATTAGTTACATAGTAGTTTCTCTTTAAAAGATTTGGGTGAATTTAGCTATTTTTTGCACATTGAAGTCACAAAAACATATTCTAATTCTTATCATATATCTCAAAGTATATACATTAGAGATGTTCTCCATAAGGCTGGAATGCTGGGTGTGAAGGGAGTGCCAACTCCTATGGTTACTACTTACTACAATCAAACTATCAAAACATGGTGATGATGTCTTTGATAATCCCATTCTATAAGATCAATAGTTGGTTCTTTACAATATGCAACTTTAACAAGACCAAAAATTTCATATTCAGTAAATAAAGTAAGTCGACATATGCATAGACCATTGATTTCTCATTAGAAGTGTGTAAACATATTCTAAGGTATTTGGCAAGAAGTCTAAATTGTACTATGTCTTTTCATGCTTGCACTAATTTGAGAATGTTTGCATTCTCCGATTCAGATTGGGGTTCTGACATCGATGATAGGCGCTCAATGTACAGATATATATTGTGTTTATATTGGTTCAAATTTGGTATCTTGGTCTAGCCGAAAACAAGCAAGTGTCAGTCCAATTTAGGGCTTTACATGGTTTGGTTTTCTTTTTGGGTTAGTCAAAAATATAATTTGGTTAATTAACCAAATTGGTTTTATATAATAAAACTGGTTATTAACCAATTAAAAAATTCAAAAATTGATTTTTAATCGATTATAAAAATAAAAACTAGTTTTGAAAAATAACGATTTTTTTAAAAAAATTCAGTTTTTACATAGAAAAATTTGATTTTTCAAAAAAAAATTAAAAATTAGTTTTTAATCGGTAAAAAACAATTTTAACGGGTTAAAAATTAGTTTTTATAAAAAAATAGGTTAACCAATTTGAACACAAAAATTGCATAAAATTTGATTTTGATTTTAATTAACCTGTTAAAAATCAATTTTTAAAATTTGATTTTGGTTAACCACTTTTTAATAATATGAATATAATTTTTAAAATTATTTTATTAAATTGGTTAACCATAATATGGTCATAAGTTTTTAACTTGTTAATCACAATTTGGTTATTTTATGTACACCCCTACAGTCGAACATCAACGGAAGCAGAATATAGAGGCTTGGCAGCTGCAGATTCTGAGATAATTTGGATTCAAAACTTGCTTCAAGAACTGAGAGTCACATGCTCCATCACTCCAACACTGTTTTGTGATAATATTAGTGTTGTTCTATTGGCTGCTAATTCTATACTTCATAGCCGGACAAATATTTTGAGTTAGATTTACATTTTGTAAGAGAATGTGTAAATCAAAGAAAATTACAAGTAGCACATAAATTTTCGGGTCAGGTAGCTGATATATTTACCAAGTCCCATCCCAGTCCATTGATTTCTTTGATAAGTTCAGATTCAAACTCAAAGTTACTCCAAAAATAACGTTGAGTTTGAAAGAGGCTAATAGAGGATTAATTTATAACAATCAAAATGCTCAGCATGTAGACAAAGTAGTTAAATAATAGTCCGTGCATACATAGGCTCTTTCATCTTATAATAGAATCTTGATGATATTCTTGCTCTACATCTATATAGGAAGAGTGCGTGAGCCTTGTATACACGCTTCAGATCAATAATCATTTTCATTCAGTCTTAGTAAATTTTCTCCCATTTAATTTCTTTACAAACCTCTTTAATAATGATTAAAAACAATCTAAAATTAAAGATTAATTATAGAGATATTTATGAGAAAAATTTTATTTGATAACTAATTTATTGTAACTTCATGTACAGGTAAGCATAACCGAAGGTCCAATTCCTATATGAAATAGAAGATCCACAGCCGTTAGTTCGCTGCTCCGCCAAAAATCGGTTGCCAACAAAACTTTAATTTGACTGTGACTCCACCAAATAAATAATATAAAAAAGGGTCTCGTCTGTTAAAATTTAAGATGGCGAGTAAGCAGGGGAAGCAAGTAATTCATTAAGGGAGCCACTTAAATAAAGATGTTAAAAACGTCTTTTTCTAAAGATGTTTTTTAAAAATTAAAATTTAACACATATAATCAGTTAAATTATATTATTTTTATTAAAATTAGAGTGGACAAATCAGTTTAGCACAAAAATTAATAAATTAAATTTTGAATTGGTGTAAATTAATATTTTTTATAAAAAATTACTATAATATCCCTATTATAAAACACAACTAAAATATCTCTATTATATATATATATACATTAAACATGCTTAATTCATGGAAATTATAATTTTCTTTGAAACACGGAGCCTTATTTTATTGCAGTTGCACCAGGTCACACTACCGATTTTATTATATTAATAATTCTGACTAGGTTGCGTGGAATGGAGCCTGACAGGACGAAGAACGTTAACATAAGCACCATTCATTCAAAGTTAAACAAACACCTTGTCTCATAATTTGTCGATTCTGCCCTCCTCTCCTCTATTCAACAAACCACGCCGGCTTACCTTTTATCAATCTTATTTAATTTTGATGAGACACGAATGAATTGATCACGTGTAAAGAAGACTAAGCTAGCCAGCTATTGCTATATGAAAAAATTTAGAGAATTAACTATATCATGAACCAACTCAAACCAATTTCTTGTACTTTTAATTTTAAAATTCAAAAAATTAGAAGTAGTGGGGAGTTGTTTTTTTAATAACAAACCTAAAACTAGTTAGCTTTAATTGGCTATGCCCCCAGTTAGTTCTCTAACGAAACCACTATCATTATCAATTTAATGACTATAAATCATAACATCAATCTCTTGTTATGAAAAGAGCCCTTTGTATCTCAACAAAGAGATATACTCACATGATTAATTTTATGATTTATATATGACTTGGACACATGATTAATTTTACTATTTATATATGATTTGGAAGTGGGAATGTCTTTTATAGTAGTCACGATCTTCTTTGTCCAAGTATACCTACCAAGTTCAATTTTTTCTAAGGCGAAATATAACTAAGACAATTATCTACACTGGAACAATAATCTATAAGCAGAGTGAGAAAGAATGCAATGCAAGGCAAGGCAACTGGTAGCAAGCCAAATCCAATTATGTATATGAAAAAGTAATCTAAACCGAGATGGATATAATCAATTCAATTAAACTGTAGGAGCCGCGGGTCCATTTGGAGGAGCTGAACTATGTACACACGTACACATATAGATACACAAGGAAAATGAAATGAAGATATTAAGAAGAAGAAGAAGAAGCAGCTAAGCATGAAATTCGGGAATGGCAGAAGCAGCCCAGAGGCCGTGATTGAAGAAATCATCTGGAATGAAGGGTGTCCTGCACAGAGGGCACGTGCTCTGATCGTAACCCATCCAACGGTCCACACAACCCCGGTGGAACACGTGCGTGCAGTTCATCAGCCGTCGGATCTCATCCTCCTGCTCGAAGTCCGTGAGGCACACGGCGCACCTCTCAGGCGGCTCCACCAGCTCCGAGAACTTCACCACGGGAAGGATCTCTCCGAAGAGGAGCTCCGAGACGGGGTGGAATTGGGGCATTGTGTTATCGGTGTCATCGGGTTCGAGGAAGTTGGGGAGCCCCGTGTAGCTGAAGAAGGTGAAAATCAACCTTCTTATGTAACCCAATACGGAGAGGATTTGAAGAACAGGCTTTGGGAACAGAAGCTCCGTGTAACCCACTGGGAATCCCATATAAACGTCCGTTTTTGTTTGTGAATGGAAGCTAAACACTCAGCGACACCTGCCTATATATATGCTTTATATAGTAGTCAGGTTTTAGGCTTCCCTCTGGAAATACCAATAATGCCCTTTGTCTTTTTCCACACTCATCTAACTAGACGACATTTATTAGGATTAGGGAACAACAGAGTAAGACCTTTAATTTGACGTTGAAATCGTTTTAAGACTCCTTCAAATAACTTCATTTTGTAGCGTCAAGTTAATGCCACCACAACTCATCATTTTGAGGTTTCACGTGGTCACAATAATAAACCAGTACCTAGTATAGCTAGAACCTTTCGTTCGAAATTGAAATCCCATCATCATTTGAATTTACTTCCTTCATCTCTTTCCTAGATGTGCATTTTGTGTAAAACAAGTTCAAATAAGTTAGTTGAAAACAACGGGTTGGATGGGTCACCGTACCATGTCATTTCAGGGATCATTTGGTTCATGATGGTCCCCTGATAGTGATAGTGAAAATTAATGACTCTAGTAGTATATGACGAAGTTGAGCACATCATCCGTGAGCGTGAGTTGTTATAGTATATCTGGAGTTGAAATGTCCCATCTCATGCCAAAGAAAAGAAAATCATGATCCCATTTGAAAGGCCACTAAATTGAATGCAGTACTTTTGTTGGGGACAGGTGTCAGCTGTGTGATGGATGATCATGTTACTCTGGTACTTCTTGGATCAAGGAATTTCTTCAATTTCGATTTCCCACAGTGTCTGATGCAGCCAAGACATCATTGGTCCACACTCACCACTCCCCATTCATCATCCTTGCTTCCCTTTGTCTCATCTCAACCTCAATCTCAATATTGCACCTTCTTCTAAAATCATATTTTTCATTTTATATGGTTCTGAATAGTAAATTAAATTTTGTGACTATGAATATCTTAGATATATAAGACAGTTCCATAAATAACTCAAAAAATTTCAACAAAGTTATATTCTACTAGATATTATATATTATTTACGTAAAAATATCTTTATGATGTGAGTAACCACCAATCTTTATGACATGGTCATTTACCATATAAGATTAATTATTTTACCAGCCAGATATAAACCCTGATGACTTCTTGCATTGGTTTTAATGCCAATGCTTAGCAACATAGTACTTCCCACTTCAACTTCTTCTTGTTTTCTTTTTGTTATGCCTATATATTACTTTGATTCTCACCACTACTACTCACGATTAACAACTAAGCCAGTAGTGTAGTCATTGGAGATAAGTTATTAAAAAACTGGCGGGGAGGGTTGTCGCTGCTAATTCCAAAACCTTTAATGTAAGGAGCATCAGAAGTTGCCTGCCATTAGGGTAAAAAATAATTAAATGTAAAACATAAAACGGAGCATAGCCTTCACAATATGCTTGTCAGATACTGTCTCTGGCCTCATCATATATAATGAAAAAAAAAGGTGTTTTTTACCAGCAACAAACAAGTTGCACATATTTAATGAAAGCACGCAAGGCGTGCATTGTAAACGGGTTCTGATTCGTCATCACTATTATATATCTCTTAGAATGGCATGGCATGTGAAAGCACGTTGATGAAGGCTAATGTAGAAAGAGCTATTCAGCTATATACATATACTAGTAAATAACCCGCGGGATAGATATTGAATCAATGTAATCATCCAATTTAAGTATCCTTGTAAGAAAAACGATTAACATATATAAAGCGTAAAACCTACGAAGAACACGGATACTTTCTTGAGTTGTAGTTTTTGTGTGTTGGATATATTTTAGAAATGATATTTATTGACATTTGTCTGCTCTGTGTTTTAATAAAAAGTAAAAAAATTTTCTTTAGATACGTTTGGATACACTTAAATATCATCACGTGTCCAGTCTTATTTTTAACATATATTCTTAAAATAAATTTAGATATAGTATATATTATTATTTATTAAAATAAAAAATATTTTAAATACTTTATATAATTAAAATAAGATATTAAAAATAATTAAAAAAATTAATTTATATTTTAATATCAATAACATATCAAAATATCATTACAATTTATCTAAAAAATACTTTATATTTTATATATATGCATGTTCTCGTGTCTTATAAAATTTTAAAATTCGTTTATCGACATGTTCCATATTTTACCGTGTCCTATAACTGTATCAGTATCCATACATTATAGTGTAAAACAAAATTGTATGTCGTATTTGGTTAGGATCTTTTCAGATATAATATAACAGTGACACAAATATATAGAAAGATATAAAAACAAGGATATAAAATTTTTTATTACGTTTAATAATGATACACAAAATATGTTAGTCTAAATCAAATACCAATTTTCTTTCTACACTATAATTGCTACTTTACCAATTACCAGTATTACCACTATTTTATCCACTTTTTATTTTTATTATTGAAATTTTTGTGGTATTTTTTAATAATGTGGAGAATTAGCGTGTTTTTTTTGTGAATGTTACAAATTTAAGTGTCAAATTTATGGTTTTTATTTATTTTTTGATGTTACAAATCTAATGATCAGATTTATGGTTTTTATTCATTTTAAAAAAAAAATTTAATGGTCAAATTTGCATTTTAGTGTTAAAAAAAATTTTAAACATACAAATCAAACCTTTCAATTTATTTAAAAGCGAAAAAAAATTCATCTCATCATATATCAAATTCTCTAATTTATGCATTATAGAAATCTATCTTCCGATTTTTTAAATATGAGAATTTGATTTGTTATTTAAAATAAAATAAAAAATTAAATTCATATAAAAAAATACACCAATTAACTATAATATTAGATTATATATAATTTTTTTCATTTTTAAAAAAATTAGTTTATTTTATCCACTATCACCACCATTAATTTTTCAACCTCATTCTAAAATACTACTATCAATAACTCTAGTTCAATAATAATCTATTAATATTAATATTAATATTAATGAATATATATGATAATAAGAATTTAGTAAGTGATTAGTTGATGTATAAGTGAAGCTTCAAATGTTTAACAAATAATTATTTTTATTGTGTTGCACATTGCACTTACAATTAGAGCTAAAAACTATAATAAAATATTTATTGATTTGAATTTGAATTTTAAATAAAACAGTCTGCAAGAATTTTACAGATATTTCCTTTTAAATAATTTCAAATGTCAAAATTAGTCTTTCTTAGCCTCAAATGTTTTTGACTTTTTTCACTCCCATAGAAATAAAAGCTGATAGACAAAAAAGGACACGGAGGCTTTCTTTATGGCACAAACGCCAAAAATCAATTTGGCTCAAACAGTGCAAAATAAAAATATTTATCTTAAAAGGATTTTTTATGTAATTACATAGAAAATATAGAGGGTATTGTAAAATAAATAAAAGATATTAAATATAAAATAAAGATGTATAAATAGAAAATTATAGCATTAAAATAATTAGCTCAATAATGATATATATATATTTCAACCTTCATTTATTTTAATTGTCTTGGAGAGAGGTTCCTTCAATACGGAGAAGGTAAACCAACGTGGTCATCCACATACTTATCTTAAGACTCCCCCTTGGATGACCATTTAGGATTATTGCCTCATTAAAACCTTACTAAAGGAAAATTCTGTGGAAAAAACCTTAGTAAAGGAAAAAGAGTACAATATCCTTTGCGATGGGGACTGCCTCATTAAAAACCTTGTCAAGAAAAACCTAATGCAAAAAAAAAAAACTTGACCAAGGAAAAAAGAGTATAGTCTCCCCCTCTTGCCGACATCATTTAATGTCTCGAAATCGGCGCATCCCAACCTCATGTACCAATCTTTCAAAAGATGATTTTGGGAGTGACTTTGTAAATAAATCTGCCAGATTGTCACTAGAGTGGATCTGTTGGACATCAATTGTCCCTTGATTTTGAAGATCATGAGTGAAGAAGAATTTGGGAGAAATGTGCTTTGTTCTATCGCCTTTGATGTATCCGCCTTTAAGTTGATCAATGCATGCTGTATTATCATCAAACAGGACAGTTGGAGCTATCTTATGATCAATCAGTCCACATGATGACAGAATATATTGGATCAAACTCCTGAGCCAAAAACACTCGCGACTAGCTTCATGTATCGCTAGTATTTCGGCATGATTAGAGGATGTTGCAGCAATCATTTGTTTCGTGGATCTCCATGATATAGCTGTACCACCATATGTGAATAGGTATCCTGTTTGAGATCTCCCTTTATGTGGATCAGACAGATATCCAACATCTGCATAGCCAACTAATTGTGACTTGGATCCATAGGGATAAAACAATCCCATATCAACCATTCCATGAAGATATCGAAAGATCTGTTTGATTCCACTCCAATGTCTTCTGGTTAGAGAGGAACTATATCTTGCTAGTAAATTCACAGCAAATGATATATCAGGTCGCGTATTATTAGCAAGATACATTAGCGCTCCAATGGCACTAAAATATGGTACTTCAGGACCAAGGATATCTTCATTTTCTTCTTTAGGACGGAATTAATCCTTTTTCACATCCAAAGATCTTACGATCATTGGGGTACTTAATGGATGTGACTTATCCATATAAAATCTCTTCAAGATCTTTTCTGTGTATGTTGCTTGATGAATAAAGATCCCACCTTTTGTATGCTCGATATGCAAGTCAAGACAAAATTTAGTCTTTCCAAGATCTTTCATCTCAAACTCTTCTTTTAGAGTTTTTATAATTGTTGGAATCTCTTCAGGAGTCCCAATGATATTTAAATCATCAACGTACACAGCAATTATAATAAATCCAGATGCAAATTTCTTTATGAAAACACATGGACATATATCATCATTCTTGAATCCATTTTTGGCCAGATACTCAGTAAGACGATTATACCCAATGTTCTGAAAACCGGTTCAAACCGGCCGGTCAACCGGGAACCGCTGTTAAATACGGTTCGGATAGATAGTAAAACCGCCAATTTTAAAAACCGGAATTGAGTCGCCGAACCGGCCGGGAACCGGTCGGTCGAACCGAACCGTGACCTGGCCGGTTTTTTAAATTTAGGCAAAACGCTGCGTTTTGCATGGTGAAAGGGCCAAAAGCCCAAAACGAAAAGAGACCCTAGCCACCCACTCCTCTCCTCTCCTCTCGAGCCTCAGCCTCCACTCTCACCAGTTCTCACTCCTCTCAGCCTATGTTCTGCTTGCCCAAATCATTCACTCTCCCTTATCCAACCCTAGCTACTTTTTTCGACCCACTGCCGCCTCTCCGTCGAGCCACTGCCGCGTCCGTCCGTCGAGCTCGGCCACCGTTCGTCCGTGTAGCCACTGCACCCAAGTCTCCAACTCCCCTGCTCTCTTCTTCCGCGAGCTCGCCCCATCCCCTACTCTTTGCATCTTCTTGCCATCAGCTTCATCTTCTTGCCGTCGTGTGGTCGGTGTCGTCCATCAATGAAGGGTCTGTCGGCGTCGCCTTCGAAGGTCAGTGAACGTCTTGCTCGCTTGTTCTTCAGTTGTTCAGTTGTTCTTCATTTTTTCCTACTTTTTTATGCTCTGTTTTTGCGATTAGCTCTGATTTTGTGTGTTGCGATTTTATTGATTAATGAATATTTTGTGATTAGCTCAGGTTCTTTACTGATTATTGGTTCTTTACTGATGTGATTAAACACCATAGCAGTTAGATTACCTCCAGAAACGGTGCCAAGAATTGTGAATCCACAATATTATTTTTTATTTAGGATTTACGATTCAATCAAGAATTGACTTTGGTATTATTTAAGAGCAGATTGCTGTTTTTGGCACCTGTATCACTAAAAAGTATTTAAAAAACCATAGTGTATGTGAAGCTGAAAGTGAGTGACATATTGTTTTCATGGGTAATTCAATTTGCTGCATTGCATTAGTAAGTATCTTTGTTCTAATGAATAAGAAAAAAATATAAATTGATATGAATCGAACAGGTTCTCCTCTTGTGAATAGGTTTTGCACTTGACTATGGAATAGGTAACTGTTATTGTTGAAATTATTGCTTAAAATGGATTTGTTATGCTGCTGCTGCTATAAATTAATTTATTTCTAGCTCTTGACCTCTTAACAGAATAGTTGGATACCCTAATTTTTTTCACTGTGAAGTGTGAAGGTTGTGAAGCTCTGTGAAGTGTGAACTGAACTGTGAACTTTGTTTAGGCGTACTTGATTTATAAATCTACTTTCTTTGCAATTGTCTCTAAGCGTACTTGATTTTCTGGATTTACAGTTATTTTTTTTTTGAATTTCTGGATTTGAATTTTGAATTCGTGTTTGATCTGCAATTTCTGTTTGATTCTTCTTATTGTTGTTGTGGTTGAAATTCAAAATTGAAATCTGGTTCCTCTTCTTCGTCAATTTCATATTCTAGACTTGTTCATTATCTTTGCATTTAAGTGAGCAATTATAATCTGTTATCTGGTTATATTACTCTTCTAGGACAAACTCTAACGATGGCTCAAGGTAGGAGAAATATGGAATGACTAACAAACCCCAAGGAGAGCCTAAGGATGCGGTTTGTAAAACTGATTTTTGAATAGGTTCAATTTTTCATGTTTTATTTTAGTAAAGTAAAGTGATTGATTATAACTGGGTGTGGTGCTTTTATTAGCAACGATCGAACAAAGGTGAAAGAGGTGTCTTCCGAAGTATCAAAGTATATCCACTGGTAATGTACTAATCTTATGCTTGTATTTGAGATGTGAATGAATCATTCTGTGTATGTTTCTTATTTGAATTCCGACTCCCTCTTTCTTTCTTTTGTCTTTATAGGAACCAAATGACAAGAGACTTAATTATGAACCACCTACAGATTTACTTAGCAAGGTACTTACATATTGTATTCCATTTCTCCAATGTTAATATGATCCATACTTTCTTTGATATATATTTAGCTAATATTTGAGCCTGATTTGCAGCTGTCCCTGGTTTCTGAAGTGAAAAAACCTGCAAAACTGCCATCTAAGGTGCAGCCAATTTCCTAGGTTCAGCTATCTCAGCACTCATATAACAACTTAAGATTCTTTTGAGTGGGTAAAGGAGCTAGAACGGTTCGATGACCGGTTCGGTTTTCAGAACCTTGATTATACCACATTCGTCCAGATTGTTTCAAACCATATAAAGATCTTTGCAATTTGATTGAGTATAACCCTTGTAAATATTCATTGGATGGTTTAGATATCTTTAATCCTTCAGGGACTTTCATATAGATATCCCGATCTAATGAGCCATATAAGTAGGCTGTTACCACATCCATTAAATGCATATGCATTTTATGATATGCAGATAAACTGACCAAATAACGCAATGTTATCGCATCCACTACATGGGAATACGTTTCTTCATAATCTATACTGGGTCTTTGTGAAAAATCTTGTGCCACAAGTCGGGCTTTGTAGCGCACAACTTCATTTCTCATTTCATTTTCTCACAAATACCCACCTGTATCCAACAGGTTTTACATCTTCTGGTGTACGAACTACGGGTCCAAAGACTTCACGTTTTGCAAGTGAGTCTAACTCAGCCTTCATGGCTTCTTTCCATTTTAGCCAATCATTCTTTTGTCGATATTCTTGAACTGATCTTGGCTCAAGATCCTTACTTTCATGCATGATATTTAATGCCACGTTATATGCAAATATTTCATTGACAATTGTCTTATTTCGGTCCCATTTTTCTCCTGTAAAGACATAATTTTTCGAGATCTCATCATTTTCACAATTTTCATGTACCTTAACGTCTTCTGGCGTTAAAACTATATCAGAATTTTGGACAACTGCAGGTGTCTCTACTATGTCTTTTTTAACAGGAATAGTATTTACCTCCTTTCTCTTTCGAGGATTTTTGTCTTTGGAACCGACAGGCCTGCCACGCTTCTGGCGTGTATTTGCTTCAGTGGCAATTTGTCCAACTGGGACATCAATTCAAATTGGTGCATTTTCTGCTGGTATATACGACTTGGTTATCCTCTTTGTATCGAAAAATGCATCAGGCAATTCATTTGCTATTCTTTGCAAATGTATAATCTTTTGAACTTCTAGTTCATATTGCCCTGATCGAAGATCTAAATGCATCAACGATGATGCATTCCAATTAAGTTCCTTTTCATGAATCTTATTCTCTCCCCCTAATGTTAGAAATTTTGATTCATCAAAATGACAATCCGCAAACCGGGCTTTAAATACATCTCCCGTTTGTATCTCAAGATACCTCACTATAGAGGGAGAATCATATCCAACATATATTCCCAATTTTCTTTGGGGTCCCATTTTGGTGTGATTAGGTGGTGCAATGGGAACACATATCGCACACTCAAATATTCTTAAATGGGAAACATTTGGCTGCTGGCCAAAAGCTAATTGCATAGGAGAGAACTGATGGTAACTTGTTGGTCTCAAATGAATAAGTGCTGCGGCATGTAAAATAGCATGCCTCCAAACCAAGGTTGGGAGATTTGTTCTCATAAGCAAGGGTCTAGCAATTAACTGGAGGCGTTTAATAAGCGATTCTGCTAACCCATTTTGTGTGTGAACATAAGCTACTGGATGTTCAACACTTATTCCATTAGCCATACAATAAGCATCAAAAGCTTGGGAAGTAAATTCACTAGCATTATCAAGGTGAATTGCTTTGATCGGATTTTCTGAAAATTGTGCTTTTAATCGAATAATTTGAGCCAGTAATCTCGCAAACGCCAGGTTGCGAGAGGACAATAAGCACACATGTGACCATCTCGAAGATGCATCTATTAGGACCAAAAAATATCTAAAAGATCCACATGGTGGATGAATAGGTCCACATATATCACCTTGAATCTTTTCTAGAAATTCAGGGGACTCAAATCCAATCTTTACTGGTGATGACCTTAAAATTAACTTTCCCTGAGAACATGCAGCACAACAAAATTCACTAGATTTAACAATCTTCTGGTTCTTTAGTGAATGTCCATGAGAGTTTTCAATAATTCTCCTCATCATGGTTGTTCCCGGATGACCCAAACGGTCGTGCCAAGTTATGAATTCATTTGGGCTAGTAAACTTCTGGTTTACAGTGGCATGTGATTCAATTGCACTAATCTTGGTATAATACAACCCAGATGAAAGTGAGGGTAACTTTTCTAATATAACCTTTTTATTTAAATCATGAGTTGTGATACATAAATACTCATGACTTCCCTCATTCATAGTCTCTTGTAAAATATATATCACTTTTGAGAATAGTGTGCGAACTTGCACTATCCGCAAGGCATACATCTTCATTACATATCCTTGCCATTCTCTTCAAAGACAAATAATAATAAAATGAGTAGTATGCACAGTTAAATTGAATACTTGATCGAAATTATTTTTCTGAGAAATACTGTACATAAAAATAATGTCATATACTAAAATTTTATTTTAAAACATGACACATTTAATAATTTCAAAATTCATAAACATTAATATTTCATTATTTATATACATCATATTTGAACTTAAATACATAGAAAATAAAACATAACAATAAGTTCTTTACATTATTTATTTACATGAATGCTTAACAATCTCACACATTAAACTATTCCATCATTGATCAAATGACCAATATTTCCTTCAGGATCCTTAAAGAAATCAGATACATCATAATGAGTGGTGGAATTTTCAGCATCATTTGAAACGAAATTCGACTCTTTTCTCTTGTCGTCCTTTTTCAAAGATGCCTAGTAAAGATCGACTAGGTGCCTTGGGGTACGACAGGTACGTGACCAATGGCTCTTTCCACCACAACGGAAACACTTATCCTCTGTTGATTTATTCTACCCGATATTTCTTTCTTTATCCCACTTCTGGTGAGATCTTCTCTTTTGAATATAATTCCTTTTCCTTCCATAATTTTTCTTGTTATTAAAACCTTGCCATTTACCTCTTCTGGGGTAATTTACCGCATTTACTTCAGAAAACGGGGCGGCGCCTGCTGGGCGCGCTTCATGATTTTTTAAGAGCAACTCATTGTTGCGTTCAGCAACAAGAAGCCAAGAAATTAACTTAGAATATTTTTTAAATTTTTTTTCTCGATACTGCTGCTACAGGAGCACATTTGAGGCATGGAAGGTTAAGAAAGTTTTCTCCAACATATCATGATCAATTATCTTTTCCCCACATAATTTTATTCGTGAGGTGATTCGAAACATTGCAGAATTATATTCATTTATAGATTTAAAATCTTACAAATGCAAGTGCGTCCATTCATATCGGGTTTGAGAAAGTATCACCATTTTCTGATGATTATACCTTTTTTCAAGGTCTTTCCAAAGATCTGCAGGATCTTTTAATGTAAGATATTCATTTTTCAACCCTTCGTCAAGATGACGACGAAGGAAAATCATGGCTTTGGCTTTATCCTTCTGGGATGCATTATTTTCAGCCTTAATGGTATCTCCAAGATCCATTGAATCAAGATGAATTTCAGCATCTAGTATCCATGATAAATAATTGTTTCCAGATATATAAAGAGCATTGAATTCAAGATGAGAGAGTTTTGACATAATAAAAATTTGTTACCTGAGTCTTCCTAAAATTTGATCAGAGTCTCGTGCTGATAACGTGTTGTAAAATAAATAAAAGATATATTAAATATAAATAAAGATGTATAAATAGAAGACTCTAGCATTAAAATAATTAGCTGAATAATGATTTATATATATATATATATATTATTATATGTTGTAATGTGTATATATATAAAGATAGAAAGGAGTATTAAAAGTAAAGAAAGAGAAAATTGCATTTGCATATATTTTATTATTGCTGTTTCATTTCAAAAGTTGCTTCTACTATTTATACACATGAAAAGGTTTTGATTTCAACCTTAATTTATTTTAATTGTCTTGGAGAGAGGTTCCTTCAATATGGAGAAGGTAAACTCACGTGGTCATCCACATACTTATCTTAACAGAGGAATCATTTTTTAATTTTTTAAATAAATATATTTAACTTAATTGTTAAAATTAGTTAGATCCTCAATATTTAATTAACTATTGTCCCGCCTTTTTTTTTTAGTTTTCTTTCTCTTCTTCTTTTGTCGTGATAAGTGCACCACCTCTTTTATTATCTCCGTCATTGACAACGACTCAAACTTATCCACTGTCTTTTTAACTCTCTCTTTCTTCGCACTACAAACTTCTTCTCCTTTTCACTCAGCCATCGTAATTTTGGCACCGTCTGGCATGTTTGAAGTTTACTGTCTACACTCCACCAAAAATTGCAACGATTTATCAAACAAAATTTGACATTTTTAAATCATGAAACGCTTGATTGTTTGAAATTAAAAAAAGTATTCAGTGTGAATCTTTTTTCTAAGATAGATCCAAACACACCAACAGCATGCGTTGCGTGGTTCTACTGTATCTTTTGCACTTAACTGGGTAGACAATTGACCGGGAGATTTAAAGTTTAAGTAAAATTTACGTAATTTTATTTTAAAATGAAAGAATCGTACTCGATTTGACCAACATTGCAGAGTAAGAAAGAATGTGGTGGGCTCATCATAACGGAAACAACCAAAATGTTTCTCATCTTTCCTGTAGCAAATGCACAGATCCTATTTGTTATATTAATTTTATTAATTATAGTAATATGCTTTGAAAAAATACTTTTTTAGATTAATTTTATTAATTATAGTTAAATGATATAGAAAATAACTTTATTAATTATAGTAAGATGTCATGTGAAATTAATAATTTTTTTAAAATAATTTTATATATTATAGTAACATAATTTCAGAAATTAATTATTATATCCAGTAATTCTATTAATGAGAAATTAATAATTAGGTTAGATTAATTTTATTAATTATAGTGATATGTCATGAAAAATTATTAATTGTTTAGAGTATTAATCATATTAAGATGTTGTAAAAAAATTAATATTTTTATTAATTAGTATTTTGAATTTAGAATTTAGAGTTTTAGAGTTTTTTTTTCTTTTTATCCTTGATATACGTCCATCCTTTTATTTAAATCTTAGAATTTACTACATATATTTTATTTCATTTTAAATTTATTCGTCAAGTTAGCGATAACACTTATCAATTTAATAAAATTAATTTAAAAATACTAATTTTTTTATAGCATCTTACTATAATTAATACTTTAAATAATTAATAAATTTTTATGACATATTACTATAATTAACAAATTAATCTAACAATTATTAATTTCTAATATCATATTATTGCTATAATTAATAAAAGGTAAAAAACCTAAATAAACCAATGGCAGAACAAAATTACTCAAATCAGCCAAAACAAAAATTTTTTCAGCAATCCACCAACGAACAAATAAATATAATTTGAATCAACATGATTCGAACTGCAAATTCAAGTAATTCGAAACAACTTGATTCGAATTACCTTTGAAAGGAATTGCATGTAATTCGAATCAAGTAGATTCGAATTAGGTGATGCTAAATCGAATTGACTCGATTCAAATTAGTAGGCAAACGTGACTCAATGAAATTCGAATTAACTTGATTCGAATTACTGTTTTCCAGACCTGTATATATACGTGATGAACATGAGTTGCTCTCAATATTGAGAGGTCAAATGGCTGGTGAGGACAGTTTTATAGTGTTGGTTCACCACAGAGGATCGATTAAGAGAAAAACTCGGTTAGGTGTCAAGTTCACCTATAAAGATCCTCTCTGTATTATCGCCAGTTCTACGACGAGCTATGATGACCTTGCTAGGTCTGTACTGTAGAAACTAAGTCTGGACAGTGTTAAAAGGGTTAAGAAGTTTTTCTATCGCATTCCAATCACGGTGCTCCAAGATAGCGTGAAGTATGATTGTTTCACGATCGGGAGTGATGAGGACTTGCAGGCCTTGTTTCTCTGTCGCCGGCAGTTTCCTGAAGTGCGGACACCGGAGCTGTTGGCAAAGCTGGTTGATGTGGTGTCCAGCTCGGGGGGTTCAAACCAGAATACCAACACTTTAGCGACAGTTACCGGTTCTAGCTCAAGACATGCCGTTGCATCTTCCTCAGTTCCCGCCTACGAGCCACCCGCCCCGGTTGTCGCCTCCCCTTCGTTCGCTGTTGATCTCAACGGCAGTGTTGGCGACGAGGTTGGAACAGCGGAACTTGTACCTACCTCTGTACACTGTGCTGCACCGGCTGGGGCTGGAGATGGATTGTTTGATGATGTAGAGGACGATGATGTCGAGCCGGATATGATTGCTGATGATAGTGGCGATGATATTGGAGCGAGTGAGCCTGCCGGTGCCGGTGGTGGCTCTAGCTCTGGCACGCAGCAGTACCCTCCACATTTTTCATCTTTGGACCTGGATGCCATGAGGCAGCCGGGGGTAACTGGGGAGGCTGCAGGATTTGGCGCTAGAGATGCAGAAGGATCAGCTGGTATGACAGAGTTTCAGGTTGGTCAGCAATTTCTGGATAAGGAGGATGCCCTGTTAAGTGTGAAGACTTACAGCATCCGCTGAGGTGTATAGTACAAGGTTGTGGAGTCTGATTATCGCCGTTACGTTGGCAAGTGTTCTGAGTTCGGGAATGGGTGCACATGGTTGATTCGGCTGAGTCTCCGACAGCGCAAGGGCACATGGGAGGTCAAATGTTACAATGGACCGCATACTTGTCTCGCCAGCTCTATCTCCAGCGATCACAGGAGGTTGGATTATCATGTGATATCGACATTCATTATGCCAATGGTTAGAGCTGATGCATCCGTTAGCATCAAGGTGCTCCTAAATGCGACTGCCTCGCACTATGGGTTCAGGCCGACCTACAGGAGGGTCTGGATGGGGAAGCAGAAGGCTGTTGCACTCATTTATGGTGACTGGGATGAGTCTTACAACGAGCTCCCAAGGTGGGTGTTAGGAGTGCAGGTGACCATGCCTGGTTCTATTGCAGTTCTTTGAACTAGCCCTGTTCGAGTTGGGGGACAGCTTGATGAATCTCAGGCTTATTTTCACAGACTGTTCTGGACTTTTCCACCGTGTATCGAGGCATTTCGTCATTGCAAGCTGTTGGTTAGTATTGATGAGACGCATCTATATGGCAAGTATGGGGGTACTCTGCTTGTTGCAATTGCACAGGACGGGAACTCCAACATACTCCCTGTTGCATTCGCACTAGTCGAGGGTGAGAATGCTGAGTCTTGGTCATTCTTTCTCTCCCACCTCCGTCAGCACGTCACCCCACAGCCGGGTCTGCTCGTTATCTCTGACAGGCATAACGGCATCAAGGTCGCCCTTGAGGCTCCCGACGGGGGCTGGCTGCCTCCGGCTGCATACCGAGCTTTCTGCATTCGACACGTAGCAGCAAATTTCGCCCTCACCTTCAAGGGTAAAGACGTAAGGAGGCTTCTCGTTAACGCTGCCTATGCTAAGACGGAGGTTGAGTTCGATTACTGGTTTGATATTCTTCGCTCGGAAGATCCGGCGATGTGTGATTGGGCAAACCGGATTGAGTATTCATTGTGGACACAGTATTGCGATGAGGGCCGGAGATTCGGTCACATGACGACTAATATATCTGAGTGTGTGAATTCAATCCTCAAGGGTGTGAGGAACCTTCCTGTATGCTCCTTGGTGAAAGAAACGTATGGTCGGTTGGCCGAACTTTTTGTACGCAAGGGGAGAGAGGCGGAGGCCCAGATGGGTACTGGACAACAATTCAGTCAACACCTTGTTAAATGTATCGAGGCCAACTTGAAGATGGTAAGGTGCTTCACAGTTACTTTGTATGACAGAGACAACTCCGAGTACACGGTCGCAGAGACCACTCCTACTGGTTTTTTCTCCCTTGGTACCTACAGGGTCTCACTCGGATCTCAGACATGTGACTGCGGATACTTCCAGGCACTTCATTTTCCTTGTCCGCACGCACTGGCATGCTGTGCCTACTCACGAGTCACTTGGCACTCCTACGTCCACCCTGTCTATCGACTCAGTAACATTTTTAGTGTTTATCAGATGGGATTCAAACCTCCAATCCCAGAGGGTTTCTGGCCACCATATGATGGGCCGACAGTAATACCGGACCCGAACAAGAAGCGTACAAGAGAGGGTCATCCCAGGTCTACTGGATACGGATGAACATGGACGAGGCAGATCCAAACCGGCCTAAGAGATGCAGCTTATGTCGGCAACCTGAACACACTCGTCGGAGCTGCCCACAGGTCGGAGGTAGCCAGGGTATATAGTCATAGATGGGTAGGGTTGGTTTTGTGCTATTTGATTTACTAGTGTCCGTTGTATCGAGTTTTAGTTTTTTAAGGGAAAAAATGTCGTACTTGCATATGCATTGTATTTCTGCTGTTTTTAATGACCGTGAACTACTAAATAATTTAATCTGCATCTTGAGTCTTTGTCGAATAGATTCTGGGTCGTTTTTCCTGGAATTTGGTGGGGTATGAGGAAGTGAAACTGATTCGTTTCTCCCTTGGTTCGAACTGCTTATATAGGCAGCTAACTAGTAATTCGAATCAAGTTAATTCCAACTACTTTTTGTGACCAATAGTGAATAATTCGATTCAAGTTAATTCGAACTCCATTGAGTCACGTTTGCCTACTAATTCGAATCGAGTCAATTCGATTTATCATCACCTAATTCGAATCTACTTGATTCGAATTACATGCAATTCCTTTCAAAGGTAATTCGAATCAAGTTGTTTCGAATTACCTGAATTTGCAGTTCGAATCATGTTGATTCGAATTATATTTATTTGTTCGTTGGTGGATTGCTGAAAAAATTTTTGTTTTGGCAATAAAATTAATGTAACAAAATCACTAATGTTCAATATATATTACTATAATTAATTAAGTTACTCTAAAAATTGTTAATTTAATATTTAGAGTTTAAAGTTTAGGATTTAGGGTTAGAGTTTAGAATTTAGGGTTTGGAATTTATGATTTAGAATTTAGAATTTAGAGTTGAAGATTTAAGATTTAGTGTGTGAGATTTAGGGTCTTTTTCTCTTCTTCTTATCCTTGATATACATCCATCATTTCATTTGAACCTTAGAAATTATTACATATATATTTTTTTATTTTTAATTTATTCCTCAAGTCAATAGTAACACCTATCAATTTAATAAAATTAACCTAAAAATACTACTTTTTTTATAGCATCATACTATAATTAATACTCTAAATAATTAATTAATTTTTATGACAATTATAATTAATAAATTTAATTTAGCAATTATTAATTTCTCATATCATATTATTATAATTAATAAAATTACTTTAAATTTTAAAAATTTACTAATTTATTAGATTATATTACTATGATTAATAAAATTACCAGAAAAATAACTAATTTCCTAAATCATATTACTATAACCTATAAAATTATTCTAAAAAATTACTAATTTTACATAACATCTTACTATATAATGAATAAATTATTTTCCATATCATTTAACTATAATTAATAAAATTAATGTAACATATCACTAATTTTTAATATATATTTTTTAGGTTTAATTACTCTGCAGGTTCCTATAGTTTCACCGAATTTTCAATTAGGTCCCTATACTTTTTTTCTTTTTAATTGGGTCCCTGTACCTTTTTTTTTTCAATTATGTCCCTACCGTTAGTGTAACATTTGAGATAACAGAATATTCCTGATAAAAAAAGAATATTCTTAACAATTAACTGTAGAGGTTTGGTGAAGTAATCTGAATTTTTCCCTAATACCCAAATAACCCCTCGCATTTCACTCCTAAGTAAAAAAGAAACCCTAAGTTTCTCTCCTCTTCTCCGTCGACGGCGTGTGTGTCTGCGATCGAGTGCAACGGTTTGTCCGGCGTGTGTGTCTCCATCTCCTGCCTCTGTCGCCTTCCCTCTGCGCTGGGCCCTTGTGCGTTGTTGTTGTCAGAGGTCTTCTCCACGGTTTCTCCGACCCAGGTGTCTGTCTCATCGCGGTAAAGGCCCTCGCCTGGAGTCACCGTGCCGCACCTTGCCAAGCCTCCGACCATGCCTCTGCTCCATCTCCCTGCAGTCGAAGTTTCTGCATGTAAGTGACAAAGAAAAAAGCCTCATTTTTTCAGTATTAAAACTTGATATTTATGTGATTTTTTTTCAAAAAAATATGGCATTGTTTGACTGTTGTTGCTGTGATGGTGGTGCTTTAAATAGATTCTGCTTCTATTTTTATTAAATTGATTTTGCTGTCAATGGGGAATTTGTGAAATTGTGATGTATGCTGATGGTTTCAAATTATGAAAGTCTGAACCTTTTTTTCAAATTATGTGATTGAATGGAGCTACTATGGTATTGGATGATGAATTCTGACAGATTCTGACAGTTGTGCTTGAGGTGCTGGATGATTCAGATTCCTCAGTCAAAGAGCTTGCTCTTTTAATGCTTGTTGAAATGCTTAAAAATCAGGTTCTTACCCCTTTTTATGCACTCCACTTTGTTTTATTGTACCCTTGCCTATATTGGTAAATGCAACCATACATATTTTTTTTATGAATTT
The DNA here is from genome assembly GCF_000817695.3 of Arachis duranensis. Lineage (NCBI taxonomy): Eukaryota > Viridiplantae > Streptophyta > Magnoliopsida > Fabales > Fabaceae > Arachis > Arachis duranensis. The sequence goes on along the minus strand of NC_029774.3, from coordinate 101,365,987 downwards.
TTTGGAATATAATAAGAGGTTGTTCTATCTTTCTGTTTATTCTTTTCAGAAAGATGTCATGGAAAGTTCAGTCAACATTGTTATTGAAAAGCTGCTTAATGTAATAAAGGATAGAGTTCCTAAGGTATCCAACATTGTGATGTTCATGTTTGTCTTCTTGTTAATTCTTCTCCTAATTTAAGCAAATTTCGTCCTGTTTTCAGGTTTCAAATGAAGCAGAGCACTGTCTTTGTCACTGGTAATGCTAATGGGACTGTCTTTGTCACTGGTAGCTCTAATAATCTTGCTAGGGTACATATCTCTTGATACATACATCATACATGTCTGAATATGAAAATATTTCTTATTTCCTTTATCATATATTTGAATGCCATATTGTATAGGCTTTAATGGTCATCATATGCTAACAAGACAATCTCAAAACTAAAATTTACTATAGAAATAACTTGTGAGGTGTTTGATCGTTTTCTATTTATAAGAGTACCCATGAGTGTTTAGCTTTGCATATTAAGTAGCTTCAAAGAAGTTTACAATCAAGATGTTTAATGCTTACAGAGACAGAGGAAGAGAAAGGAAGAAAAGAACCCATAGAAAAAAAAGAGAGGGGAGAAGGGGATTTAGGTTTCCTTGAATTAAACCAATCATGTATTTAATGAAATGGATTTTCATCTTTACAATTTGTTATCTAACTTCAAGGTTTTACAGGTCTGGAATGCTTGTAAACCAAGTGTGGATGATACTGAACAGCCAAATCACGAGATAGATGTGTTATCTGGGCATGAAAATGATGTAAACTATGTGCAATTTAGGTTTGTATTGCTCCAGTATCTGATATACTAGTTGATAGATGAAATTTTTGCGTGCTAATGCCCTTTGCTTCATTTTTTGCAGTGGATGTGCACTAGCATCTCGATTTTTCACATCTCGGCCTGTGCGTCACTTGGCATCAGTTGCAATGCAAAGATCATATCCAAGGGAGATGGAATATCTGTTTATGCTAGAGCATTAGGGATTTCTTCAATATATTTGTTTTTGAGTATCAGCCAAATTGATTCTCTTGTTTGAGGAATTATATAGAACTCAATTTTTGTAAACAATTTTAGTTATTATTCTATCAGTGATTCTTGTTATCATATGTCATATGCAAGTTCTTTCATTACTTGAGTGATGAAAATTGAATTTTATATTATACTTATTACTACTATTTCTCTGTTTCATTTTAACCATTACTTTTTTTTTTGTATATTCTTAAGATAAGGTATTTTAAAAGTCAAAAAAATAAAGGGACAGTATTTTTGGTACAATTTGTATATAAATAAGAAAAAAATGATAGTGATAAAATAAAAGGGATTATAGAAATATTTTTTATGTCGTAGAATCATTAAATAGGGATTATAAGAATATCTTTTATTGAATATTTATATTTTTTTAAAATTTTTAATTAGGTCCCTATATTTTTTTCTTTTCAATTAAGTTCCTAGGGGTATACAAGTAATTTCACAATTCACTAACATTTTTTTAATGTTTAACGTTAACAAGGACTAACTTGAAAAAAAAAATAATGTATAAGACCCCAATTGAAAAGAAAAAAAGTATAGGGACTTAATTGAAAATTCGGTGAAACTATAAGGACCTGCAGAGTAATTAAACCTATTTTTTATTATAATTAATCAAGTTACTCTAAAAGTTACTAATTTAGGTTCAAGGCTTAAAGTTAGGTTTAAGATTCAGGGTTTAAAATTTAGAATTTTCTTTTCTTCTTCTTATCCTTAATATACGTCCATCCCTATTATTTGAACCTTAAAACTTTCTACATATATATTTTTGTATTTTTAATTTATCCCCCTAAATCAGCGATAACACCTATCAATTTAATAAAATTAATCTAAAAAATACTAATTTTTTATAGCATATTACTATATTCTAAATAATTAACAAATTTATATGACATATTACTATAATTAATAAAATTAATCTAACAATTATTAATTTCTCATATCATATTATTATGATGAATAAAATTACTTTAAAATTTTAGTAGTTTCTCCGATTATATTACTGTAGTTAAAACTACTAAAAAGATAACTAATTTCCTAAATCATATCACTATAATTATAAAGTTATTCTAAAAAATTACTAATTTCACATAACATCTTATCATATAATGAATAAAATTATTATCCATATTATTTAACTGTAATTAATAAAATTAATGTATTAAAATCACTCATTTTTAATATATATATTACTATAATTAATCAAGTTACTCTATAAATTACTAATTTAAGGTTTAAGGTTTAAGATTTAAGATTAGGATTCAGGATTTAGAGTTTTCTTTTCTTCTTCTTATTTTCAATATATTTTATCCTATTATTTAAACTTTTGAACTTTCTACATATATTTTTTTCCATTTTCGATTAATTCTCCAAGTTAGCGACAACACCTATCAATTTAATAAAAATAATCTAAAAAATATTAATTTTTTATAACATCTTACTATAATTAATATTCTATATAATTAATAAATTTTTATAACATATTACAATAATTAATAAAATTAATCTAACAATTATTAATTTCTAATATCATATTATTATAATTAATAAAATTACTTTATCAATTTACTAATTTCTCATATTATATTACTATAATTAATAAAATTACTAAAAAATAACTATTTTCTAAATCATATTACTATAACCTATAAAGTTACTCTAAAAAAATTACAAATTTCACATAATATCTTACTATATAATTAACAAAATCATTCTCCATATCATTAACTATAATTAATAAAGTTAATATAACAAAATCACTAATTTTCAATATCTATAATATTATAATTAATCAAACACCTCTAAAAATTACTAATTTAGGATTTAGGATTTATGATTTATAGTTTATGGTTTTTTTTTCTTCTTCTTATCCTTCGTATACGTCCATGTTTTCATTTAAATCTTAGAACTTACTAAGTATATATTTTTTTATTTTTGATTTATTCTCCAAGTTAGCAATTATCCTATCAATTTAATAAAATTAATCTTAAAAATACTAATTTTTTATAGCATCTTAATATAATTAATACTCTAAATAATTAATAAATTTTTTTATGACATATTACTATAATTAATAAAATTATTTTATGAATTTACTAATTTCTCATATTATATTACTATAATTAATAAAATTACTAAAAAAAATTGATTTCCTAAATCATATTACTGTAACCTATAAAATTATTCTAAAAATTACTAATTTCACGGAACATCTTACTATATAATTAATAAAATTATTCTTTATATCATTTAACTCTAATTAATAAAATTAATGTAACAAGATCACACTTTTCAATATATATATTACTATAATTAATCATGTTATTCTAAAAAATACTAATTTAAAATTTAAGGTTTAATGTTTATAGTTTAGAGTTAAGATTTAGGATTTAGGGTTTAAGGTTTAGGATTTAAGTTAGAATTTTTGGAATTTTTTTCTTCTTTCTATTTTTGATATATGTCCATTCTTTTACTTCTTATTTATATTTCTTTTATTTATCAAACTCATAGTAGAATGTAAGTTACTACCATTGTTGCCACTACCATTATTGCCACTAGCAATAGATTTAAGTTTCCTAAAAATATAAGTTACTATATGTTGTTTTCATTATAAATTATGATACCTTTTGAATTTATTTAGTTCATAAACTAATGAGTATAGCTTTGGTTCCTAAAAATGTACGTTACTATATGTTGTTATTTAGTTCATATACTAATTTACTTTTTCTATTTTTCTTCTAAAAGTTTACATAATTGTTTATATTTCCAATTGATATTGGTTAAAAATACTCTGTTGGGTTTTGTTATCTACATGAACCAATATGAATTTTCTTGAAAGATATTTTGGGTTCTTAATTTTACAGTTGGGTTTCTTTATTTGCATTCATTAAATTAAACCTTGCTTCAACAAATCTTGGATTTGTGTTTTTCTAATACTTGTAAATTTTGCTTGTATAAAATAGAGATGTATGATAGGCTGCTTGAGTTTAGAAAAAGTGTGATGACATTCAAAGGTCCCAAGAATAGATGTGATCATGAGCATAAACATAACAAGGTTAGTTGATCCTCCTTCCATGGTTTAGCGACTGAAATTCTCAAAATCACATCTAGCTGTGTTTCTAATTTATATGTCATTTGAAGTTGACTTGATTACTTTTGGTATTAGGCATACTGGTCAGAGGGTGTAAAGCAAAAAGCAGAAGAGAAAAGGTAATTCTAGATTTTTTGCTCTGTTTGCTTACTCTATTATTTCCAGAATGTGTTGGGGCACAAGTTGTTCAGTGTGCTTCTGTGATTGAATTGCCGAAGTTACACTCACATAACTTTTCATCTTTTGCTATGATTTATTTTGTTGGAAGAATCCAGAGAAGTGGAGTAGAAAATTGGAAGGATAATTTCCCTTGCCCTTGGTTTGGATGCCAATTTCTTTGATCAGCCAAAAGTGCTTGGAGAGGCAATTGCAGTTCTGCATTTGCTGCAATATGAAGGTTTTGAATCGTTACTATTTTATCCTATGTTGTTTTTGTTTAATTACTCATGTTGCAAATAAAGCATAATTTTTTGGAGTGCTTTTGGATTATTGATCCAAGTATCCATATTTATGATTTTAAATCATCTACTCATTCTATCATATATAACCCAGGTTGGATCAAGCATAATTTTTTTGTGGTTATTCAAACTGAAAATGGACACAGCATATACTTGAATGACTATTGCTGAAAACCTTTAAGGATTTTCTGATTTAGCTTTTTATTTAAAAAGCAATTAGCATGTTTAATCATTTGATTTATTTCAACAATTAAGCTGTCTGTAAGTTGAGAAATCAAATAGACTTCTGCAATTTATTTTTAGTTTCTTATATTCCAACTTATGATTAAGGCATCATAGCTTAGACAATATTCAGCAACAGATGATTAGAATACACTAATTTTATCTAAAGAAGAATATAACATGAATTGCAATGTTAATAATTTTAATGTAATATATTTATGATATATGAGTTGTGAATGTTGTTCCATTTCAGCAGTGAAATTTTTTTGTGAATTGTTATAGCTACTTCCATTTTAATCTATGTTCAATTTTTGCACTTGCATGCTTAAAAGAATGATTGAATCCTGACTTTTAGTAAGGTGTTGGAAACAGAAGTATTCTATTAAAAAGTGGAGCTCACATTGTGCTCCACCACCTTGAAATGACGTTAAAAAGGAACATAATATCTTTGTACAAAATTTGCATATTGCATGCTGATTTTGTAAAGGGTTATGCTATGACAACTACCAATCAAATCAAAACACACTATACCTAGTGAAATGAACATATGATATATCAATTGTTCATATTGTTTAGTATTTTCATTGTCTACCTATACTTTTCTTTTTGTAAATTGTGATGACAAAAAATTTTTAAATTCGATTCCTATTTAGCATATAGCGATTTAATTTATGTCTTATTAAAATAGAGATCCCATTGTAACGTCTTTTTCATATAAATGCAGCTTATTAAAGGAGTATGTAAAGATACCATGATTTACCTTTCTTTTTATCTTTAGTTTAGGCTAATTATGAATTTTTCTTTCGTTCACTCTCCTTTCCTCTTTGATTGATGATATCTTTTAATTTTTTTCAATGCTTACTAATTATTAGTTTTTTCAAAGTTGCATAATTTAATTAGTTTGTGATGTAGCTTATTTCCCTTCGTGACACCTTACGAGTGGTGAAATTCATTTCCCAAAATATCTCACCTTTAGGTCAGTTTCTGGGATGAATGGGAGTGCATAAGAGATAGAACAATAGATGGATCTCGACAGAAGAGGTGGATTTCGACATTGATGATCAGGTAATTTACCTATATACTTCATTTCAATTGTCATAATCTCATCCATTTTTCTCATGTCATAAATGTTAAATAAAAAGAAACAGAAATAATAAATATGTTTTTCTTAGTTTCACTTCAAGCAGTTAGAAAAAAGAATTGTGTTTTAACGAGTTTTTGCATTCTTTAAGCAGAGAAAGTCGACCCTGTGGAAGTTGAAATACTTTATAAAGAAGGTTTCAGAAAATCAAAGCAAAAATTCAGGAATCACATGTGGCAATGAAATCCATAACAAAAACAAATGTAAACAAGAGTTATGTGATGCTATTGCCAAATATGTAAGCTGTGTGTGTAGGTCACGAAGGCCGCTCAGATTGGATCAAAGTTTAGGATGATTAGGTATAACATACTTTAGTATGCAGACATTTAAGAAGTTTCTGAAGATCTAAAAATATATTTAAATTCTTGATCTCTTTAAAATTTGGATATATCGATTTCTGAGTCTAATTTGTTCAATTTTAAAAACTCTCTCACGTGTACATTCGTAACAACCAGGTCAGTACAACATGTTTGATTTTTTCGTTGAGTTTGACAAACTCACGTGAACATGAGGGATCAATATGTCTAGGTTTTGAAAATATCAGAAACTTAAATGTATTTTCAAATTCTTAAGAACTTAAATGTCTGCAGATCAAAAGGTCAATGACCTATTTGTTCTTTCTTAATAAGTCCATCCAGTAAAAGTGGTCTCTTCTACTCTTACTCGACTTCATAGAGGTCGGACGTGAAGAAGGTAGTCTAAGGCTTAGTTTGGTAAAGCTTTTACTTTTCAAAAGTAGCTTATAAAAGTTAACTTTTAAAATATGGCTTTTTAAAAATGGTAGCATTTATGTTTGGTAAATCAAATAAAAAATAACTTTTAATAAATACAAGCAACATCAATTGCGTTTGGTAAAATAACTTTTAAAATTTAAAAATATTATAATAGACATAAATGTAAGTATTAGATTTAAAAATTAGTTAACATATGAGGTTATATTAGACTTTTAAATTTTTAAAAAGCACAAACTAACTTTGAAAAGCTCTATCTTAGGTGCTTTCATAAGTACCCTGATCTTTTAAAAGTTACAAGCACAAACACATGATCTTTTTTATTTATCAAACACAAAATGAGGAGCTTGAGATTTTAAAAAGCACAAGCACATCTTCGAAAAATTTTACCAAACCAAGCCTAACTTTGTTTATCTAAATAAGGAACTACCTCTTAAAATATCTCTCATTTATCTAGAAGGGGGATTTCAACAACTTTTCTTAAAAAAAGGAATGATCATCCACTATCAAAGATAGAACTACTCTAAAATGTGATTATCTATTTTACTATAAATACATTCAGACCCAATCTACTAAAAACTTACTTAAACCTTTGCTGACTTAGACATCAGAGTCTTTTACAGGTATAGTTGTCAAAATCGAATTGGTGATTGAACCGATCAAGTTACTGGTTCAACTGATAAATTATTAGTTGAATCGATAAAATCGATTTTACGTAAATAAAAGTTAAAAAATAGTAAAAATTTTAGTAATATGATAATTAGGTTCTTGAAGTTTTCGACTTCAGATTAATTCACCCTTAAAAAATAAAGTACCAATTTGGTCTCCACAATAGCAAACTGTGGACATGTTATGACCCTCTATTAATTTATCATGTAAAATTTAACAGTGATGCTCATATGTACCATTAACTACTATGACGTATCTATTTATGAAAAATTGTTATGTAGATAACAATTTTTTGAGTGAAACTTCAGCTGTTTTAATAGGATCCATAATAAATAGAGAGCAGTTGATAAATGTTATATAAAAACTCAAAAGATATTAAATGCTTTATTATTCAAAACTACATTGTTCACATGCTTACGTAAGAGTAACGAGACATGCATAATTGTAAATAACGAAATACATGAGCAATTTCATTTTGTTTCGCACCATCAATTAATGGAAGGATATACATGTCCATTGTTTATTATCGTGGATGACCTAATTAATACTTTTTTATAAGGACTAATTAGTCCTAAGTCGAAATCCTCGAAGACCAAATTGTCACTTTACTCTAAAAAAATTAAAATAAATATCTTCACTAATATTTTAATATATAAATGTAAATATTAAAAATATTTAATACTTATTTTAATAATTGTATAAATCCTAAAAAATTATAAATTAAAAAAAATGAGTATAAAATTAAAATTAAATTAAATAAAAATAAAATAATTCAATTGTGTATGTAAATAATACTAGCACACGGGTTGAAAACTTTTGGTCCTTCTTTTGGATTTGTTTTTTTAATGTTTTTGGATTGTCACTTTTTACGTTAATAAAAAGTACTTTTGTTATTCAATTCTTAACTAAATGTAACAAATTTATTTATTCTATAACCAATCAATACATAAGTATTTTTTCTAACTCTTCATTGTTTGTATAAGTAACATTGATTTTCAAAACATTAATTTTGATGAGCACATCTTAAAATTGGCTATAAAAATTCTCTCACAAAACCCTAAAACCAAAACATTTGAGAATAGTTAATTCATATATACAGGAAAGATATCCAAAAAATCCTAATAAATTACAAATGATCAGATATAGTTGATATAAGACCAAAGAAAAAAGACAAAATATTTACCTTAATTATTCGGGAGAACTGCTTCTCCCAAACCACTTGTTAGAAATGCATGCATCAATTCCACAAGTAATATACTAAAAATTCTTAATTAGAACACAAACTCCACTATTTACTAATAAAGTTACAACTGAAATTGTAGGTTATTCAAATAAAAGGAAACACTTGAATTTAGAACTTCAGCAAGTAAAATGCTAACATAATGTCTAAGTCCAACCAACTCACAACAACCCAATTCAAGAAAACTACAACACCATATCTTTAACACAAAGAAACTAAATCACACATTGTAACTAAACATTCTAGGCAAATCACATTAGCAACAACTGAATCTGATCCTAAATATTCATAGATGATGATGCCTCCTCATTATCATTCCAAGTTTCATCTATACTCCTAGAAAAGGCATCTTCAAGTTTTTGCTTTGTAGATCTTGGTCCATCACGATATGGGGATGCCAATCTCTTGTTGCAAATAATTTCATTCACCACACGAACAGATTTGTGCTAAGAAATAAGACAACAAAAATGAAATCTGTTAAATTTACTGAAATTTAATAAAAGACGAAATACTTAAGCAATAAAAAATCAGTTCTACAAAAATACGATATCAAGGAATAATGGTCGAAAATACAACATAGAGATGAAAACTTACAGCAGGTAATATTGAACCAGAAATATGTGAAACAGGGTCTTCAATAGAAGTCACATTTGAGGCCGAAACAATAGCACACTAATTATACATGTTTTGATAGAGAAGACAATATCATTGTTACGCGTAATACTAAAAAAGTGAACAAACACTTATTAAAAAATATCTTGGAAGTCAATAGAGAAAACTAAACTAACCGCATTCAAAGCACGATTCTCAACACGTTCAATCAGTTTTAACATAAACTCATGTGTAGAAACTTTAAAAACATTATACGCAGGGCATATTGTGTCATTCTCAACGGGCTGAGGATCAACCATAAATACCAATTTTTTTCCTATCAATTTGTACAAAAAATCGAATGCATCCAAGTGAAATTCTTCATTCTGACAATAGAAGAATAGAGAAGTCAGTATCTGAATATACAGAGAAAAAAAGAATAGAATATCAAATCCAAAAAATCAAAATTACAGAAAGAGAACAAATTAAAGAGTAGTAAGAATACACATAACGTATCTTTAAGATACAAATTAAGGAAATCATCAATTGATATCACACCAGAGAGAATTTTACAGAATTTTTCACTTTTAATCACAATATTTTTTTACATTAAATGAATAAAGATATATCATTTAACAGGTAGAAATATAAGAGATAAGGAGTTCCAGTCTAGAGAACATGGTGAAAAAAAAAGCAGAACATCAACATTATTTATTTATTGAATTAAATCCTTAATAAAAAATACAACATCAATAATTCAAAGTTTAGAAACTAACTTAGCATCATAAATGAAATTAAAATAAATGTCTTGTTTTCTAATAAAGTTAAGAATGTGATCTGAAAGACATAAAAGTTTTTAAAAATAAAAATACTACTAACAAAAAAAAAAAATACACACACACAACCAACTCCTAAATACATTACCAATTCCAAAAGAAACAACTCACTCATCAGTTTTAGATTACAAACAGTAAATAACTAAATGTTAAACATATCCAACTAAAATTCAAGTAGAGTATAATAACACAGATAAGAATAAACTCCTCATTAATTTTATTTCAATATTAGTTGGAAAAAATACAGATTCTCAATATTACTTATAGCACCATATGAAATAAATGAGTTGTTATCAAAATCCATATCTGAATAGTTCACAATTTTTAGATAAATTATACGCATCAATGTAACAAATAGATAATAAATTAATCTCGTTCAGAAGTAACTCGTGAAGAAGCTAACCAAGATAAAGGAGTCATCATCTCTTAAAACCTCAGAACATTTTCATTCCATTAAGTGCTGCACATCTCCATCATGGAGAATTAATGCATTGCAACCACCAGCGTGATTAACATAAACTTTTACTTTGTATCTACAATAACAAAATAACAGTAAAGATATTTTAAAATAATCTAAAAGTCCTAAACTAACTCGAAAATCTACTAATTAAACAATATATAAATAAAAATGAACATAGTTCAAAAGATAACCTCAAAACTCCATCAGAACAATGTGTCAAGCAAATGTGACAAAAGAGCTTAGATTGGTTGGCATCTATTTTTTCACCACACAAACAAACTGAGTACCACCAATTCTTATCATTAGAGATAGATGTAATTGTACCAGCCAACAGAACACAAGGATCCTACAATTTGTTGAATTTTATGATCCAAAAGAAATGAAAGAAACATGAGAAAATTAATTAAATTGAATCCAAACAGCATGCTTAATATCATTTATATTTATACAAAATCAATCTAAACTATTTTGTACCGGTTTTGTAAGGTTATACGCAGCACCCAAAGCCTCCATATTAACTTCAATAGATTTCATGTTGTCAGAAGTAACTGAGATTCTACTACCAATAGATGATATTTCATTATGAGGCTGCGGATTTTGAATGACATCCTCATAAATCGGTGAAAATACAGTTGGTAGGAGAAGTCTCTACACAAAATGTTAATTGATCAAGATAGAAATAAAAAAGGAAAAACAAAAAAAGCATGGTAACTATATGTCTTTGAAAGAACAAAAGATCAATTTACGGTAAACAAAGTCCAAAGTAAAAGTATGGAATGGAACTACTAACACTGGAAACAGGATCTGTCTTAAATTTGTTAACAATCACATGATCATCAGAACAGTTGACTACTTTAAATGTCCCAATATTTGGTCTATTTCTAACTTTTTTTTGGTCTACTTTAAACACAACTTCCTTTCCAATTACATCATCAAAGAATGGTGGATAAGGGGTTGCATACACAACCTACAATTAATCAAAAAAGTATAAAATAAAAATAAAGTCAACCAAAATAAATGAATGTCACTCAAAAGACCAAATATCATTAATAAATGAAAAAGTATAAAATATGTGTTTTGGTATTATGAAATATATATCTATACCGAGTGCTCAGCATCAAGATCCCGAAGAACCTCAATGAACTTTTTCCTGAATAAGAGCGCTGCAGGACGGTCATACAAAACAAATCTAGCACTTCCAGTAGCATCCTCAACATCTACTAAAACCTTGTATCTAAATTAAGACATAAAATAATTATAAGATCTTTTAACAATGAACTAATTTCACATATAAATTATATAACATATGATATTTTTTAGAAGTAAATTGGACATACTTCTTCACAGCATTCTTTATTTTCCTTCCACATTCGGAACAACTGAAATGACTTCTAAAAAGCTCCAAAGGATAACCACAGACACATGAGTAGTACCACCAATCAAAATTGTTGCATATACTTTTAATCTTAGCAACAACATTGAAGAAACCATCCTATATCACAAATATTGAATTAGAAATAATTACAATGATGAGCAACACAAAAATAAAATTTCAAAGAAAGACAACTATAATAAGCAAAGTTACACATAGTTTACAACAATCCTAAAAATGACAAATTAAGTTCCACTAACCGCATCATTTTCTCTTAATTCCTTAATATTCCTATTCATAGAGAGATTGACAAAATCATCATCGACATCAGCAACAATAAATCCATTACCAAGCGTGATAGAGTTAATGAAATATGACTCCGAAGGATCCAATCTACATATTTTATAGTCACAAAAAAGTTACTAAATACCAACATTAATGTCAATATACACAAAATATATAACACCAATTAGAAGAAAAATTGATACTCACCTAGTAATAAAACATACAGCCTCTGGAATATCAGGATTGATCATAATTTTGGTACAATCTATTACATTTTGAACTACAATCTTTCCTATTATTGGTAAAATAAAAATAATCAAAATCAATATATTATTTTGCTGTGAAAAAAATAACATCAAAATAAATTTTATCATCCGAAAATAATTCTAATTGAAGTCATAAAATCAAATATTATTATCAATAGTATATTAATAAGGACATAAATCTATATAACAATTCTTTTATGACTGAGTTTATACTCAAAATATCATATTTATCACATGCTCCAGAGTTTCGAATCTTTCCATTATCTTTGTTTTTAATTTTGGGACTATTCATTTATAATTAGATTGACATTAATTAAAACAATAACTTTATTGACACATTATAATAACCTACTAATTTTTTATAAAACTTATGTAAATCAAGTGTAACTTAAATATTTGAAGCCATATGTTTAGTACTGAAATTCTTTACGAAACAATGAATTCTAAAAGAAAATTCAGAATACCTTCATAAATCTTGACCTTGACAGATTGGAGTAAAATAATTGCCGGTTGCGAGACAGCATTCATAAGAGCCAACCGCATCTTTGTTAAAAAATCTCCAAATAAATTACAGGTGAGATAAGAGCTACAATATGACGTGTTCAACATAAGTACTAACTAATTGGTTTATTAATAGACTCCATGAATATGGACATATAAAGAATGAAAAAATCCAAATCAGATACTAAAAATCGCAACAAACAATAAACAATCAAATAAAATGCTAACCTATTTGAATACAACTGGATGAGAACTAATTTAAACTTTTTTTCCATCGTCAAGTTCAACATCAGAATAGTCACGAACACTTATCAGGAAACCCATGACATCTGATCACATCAAACAGAAAGAGATTAACACACAATGATGATTTATAACATACATATCCATTTTATTTGTGATTAGAGAACATTTAAGATAGTAAATCATAATTATACCGATCAAGTAGACTGAATCTTGTCCCATCTGAACAACACTTTCAACAGTCTCTAATGAATATGAAGCCTCTGGAAACTCAACATCAGAAATTGGAATAACCTCCGTGTCAAACCGAAAAAGCAACTTATATCGATGCTTTACAAACTTTTGCTGCACCAATATTTGGAACTACCGTGAATCGAGATATAGAATATAGCTCTCCTTCTTTGAGAATTTTTTGGAATTGATTAATGACCTCCTTCTTCAAAGTACACTGTATCTTGTTTAACTTCATAAATCACATGACAGCAAACACAATTTATAAATATAAACAACAAAGTTAAAAGTATATAGTGTCTTGTTCACATGCAAACACAATACTATCACCATTAATAAAAAAGATTGAAGATCAAAACATGTTAGGAGTTTCAAGTTAAAAATTTACATATGTATTAACCATATAAAAAACAGAATAAATATTAAAATATTCAAAAGACCACAATAAATATAATTTGTTAAAAATAATAAGTTAATTTCTTAATTTGATTTTATTTAATTTTTAAAAATGCAAATGAGATTAAGTGCAAATTTAATTGAAGGCACAACTCAAGCCACCACAGCCACCATTCATGGATCCTAATTATATTGTTTTTTTTCTTGGTTGAAAGTTGGAATTGGGTTGGGCTTGATATAAATTGTTTCAACACCTTTATTATGGATAAGCCCAATAATAAGATGGACTAAATTTAACATTCTAGCCCAAAATATCACAATGAAGGACTATTCCCTATGCGCTTTCTCATATCAAGAATGGCCATGATTATGGTAGCCCAAAAAAAAAAAGAAAGAAAAAAAAGCCTCCTTTAGGGATGCTTATCCCTTGATGTCATTGTGTGGCATTATCTATCACATACTTCACTATAGAGAAAATCCTCTAGCATAGAATACCTAAGAATCTTGGCTTCGGAGATGAGGAATTGCATTTTTTTCCTTGGGAGAGTGAAAGAAGTTTTTTTAATTGATCGCCATTCGTAAAAGAAAAAAAACAGTTAGCATAAAATTACTAATTATAAAAGGTAGAAAACTTTATTTTTAAATAAATTTACAAAAAATCGCTTTAAAATATGAGTGAATTTCTTTTTTCTAACCATGAAAACAAATCTGTTTCTCTCACACTAATTTAGAAATAATGTAACATAATCCAATTTCTAAGAAAAATTGTTTAACTTCATAAATTATGTGACACAAAATACAATATAAAATAATAAACTACATAATCTAGAACATAAAGCTTAGTTAGCAGTTGGAATTTTTATACAACTTGTTGAACTCAACTACTTTTAAAAAAGTGCATACAAATTGATTAAGTTAAAATCACAATTATTTAATTATTTTGAAAAACTTTGAGGATTTTCTAACTCCAAGTTAAATATTTAAAGTATACACCCAAATTTTTGACAAAAAATAAAAAGGAACATTCAACCCTTTTAATGAGAAAATATAAAAAACTGAAATTTTAGACCATGTTTTTTTCACTAAATAGGTAATATCCAATTCAAATGACTAATTGAAGAAACTAAATTTTCATTAAACTGATTTGAACACACAAACTACACTTTCACGCTATTCCAATTATTTTAGCATTTTTATCCTAGAATAAAATCCACAAACAACACAGAAAAGCTGAGAACAAATAACGAAATAAAAGTTCTGTATCTTTGAATCGAACATAAAAGGTAGAAATAATATACCAAAACTCAAAACAAATTATACAGAAAATTCAGATTTTATTATGGGTAAACTTTTACTTGAGAAACTATAAAGCATGTCATTGCACTAAATGAGTATGTCATTTTCAAAAATCAGTAAATGAGAACTACCACAGCATGTGAGATAAGAAACTAAATAAAGATACGTAGAATACCAAATATAAAATTGAGAGAGAATCAGAAATTAAGCAAATAATGAGACTAAGTAGTATTAGTATTGAAGTATAGGAGAAATTTATTGGGTAAAATCTGATAAAATTATAGATGTTTTTCAGGCATGGTGCCACCAAATTGTGGTTAGATGTGAAAAAAGATGGTGGATTAATCTATGATTTACTATTATCTGGATTACTTGGAGAATCAGGAACCAAAAACTCTGAAGATAAACAAATACAGGATAATGAAGTTTGGAAAGAAATCATTACCATTGGAAGGAATGGAAGAGGTGCAAACAGCCAAGTGTAGGAGTCTAGAAAATTGTAAAGAAAAGCCGGAAGATGGAAGATGGGGTCAAGGGAGAAAAGGAAATAGAATTTATTGGTGTTATATGCAGAATTTATCAATGATAAAAATGTAACATGAGTGGGAGATCTTCTTACTCTGTACCGTATAATTCCATGGTTTTCTAAATTATAGATTTTATAAAATAAATATTCAAAATTGTATATGATGCATCAACAAAAACAAATAATATAACATAAAAGGGATTGAATATTTATAATTTTAGATAAATTTTATGTGACTAATAAAAATCATAAGTGGACAAAAATATGTGAAAAGGATTTTAGGGAGAAAATTACACACATAAAAATAGATGAGGAGTTAAATTAATTATTTTTAAATAAATTTATTGTTTAAAATTTAAAAAGAAAAGAATTATCAATTCAATTGTAAACTTAGCAAAGCTATGAAAAAGGAATTTCAAAATAAAATAATGATTATTTGAAAAACATAAAACTGTTCTTAATTAAAAAGTAAAAAATATGTCTAGAAGATATTTTATTTAATCGGATTGAGTACTATTAATTGTCAAGGAAATGAAAATCCTTCATGTTTTGTAGCATGGTTTGTGGAGACTATTAGTTCTAACTATTGATTGAGATTTGTAGGCTTAGATGCAGATAGATTTTGCTCTAATCTTGCTTTTACATTTGTAATCAAAGTAGAACTCCTTGAATTAGTTTCTAAAATCTTTGTAACACTTTTCTTAGATGTTTCATAGGTAGTTTAGTTCATCCTCTATGATTGTTAGTTAGTTAGTGTTGAAGCACAAGGATTCCATAGTATACAATCCAACTTGTATTCAATAAATTCTAACAATTTCAACCAAAGTTTTATGAAGATATTTATTTAGAAGTATCACTTTGTAGTATAAAAAATTTTTTTGACCAAAGTGTATATTTTATGCATTAAGTTTATCTATGAGAATTTTGACTTCATTTTTACCCCACAATTAAAAATATCCTTGAGGTCTTAGAAAAAGCTCAAGCAACAAAATAACTTGTTAGATAGAAAAAAGACTGATTTGTTTGCTTCATATAACTATTACTTTTTGACTGACTATATATTCCATCAATGGCTTCCTTTTGATTGATGAAATTGTAAGGATTAGAATCATACATGACCCATTTGCTCAGCTTTATATTACTAAACTTTCTTTCTAACCATTTTAACCACAGACTTGAATCAATCTATATCATGAATCATGAGCGAAATTCGCATAATCAAGCTTGTACTCTGTCATTCGATTCATAAAGCAAGGTTTGCAAAATTCAGCATTTCTATTGAAGTTATGATTCTACTAATTCTAAAAACTGTTTTCCTTCAAATGAACAACATCTCAAGAATTGGCATATTTTAGAGTGACACACAAGTTAAACAAAAATTCAACTCAAGTAAGAACACATTAAATAAGCATTGTCCTATCCAAAGAACAAATTAAAACTAAACCACCATGATTGATTGTCTAGTTCTCTTGAATTCATGCCTTTGTAGAATAAAAAAAACAAAGTAGTAAATAGCAAAATTTCAATTATCAATAGATTCCAAAGACCAACACAGGTTAAACAAAGCAAGTGATCAACATATCCATGTCTTTGTATTAAATAACATGTTTGAAAGAATGAAAAATGAAGAAAGTCACAGAAAAATTGCCAAGAATGGAACTGTGTACTAATGCGACAGATATACAGCATTAAATTTAGCTTTCAAATTATTCACATAGACATTCTATCAAGCAGTTTTCATGCATTAAGTTACACAGATAGGATTATGCATATCAAACAATTACGAAAGACCTCATACCAATAACAAAAAAAAAAATTGGAATCATAAAACTGTGAATTATAATTTTCTACATTTCACATAGCTTCTTCTAATGATGAAAAATTTTCTATTGAAATATCTGATTCAACTCAAAACAAAACAAAATTAAATAGACTGAATCTGCAGCAGATAGTAAATTTGAAAAATTAAACAAAATTCTGAAAACATATATAATAACTCTCGGATTAAAAAATGTCTCAAAGCATATATAAAAACTCACTGATTTATCCATGACCACAATATGAAGAAAAGCAGTTGTCAGTCTCCTCTCTGGGATCACATGAACTCCACATCCTGATCACCCTAACAGTTATTTTCCAATACTCCTTCCAAAGAGTGATGTTACGAAGGCATTGTTGTGAATCAGTTGGCACCATACAAATCTTATTTGCTGCATCCATGGCCAGAACCAGCACAAAAAATGAAAGGATATATCCAATGTTGAATAATAATTCAGAGAAGAAAGAGTATACAAAAGGAAACTCTTTTTCTGGGACCAATAAAGTAATTTAAAAAATCAGAAATAAAAAATTTCATTAACATTCAAAATCAATGAAATGAAAACCCTAATACACCTACTCCAAAACAATTTCAACTAAAGTACGGCCAATAGATATTAGAATCATCATGATCAACAGCAACCCTAAGAAATAGCTATTTGAATCCATCAGTCACTTCCACATAAAGAAAAATGACTCAGTTAGATACAAAATCACAGTAAAGAAGTAGAAGTAGTTACAATTACCAATTTGATAGACAACTATAAATCTAATAAGAGTACTTGTGTATTGAATCCTATTGTGCCCTGTGATTGCTAACAGGAAACGTTGGTCAAATCAATGAAAAATCCTATGCATGTTCTGACAGAAATCTTCACCATGTCACCATCATATGGGAAAGAGAAGCTCTTCATCGCCGCCATCATGGGAACCCAAGAAACGCTGCAGCAGGGAAAACATGTTGAGCAACACCTAATAGCAACTTGTGCTCCCTTCATATAGTGGGTAGCTTTTCCAGGTCTATGGAAGAGATGTTGAGTGACATGAAATAGAGAGCCTGGGAAAGATAAGAACGCGAATGTCATCATGTCCTATGGAAAAGACCCCTAAAATTGAAATAGAAACAGGAGTGAAAAAGGGTTTATAGGGTATGGAATAAAAAAAAGTAAAACAGGATAGCTGTGGAAAAGGGATTTATAGGGATGAGGCAAATTGAAAGGATATGGAGAATGGGTGAAGATTTCACATAATGATTTTATCTTGGAAGTAGAGATTTTTCTATCACATCAATCTTTCTCTATTTAATTAAAATTATATTTATTATTGATAGGAATTGGTGAAGGGTATATGAACCATATCCAATAGGCCAATTTTGATCATTTGGCTTTCACTCTTTAATTTCGATTTTTGAGCAATCAATTTATACAATTAATTAATTAAACCCAATCCATAAAGAATCACAATCAAGTGTAACATTGCTTATACGTTAAGAAAAAGCTCTTAATGTCAAAACAAGGAAGCAAACACGCAGTGTAACCATGACCTTGTTCTAACCAAAATTAGTGGAGTTATTCCAAAAATTCCAATACCATTTCCATTTTCAAGATATACGCAGCTTTGTAGCCACACATTTGAAAAATTAAAAATAACTTAAATTTCAATTGGAAATAAAATACAATTTAATGATAAAACGAATTAATAAAACTTTAGGTTTAAATTAAATTTCAATATTTAAAATATTTATAAAATAAAATAAATTTTTTTAACAAATAACTCCATCTTTTATTAATATAATATAATTTTTAAACAATAAATATATTTATTTACTAAACAATATGAAATTATTTAAATACATCTAAAAATTTTAAGAGTTAATTTTTTTAAAAGTAAGTGTGCACCAATTTGTATGAAATATTTTTTCTTAAGAGTATTTATTACATCTAATAATCTAAACACATCTAAAAATTTAAATAACTTAAATTTTAGTATGTGTGCACCATTCTTTAAGAGTTAATTTTTTTATATACAAAAAATAAATAGATACAATACAATTTAAACAAAAAAATATCTAAGTAACTTAGATCATAAATCTATAACATAAAACTATAAGAAAATGTTTTTGAATAAAACTTAAATTTTAAATATATTAATAAAAAATTTACAACTAACTCTTACAAAAAAAATAAATTATTTACTAATGAATAAAAAAACCATCAACTCATTAAAAAAATGATATTATAGAAATATATAATGAACATTTTAAAAAAATAGCTAATAGATATTATTCGACACAAAAAAAAACTAACAATAAAAGCCTCTTTAAAAAATGTATATAACAATTAAAGAGTTTTTAGCAAATAAGTTTTAAGCATAAAATAAATCATTTTTTTTATACAAAAGAATTGTATAATTTTCCTACATCTTTTGCTCCTCTATGATTTTAACAGAATTTTGAACAAAAAATAAAATATAGACCCAAATAGAATAAAAAATAAATAGAAAAAGAATACTTCTAAAACAAACCTCAACTTTTTCAACAAATAATTCATATAGCATAGAGAAGAAACTACTTACCAAATTATATTTTTTGAAAAACTTCTTTGTAAACAACATTTGATGTGAGGTTACACATTTCATCATCTTCATTAGATAATAATATCTTTAATCCTGACCTTGTTGTCACTCTGGATATTGCAACATACAACTGACCATGAGAAAAAACTGCTCTTCGAAGATATATACCGACCAGGGCTAATGTTTGTCCTTGACTTTTATTAATAGTCATTGCAAAACAAAGACTAACTGGAAACTGTCTACGCTGAAATTTAAACGGGATTCCAGGATCACTGGGTATTAAATTCATCCGAGGAATAAAAACTTTGTCACCAATGTTACTTCCAGACACAATTTCAACCCCAATAATGTTCTCTCCAAGATCTTGAACAATGAGTCGAGTTCCATTACACAATCCATTTGCTTGATCTATGTTTCGTAACAAAATAATGGGAATACCTTTCTTCAATTTAAGAGCATGTTTTGATATCCCATAACATGTAATCTGGTTCAAAAACTCAGTTGTCAACCAATCAGTGTCAATCGCACCTTGACAATCACTACTAACAAATAGAGTCAGAACTCAAATAAACCTTCTCAGGACCAGGAAAACTGTCAACAACAAAGTCATTTATCTGTTGCACAATATCAACAGTAGGAGCAAGTATAGCACGTTCTTGAAAATAAGAAACATTACCATAGTTATCATGAATATTTGAATATATCGCTGAAACAATATCCTGAATAGGATTGTCAGTTGGCGGAATAAGTAAATCACTTGGAATATCAACAATTATTTCATCCTCCTTCCGATTCCCACAAGAACCTTCACCAATCTTTAAAATCCAGTCTGAGAATTCCTTTATTTCATCCAAATTTGACAAAACAGAGTTCTTTCCCAACCTAAGATTTTTTGTCAACCACATAACATTACAATGCTTCCAAAGAATTGACGAATTAATTGAAGCCATAACTATTTCAGCACGAGTTCCTTTCGGAATAACTGGCAACACTTGTTTAAAATCACCACCAAGAACAATAACTTTTCCACCAAACGGAATATCACGAGCCGAAGCAACATTTGAACTCATTAGGTCACGGAAAGTTCTATCAAGCGCTTCAAATGCCAACTTGTTCGTCATGGGTGCCTCATCCCATATTATTAGAGAAGCACGACGGATGAGTTCCGCTCGCTGACTATCTTTCTTAATACTACAAACAGATTCCTCATTCAGCTCAATGGGGATGCAAAATAATGAGTGTGCAGTCCTCCCATTAGGGAGCAATAAAGATGCAATACCACTAGAAGCAACATTTAAAATAATTCTCCGTTCTGATCGAAGACGGAAAGACAACAATCTCCACAGAAATATTTTTCCAGTTCCACCAAATCCATACACAAAAAAGAATCCAGGTCTTTTATTGGTAACTGTATCAATTATTCTCTCATAGATCAGTTTTTGCTCATCTGTCAATTTGTTCAAATTTACATCATGTTCTTCTCGAAGTTGATCTACATCATAATTCATCTCATTCATAATCATAGAATTTGAAAAATAGGAAACCAAATCCTGATTAGGAAAAGGCATTTGGGAATAATCTTTCAAGCTTCTGCCATTCATTTGCAATAATTTTTCAACTTCAATCAAACAAAGAACTTGAAGTTCCTCTTCTGTCATCACGAGCTCTATGAAGTAAGTGAGAAAAAAAAAGGCACATGAATTACAAATAAAAGGTAAACTTATCATGACATAACCATCTACAAATAAACTTACTGAATAATAATAAATAGAACAAGACTTTGAAAAAATGCCTTGCAATTGTAACTCCCATCTTCTATAATATAAAATGTCGTCCGCTAACAATCGCCAAGTGTCTCTCCAAACCAACTCTGGTTTGTTCATTGAATTAGATGCTAACAATGTAACAAACAACTGACGCAACTAAAAACCAGATGAGAATTCTGCAGTTTCTTTAATAGCATTAATGAACTCCTGATCATCACTCAATAAACCAAGAGCATTGCACGCAGCCTTGAAAGAATCATATACAACACCATCAACAGTGCGAATGCTTTCAAAACTTTTACAACCCCTTTGAACATTGAGCAGCAAACGCAGATAAAATATCTCACCGGAACCAACATGGATAAAAGTTAGCCTTCCAATTGAGAACCCTCTCTGCCTTGGAATCCATTCTTGAAAATCACGCAAGTAAACAAAATGATTTGGAAATTCAGAATATAATAACTTATTACCATGCGGGAACTTAAGATTAGCTCGCATCCACGCAGTAAACATTGTATCCTTATACTTGTTTTTCTCAACAATTTCAGGAATCTTATCATGATCAGCGAATAATAGATTCTGCTTTCCAGGCAAATGGAATATCAACCGCTGAACAGATGGCCACTTATGATGAATGTCAAATGCAAATAGTCTCCAAGCAGATTCACAAGGTGGTAGATAGCGACAATCATAGAATTGCTTAATCTCATCAACATCTTGACCACCATTTTCCTGAGTTTGTACATTTCTAATTGACGCAGTGACGCGGTCTGGCCCCTTGTTTATGTATTTAAACAAATACTTGATGACATTTAACTTGTTACAAAACTCCAAATTGATATGAGCTCGATATTTCATAAGGAGCATAGGATTATAAGGAACAACAAATCGATTATCCACATCCACACCATTTATTTTATAAGTAATCCCCATATTTCGCCTTCTATATATAGGATAACCATCTTTATCAAAACCTGTTGCATCAACAAATTTCTTGGGATAAAACTTAGAACAGCCACCATTTCTCATGCATGGAGAAGAAGGTCTTAATTTACCACAAGGACCATGAATCATATATTTAGTAACAACACTATACAACTTTGGAAATCTAACTGGATCCGGTAACTCAGCTGATATAACCTCATCCATGATTTCAGTTGTTTGTAACCTACCCACATTTTGAAGCCAAACCAAAATATGTGCATGTGGCAAACCCCTTTTTTGAAATTCAATTGTATACATCCCTAAACAAAAGAGAAATTCAATTTTGCATATATAAATCATTATTAAATAAGCAGAAATAACCACTTAAAACTTACCGGCATTCACAGGTCCAAAGAAGACTCCATCCTTCAAATCAATCATCAAAGATTGAATTTTCAACTCAAACAACCTACATGCAAGATCAGGCCGATCAGATATAGCAATATGAGAGCGTTCAGTGTATCTTTGAAACTCCAGCCAACTCGGGTTGCAAGTTATAGTAATAAATAAATCAGGATAACCATATTGTTTGCAAATAGACATAGCATCTTGACAATTATTAAACATATATCTTCTGCCCCCAGTAAAAGAAGACGGTAACACAATCTGGTTCCAATGGAACACGCATCAACATCTCCTCGTTCCATGGCTTCTTCAACCCCTTGCAATATATGAGATCTTATATTCTTCTGGTCAAATCTAATATACATAAGACGCTATGATTCAACCATACTAAACGAATCAACAATAAATTGTTGGAATAACCTTCTAGACTTGAGTATCGTCCCAAACTCATTTTCTCGTTCTTGGATTCGAAAACAAATAAATTCTCGTAGAGAAACTCTTTGTCTTTTTGGTATATTTTCTCTACTTCTAACACAACGGTATGGTATATCTTCCTGGTATCCATCTTCACCATACGGGAATAGCAAAGGATATTGTGACGGCCAGTACAACGTATGTGTCTCATGAATGCGTTTTAAGTCTCCATTCCTCCACTGAACAATAATATCACGTGCAGTATCCGATCCATCAAAATCTCCAATAATAAAACCAGCAATTTCAGAAACTGTGAGCTCATTATACACTCGAGGGTCTGCTGCTCGATGTCTAAACAAACGAATGAAAAAAGCCTCAGTAGGACGTTGCTGATAGAACTCTTTCGCCATTCAAAAAGATTTTGCAACGACATTATTCTCATCAAGCATCTTTAATAAATCTTTAATTAATGTTGAATCCAAAGAACCCATACGACTGCTAAAGCTACATATAAAAACAACTGTCAAGTAGAAACATATAAAAACTAATGGAAAACAAATATGAAAATACAACAATTAGGATTTCATCAACCATACTAATACCATACTAAAAAATTCTCTCTCTATTTGCCAGCTCATTCTCAGTGTCAAAAATATACAACTGAGCAAATTTCGGTTGCTGCCCAGGCACGGGGAGTAAACTACCAATTCTATGGTAATTCTGGCCACAGAGAATAAATTGTGGTGGACCTGATCCATTACTAAGAGACGTGTCAACCCTTCCACCAATAGAAGTAAAACAAAACAAATTATTATATGCCCGAATGTTCTTAAAAAAATGTTTACTCCTTGGATCATTTCCACTCAAAAGCGAAACCAACAATTCAGGTGGCTCCTTCAACAATGGCAATTGTACTTTTCCTTTAAGGCAACACATTGAATATACTGGTTGACTAACTTTAGATTCTCTAATAACACGTTCATCATACCAAAAGCCCGCACCACACCATGTGCAAGTGTAATTACAATCACCATGGTCCAAGTATCCTATTTATAAAATAATGAACATCAATGTTCTATTATATGCTGAAAGATAAAAAATCTACCGATTAACAGAGAGAAGAAAGAAAAAGTATTGGCATTATTTACTAAGACCAAATACAAACCTTTCGTCTTACTTGATGCAAACAATACATGATCATTAATATCAACAAAGCTTGTGAATACATCATGGAGGATATCATGCATAACACCTTCATCTAACAAAGAACATTTATGTAGTCATAAAAAATAGTTTAAAGAATATAATAATATCAATACTCATTTATTATAAACAACTATTTATAACAACATACTGAAAATACTTGCTTACACATATGTATATATACCTTCATTAGTATATATTGATCCAACACAAGATAGAATACTCTGAGATAAAAAGGCCGGTTGAGCTATATAAAAAAAATATAGAAAAAAAATGTGAGATACCCTAGATAAGTAATACATCATTTGTTAAAAAAACAGTAATTGAAAAAAGAATCAAACTAACCATTTCTTATTCCAAGTGTCTCATCTTTTTTCCTCTTCATTGCCAATTTTCTTTTCTTTCTAGCATCTTTAGATGATTCACTCATAGTATTGTTTGGTAAAGAATAACACAAGGAACAATAAGTAAATAGAATGTCCAAACCAAATAAAAAAAGAACAACCTTTGATTTTATATGAAAGAGAAATACACTACCCTAGTTGAATAGGGCATTTTAGCAAGTAGACCTCTTTGCCTAATAGCAATTATAGTCTACCAATTTTAATTAAAAAAAATTCTACTTTAGGAGCATGACATGTGATGGATGAAAAAGAATGTACTTTTTTAATACCTAAGCTACATTAACCATTCTAGACAAAATGTATCCATAAAATCCATCAAACAAAAAGAAATGACCAAAAGATCACTTCCAACTTGTGATGGATAAAAAAAATGAACCTTTTTTAATACATAAGCTACATTAGCTATTCTATGCAAAATGCACCTAAGAAATCTACTAAACAAAAGAAATGGCCAAAAGATCACTTCCAATCTGTTCAATATAGATATATCAAGAAAGTACAAATCAATTCAACAACACATGAATATTCAGTCATCTAAATACCATAAAGCATTCACTTGGCAAAACCACATAAGTTAAGGAATAAACTAAATTGTCGAAAGAGAGATTTTTATATCATTAAAGAGCTACTGCATTTTATTGAATTTCAAAGAAATAAGTACAAACATAAAGGGCTAAATAGCTAATTTGCTTAGTGGCTAATGATATTGTGTCCAAACCCTAGCACTTAATTTATTACATGAAAAAGATGCCCAAAAAACAATCCAAACAACTTATACAAAACATGACAACACACACATATTCTCATCCACTAGAATCCAATGCATCAAATGCTATTACACGGACACAACCAAAATACATAATGCCTTAGATTAGTCCTAATCAGTAGCTCTAGTTAACTGCCATGGGCAGCTACCTCAATTAACCCCATGTCCAGAGGAGCCATCATTCTCCGAGCCACGAGACTCATCAGCTTCATCAAATTGCAGCCTCAAGGATCTTCTTAACCTCTTAAACGAAGGCTTCACATCTTTCTCAGCATCAACAGAGCCTCTATTAACGCCAGCCACATACTCCTAGTGTAAACAATTGCATGAAAATATAAACCTAATTAGAGGGATAATTAATGAGTTCTAGTAAAAGGAAGTTGATTATAAAATTAAGTGCCCTGTCAAAAAAAAAAAATTGGCAACACTACTCACCTCTTCACTTTCATCAACTTCATCACATGAATTTTCAGAACTATCCACTTCATTAAACTTATCCACCACAGCATCAGCAGACTTTCTCTTGAGGAGAGGACACTATTAAATGACACAACATGTTAGGTTCAATTTAAACACAACTCAAAAAAGAGTGAAAACTAATACAGAAAAAATAATAGAAGAAACTGCAATTATGGAACCTTAGCATCTTCATCAGCTCCCAAGTCAACAACACTTGATTCTGGTTGGGTACATTGAGGCGAACCAGCAAAGAGCTCGAAACACCTGGAAGGAGTCAATCCCAAATTCGGTGATTTGGTAACCTTAGAGGGTTCCCCAAATTATCCCTCTCCTTTTCGTACAAACTCAGCCTTGGATAATATAAAGCACATCCGATGTAAGACATGAATAAAGGTGGAACAACCAAAAAATGAAAAATTAAGGAAAGAATTTATTTAAAAGAACCAATAGGTGCGAATTCCATTTTATACCTTTTCAGGACTCAAATCTGAACCAGAGAGCTCAAACATTTCAAGTATTGCAGCATCATCACAAACACGCCTCACTGGATAAGTCCCTTTGAATTTCTCCATCCCAACAGGCCTACTAAGAACCTTGAACAGCATAGTTTTTCCAACAAATTCTTGGAATATAGGAGAGACTGTGTGCCAAACACAACCTACGAACAATATAAAACAGACACAACAGAAAAAATAAATCGGTAGAAACCAGAGGATAAGAAAAATCTTTAACAATAAAATCAGCAAATAAAAAGAATATAGATTTCGAGTGACTTACATCAACATCCTTAAGATGTTATTCAAACAGCTGGGCACAAGTCTTATTCAGTAGGTAACTTGCCTCACGATCAAAGAGGACAAAAATAGAAACACCAGTGGAATCCTCAACTAACACCTTTACTCTAAACCTGGATTTTTTTAAGATGCACATAAATACTGACCTAAGGTTAACAACTACGCAGAAATAATTCACTATTTAACAAAGCACAAAGGAAGCATTGTAAAATATTTATACCTAGGAGTCACATTTGTAACATGGATGTTGCAAAATTGACAAAAATATATCCCAAATTCTGCCTGAACACCTCTGCCACACACACAAGCAGAGTACCACCAAGGACCATCTTCAACTATTTCAGCTATCTTCGCTAGTACAACAAAGGTTCCAGCCTAAAAAATAAGACCAGGTCTATAAATGTTAAGACATTATAACCAAAGATAGTTGTAATACAAATTAAAACTGAAAAACTAAAATAAATACTAACAGCATAGTATTTTCAAGTACAAAGGAGGACAAAAGCATTAATATCATTAAAAAACAAAGCATTATTTATTAAGGAATAGAAAAAGAAAATTTAACACAAATTATCAAGAGTAAACATGATAAAAAAAATTAAACTGGTTCCAACCCGGTTGTTATCATCAAGCGACTTCACAGTACACCTAGGTGTGAGCTTCATAAAATCTTCTTCTATTCCGATATTTTTTCCAGATCCAACAATGCCAATGGGTTGGGATGCACTAACTCCATGAGGAATAGAACTGTTAACAAATAAAGCCCCAACTTAAATAAATAAACAATGACAGCAACAAAAAAAAAACACAACAGAAACTACATGTACAAAAATACCTTTTCCGAAAAGCTGCCACCTCTGGGATGTCAAGATTAAATCCAAGCTTCGATCCAAACATAACATTCTGAAGTCCAACTCTACCTAAAAAAAATATATAGACATTGGTTACAGGAATATAGTGGTAAAACCAAGTGGACTTGGATAACTGACACACCTGAAATGAAATTTACATGATACAAACCTCTAAAAAACTTAACTTTGGCAAGATGTAAAACCACAATTGGCTGTTCAGCATACCCAGAAGACAGAAATCGATTAAGTTCGTCAACATGTTCACCAAATAAGGCACACCGAATCCTGTGACTGAAAACGACCAACAAAATCAACTACACTATTAGAAAATTGACTATACACACACACCGAAAACAAAAAAGAATCCCAATAAGAGTAAGGGGTAGAAATTAAAGAACGCTAACTCATTTTCAGCAAGTTCCATCACAGCCATCTTCATCTTCTTTCCATCTTTATCATATTCTTTCTCTTCCGACACAGAGACCAACAGACCCACCACATCTCAAATAAACATTAAAAAAAAACTATTAGGAAATAATGACAACAAAGCAACATTCTACAAATCACAAAGAAACAAGACTTCAATCATTCCAGACAAAAAAAAGTATGAGCAAATAGCACAACATACCAACTAAGAAATCAGAATCCTCTTTGGTTTCCAAAAGTTCAATGAATGGAGAGATTGTAAGAGCAGATTTTGGAATAAAATCGCAGATAGCATCCCTAACAGTGGTCCTAAACTGGAAAATCAACTTAAATTGATGCCTAGTGGCCCTATAAGATCCTTGGTTTGGCACAACAGAGAAGAGCTTCATTACATATACTCGACCCTCGGAGAGAAGTTGTTTGAACTTGTAAATCATAGTCTTCCGAACAGTAGCTTGTATCTTGCACCCCTACCAATCAACATAAATTATAGTAAAAATCTGATAAATGACAAATCGAATACAGAGAAAAACAAATTTAAATGAAACAAAATTTTAGACCTCGATATAAAAAAGCCAAGGAGAAACACATCTAAATACAAAAAACAAACAACCAAAAAATTTTAATAGATTTAGACCACTATAACTCACAGATTCATCAACCAAAATCATTTCCATGGAGTTTGGGACAAGCTGACCAGTGAAAGTAGAAACAGTCCAAAGCCTAATCACCCTAACTTTGAGGTTCCATGCTTCCTTCTCAGGATTAATCTTATTAACCATATCCAAGGCAGTTGTCATATTGAAATGCAATTAGAGGGATGAAAGAGAAAACAGATTTCAGTTAATCAAACAACAACTAAGAAACACATACAACAGCAACATGAATGTGAGAAAAATCTGCCATGATCAATGGGTTCTGCCTTTATTTATAAACACAAATTAATTGAGTAATTTGAATTTCGACATACATAGAACCCTTATTTTGGGAGGGAAAAAAAGAAGCAAGATAGACATTTGAAAGATATTGGTGTTGATTGATCTTAGATATCAATCGAAAGATATTTATGGGCCCCACTAAATAATCCTATATATAGGACCTAAGCCAACAACATTTGATACACAAAAAAGGTGTATAAATGGTAAGCTATATTAATCCTAAGTTATTTTCTATATAAATTGTAAGTTAATAGGAGAAGAGAGGATGGGATGAGAAGAGGACGAGAGAGAAGAGAGAGATAACAAAGACAACATGAGGTAACACCTAGAGAAAAGGGAGAACTAAAAATAAAAAGAAAACCTATGCATAGATTTAGGAGTGGTAGACTTAGATGATGACACCTTTTAGTATAGATATCATTATTTGATTAGGCTTCCTATATAATTATATTTCCAATGACAAATATATCATATTCCCAATGAAGATACACACAAGATAATTATCTATCTATGTAATGAAATACCAAAAATAAAGTGGACATTTATAAAGTTCAAAAATTGAGCTCAAAAGAAAAAAATATATACATTTAAAAGGGTGAAAAAAAAAATATATTTCAGTTAATAAAGCAAACTCTGTAAAAAAGTAATACAATAGGCCAAAGAAATGTGAAAAAAATATGAATCAACAAATGGGTTATGGCTTTATGTATAAACATATATCAATTAAGAGATTTGAATTTTGAAATACATAGAATGTTTACTCTGGGGTGGGGAAGAAGTAAGTAACATGGAAATTTAAAAGATAATTAGTGACCTCACATATCTAGACATCTAGCGAAAGATACTCACGGCCCCCAATAAGTAATCCTCTCCATAGATACTAAACTTAGAACAATAGATATAAATCTAGAGATATGTAGTAAACAGTCGCCCCTATCAGTAATCTTTTTTATAGATCCTAAGCTAGCAGCAATATAGATGAGTAAGAAAGAGAATAGAAAGAGAATAAAAAGAGAGGGAAGTGGAAGTTAACAAAAACATGAGGTGACACTAAGAAAAATGCAAGAACCAGAATAAGAAGAAAGCCTATGCCTAGATCTAGGAATGGTAAACTCATGCAATAAGCACACCTTTTAGTTTAGATATCATTATTTTAGTAGGCTTCAAATATATTTAGATTTCCAATGAAAAAATATATTATATTTCTAATGAAAATACACACAAGCTAATTTTTTATCTAGTTAAATACACATGAATAGATACGACATCAATAATTCTAAAACTATAAGATATATCTAAATAACTAAATCAATTGTACCACAAATTACAAAAAATAAATAACTAAATCTAAATAACATGTAAGTTCAATTCAAGTGGTGTATAATAATACAAATAAAGTTAAGCTTCTCGGTAATTTTAATTTAAAAAAGAGGAAAACAAAATATGTAAGTGATATGAAAGGAGTAGATGGAAAGGCAAAGATGAGATCCTTGATGGTTAGATTCAATAGAGAGAAAGTGCATTGGACTGAATTTTATAGAAATTTCCATCTTTTACCATAGAAGCTTTTTAAAATTAAATGTCTAAAAATATATCATTTTAAGAGTTAAAACAAAAGAGTTAAGAGTTCCAGTGCGAAACAAATGGTGGAAAAAAAAAGCAGAGCAGCAACACTAATTATTTATTTAGTTAAAGACCCAAAAAGAAATAGGGCATCAATAATTCAAAGATGAAAAGCTAATTTAGCATCATAAATAAAATAAAATAAATAACACCACGATACCAAAAATTCAATCAAAGGAAACTCTCACAAGATTTTGTTTATCAAATAATAAAATAAAATTCAGAGATATGCAAAAGTCAAAAATTAAAAATTTGCTCCCACCTAAATAGAATCAAATTTTGAAAAACATAAAAAACTGATAAATAATGAAACTGACCTCAACCTCCAGCAATTAATATTGAGGTAAAAATAATCAAAAACTTTTTTCACCTACCAATTTACATACAAAAAAACAAACCAAACAAAAAAAAGTTTATAATGATAATAGTGAATGAAATAATAAAAGATCACGTCATTGCTTATTAAAAAAATTATTAGGCAACTAAAATTCAAGGTAGCAATTTTTTTATTTGAAAGAATAATATGTTTTCATTTTTGGTATGTATGTTCTCATCTAAATTAAGCGACAAAGAAAATTGGTAAACTAACAATTGCTAAAACACCCACAAACTTTTTAAATTAACAATACCAAGGAAGTAAAAAGAACTTAGACAGCTGTGATTAAACCAAGGAAAACTGAATCTATTTATAAACACATCAAAGTGGATAAAGTGCAAAAAAGCTATAATAATATCTTAATAAAGTTATATTCGAGTAAAAATTTACATATGCCAGTAATTAAAATGGTTCGATGACCGGTTCGGTTTTCAGAACCTTGAAAAGGAACAAAAAGTAGACTTTTTGACAACGAAGAGGCATACCTCGACGGCCTTGCGGCTCTGCAAACGGTAATCACAGAAAGAAGAAAGAGAAAGCATTAGAGAGATATTGACAGAGAATGGAATCGATGAAAGGAAGGAGATTATAAAGGAACGAACCCATTGGGATAGGTCGATGTTGAACTCGTAGAAGCTAACGTATGCAGCGGTGATGAGGATTTCCTCGACGAAGGTGTGGATGCGCTGAAGAACAGTGAGGTTGAGGAGCTTGGTGCTGTGCTGGTCGAGATTCGGCATGAGCTTCCCGTTCTGAGACATTATAGAACCGCAAACACAGACCCTAGAATTTTGCGGGTTGGGTTTAGGGTTTGGATGTGTTGTGTGCCTCAGACTGAGAATGGAAAATTAGTACTCAATAAACAGAAAGCAATTTTTATTTTCATTACACAGTAAACATTAAGCAACGCGAAAAAACATTGAATCCAAATTGGGCAAATCGAACTACTCCAATTACGTTCTACAGTTCACAACCCACGATTTTGATAAACTTCACAATCAGGCAGAAAAATTCACAAACTAACAAACCCTAAAACTTAATTGACGAAAAATTAGGTGATCTAAAACAGCTTAGCATCATTAAATTCTCATCGAATCCGAAAGAGAAAGAGAGACGAGTCCATTGCAAAGAAAAACCCCAAAAACTTCGGTTCAAAACTTTTACCTAGAAAATATAGAATTGGATTTTCTCGGGAAACAAACAACAAAGAAAAATATAGAGTTGTATATACCTGGAAGATGAATTCGGCGTGTTAAAGGAGGAAGCAGGTGCAGTATGCTTAAACTTTAAACTTTTACCTCTCAACTCTCAAGAATGAAGATTCTTCTTCTCCATAGTTTATTCTCTCATATTTCCAGTCCTACCCTTTTCATTTTTATTTTACTTTGATAATAATTTTTAATTAATTATTTAAAATTAGAATTTAGAAATTATATCATGTTTTAGCGGAACCATATTTATATCATGAGTAATATCTAAATTAGTTGCCAAAAGTTTTTTAATTAGATATATATTTTAATTCTCAATAAATTTTAGTTATTAAATTAATTTTTAAATTTTATTAACAAATAAAAATATATTTTTTATTAATTTTATTTAAAAAAAATAAGAGACTATAAAGAAAAACAACTGTAAATATGGAAAATTACTTTGTAACTAATAATTTTATTGGAATAATTGATGAACTCAAATAACTTGAAGCACCACAAAGAATTAATAGTTATTTTGCTTTACATTTTGTCAAATAAAATATTGAGAGCCACTCAAATAAAAATATCTAAAACGTTTTTTTTAAAGATATTTTTTAGTAGTTAAAATTTAACATATATAATCGATTAAATCATGTTATTTTTGTCAAAATTAGGTTTGACAAATTAACTTAACTGAAAAAATAATGAATCAAATTTTGAACTGGTTTAAATTAATATTTTTTTACATATAAAAAATAACTACAATACCCTTATTATAGAGAAGGATTAAAATACTCTTATCATATATATATATATATATTGTAGTCATTTTTTATAAAAATAATATTAATTTATACTAGTTCAAGATTTGATTCACCATTTTTCGGTCAAATCAATTTGTCTAGCATAATTTTGACAAAAATAACACAATTTAATCGATTATATGTGTTAAATTTTAATTATTAAAAAACATCTTTATAAAAAAGACGTTTTCAACGTCTTTATTTGAGTGGCTCCCTAAAATATTTTACTGTCACAAAATATTAATAATTAGCATGCTTATTTCATTAATTCCATTCAAACTATTCATTCATCATTATATTAAATCAAACTTATGTCTTTTTTTATATGTATTGCACCGTAAAAAATCAATTTCAAAGTGTTAGTATTTATCAATTAGTACTTCTCAAATATTATTGCAATGCTTAAACTATCTTTTCTTTCGTTAAAGTCATTCTTCATTATTGATCTAGCATATATTAACTTTTAAGTATACTAAAGGCACTATAAAAAAGATTGAAATGACAGGAAGAAATCTTTCACATCTCATCTCCATTTAATTCTTTCTTTTGAAGTACTCAACAATAACAAACAAAAGATTTTAGAAATTATCTAAACTCCTGAACCAATATTTTATGTCCCATCTTCATTTAATTTTTTATCTTAAACCACTTGATAATAATAAGTGAGCGAAGTGATAAAAGATGCAAAATAATAAATATAGATATAGGTAAAAGTAGATTGTTAAGTAATGACTACACCTACCCTTTAATATGTTGAGATAGTCAAGACCCATTTAGCATAGTTCATTATAACTTGCTCATGATAAAACTTATGCAACTGAAAATTATTTGGCAAACTATCACTGTGTTATGTCTTTTTAAGAGAAAGAGATTGTACCATTTCTTTTCAAATTCATAGAAATATATAACCATAAAAATATAGCATAATGAATAAAATATTTTACACCAAGTTAAATAAAAATTCTTACAACACAAATAATGCATATGAACTTAAAAATAAAGGATAAATACTACAAATGAATCAGCAATGCCATACATGATCTTTCTTGGACAATGCAACTTGAACAAATATTTGACATTGGTAGTAACACTCATACACACTTAACAAACCACAATAAACGAAGACATAGTATTCCATTAAAACTAACTCTAAATAGCACCCAACCCCTAAAATTTTAAGTCCTAAGTCCTACCAGCATATTTGGTAGCATGACTATTACAACTTTCTAAGTAATCTATTATACGGGAAATAAAGTTTCTTCATATGCATGGATAGATCTAATTTTAACATGATTATCATAAAAAACCTGATGAAACCTGTTTCTTGTGCCTTCAATGGGGTTATATCGAACAAAAAAACTGAGAGTACGCAATGACTTGAGCCCCAACCAATTGTAGGTGCCTCTCCATAACTTGAATAACATCATGATCAACTATAATAGCTGGCACGTACAAAGTACCTATTCCATTATATGTAAATAGTTGTGACCAGTTAACACCTTCATCAGTGTCACTTACCTGCCATATAACTGAGTTGTATGAATAGAATGTGTGATTATTTGATGCCAAACATAGACATCCATCTCTAACCAAAAGGCAACCATAATGAGACATAACTTCAGGAGGGACATAAATTTGTTCAAAAGTCAATGTCATCAATGAGAAAGATACAATATATGATTGATCACCGTCTTCACGGTCAGCAAGCCAATACACAACACCGTTGGCTACAACATACGAAGGATCCAACCATTGCACATATAAAGGACATGAAATCCTAACATGCCAGTTCCTAGTGAAACTTGTATACATAGATAAAGTGTAAGCAGTGCTGTCGGGTTCATCTTCAAAAATATGTAAAATTGCATAATGAACACTATTCGGAAAATGTGCAAAGGCATAAATAAAGGAACCCTCACAAGAACTAAGTTGCAAAGGATCATCTAGTACCCGAGAAATTTGAATAAGTGGATTCCAAATCACCAAGTGGCTTCTTCTTCCAAGGGAGGAGTAACGGATACAGAAGACTCCCATCTCAACTCCAATGAGCTGAAACCAATCATGTTGGGTTAAAAGAAAAGGCAAGTTCAGGTAGCCAGTTTTTCCGGTAAGGGCATCAATCTTCATGATCCAATCCACCGACGTGATTATAGGAGATGCAAACCCAAAGTGAATGAACAGTGAGCAGCCACGCCTTTTCCATATCTTTGAGATTTGATTGAGAAAGTCAAATGAAGTTATCCTTTGCCTCGAATAACGGCAAGTAGCACTGAAAGTAACAATGGTTAGAGCATCACATAAATAGAGAATTTCATTTATAACCTCATCAGGGAGTTGTGGCACCTCTACTTCTATAGGAGGTATATCACTCATATTTGATGTCAAGATGTAAGAGAAATTTAAAAGGAGGGATATAAAGTATAAGATGGAGTATTTGACAAACTCCAAACAATACCTTGTGTTGACCAATGCTTGTTGAACTCCATTTATAGAATGTTAAAGGGTCATTGAAAGCCAACTACCTTCCTAACATGCAATAAATTTCACAAGTTTTAGGTATTGCATGGTTTAGCTAACATTTAGTGCATAATGAGCTTGTAAAATACTAAATAATGAAAGAGTTGGGATGGATAAATAAAACTAAGCTTTTAGGGAGTAAGAATCAACTTACTATGTTAATTGTTTATCAGAATATTTTTTACAAAACTCCTCCTAAAGAGTTTAGAATTGTAAACAGATGATAATTATAAATTTGGATAAAGTATATTTTTGGTCTCTGAAATTTGTTTAAAGTTTAAGGAATACTCTAAGTTTTACTTTGTTTTAATTATATCCTACAAATTTTTAATTTTGAATTAAATATATCGTTGTTCACAGTAAAGTTGTATGAAAGATAATTTACACAAGTATTAATCATTAAATTATTATTATTGTTATTCAAAGCTATGTTGTGTCCAACAATTTATATAATATAAAAGAACAAAACTATAAACAAAGAATTGTAAAATTGTGTAAAAAATACTCAAGAAGAGTACATTTAATTGAAAGTGAAAACTTCTCGTAGAATAAAATTAAAACAAAATAAACTTGGATGAATATTTTTAAAATTTTTAACTATTATTGAAACGCAAAAAATGTAACTATTATATAAATTCTTTATAATTTTATCTTTGTTATTTATTTAATTATTTCCAATATATAATTAGACATTTTTTTTAAAATAACTGTTCACAATGATTTAAATGTTTTTTAAAATAGCTATCATAACTGAGAATTAAGATAAAAAAATATATGGTATAAGCTAATTTACTTAAATATTAATCATTAAATTATTATATATTTTAAAAATAGGAGTAAATTAGAATTTTTAATATTTTTCATAATTTGCATATGATGTGATTATATTATTATTTTAATTTTAAACAAATATGCCTTTGAAAAACATTTTTGGCAATTTTTTTTTATAATTTTGTTCTACTATACTATATAAATTGTTGGACATAAAAAATGACAATACTTATGTCAACTTGTTAACAATTTACATGTTTTTTTAGAAAACAAACATTAATGCTTGACAATGACATTTACTTTTTTTTAGGATATTATTAACTCTAAGTAGTAAAATAATAGATAGGTGAAAATTATACTTTCTATGCATGAAGTAGCTGTGTCAACAAATAAGGCTACTTTAAAATATAAATTGTGAGATGATGGTTTCCATCAATCAATAGGTTACTTTATTAATCATGGTTGGTTAGTAAATTAGTTAAATTTTTCTTTAAAAAAAACATCACCTTGATAGACTAAGTTTTGAATTTCAAAATATTATTTTAAATATATTAAACTTAGCTTATTCAATATTATTTTAAATATATTAAATTTAGCT
Source organism: Arachis duranensis (assembly GCF_000817695.3). Classification (NCBI taxonomy): domain Eukaryota; kingdom Viridiplantae; phylum Streptophyta; class Magnoliopsida; order Fabales; family Fabaceae; genus Arachis; species Arachis duranensis. The sequence continues at coordinate 101,328,757 of NC_029774.3, read as the reverse complement.
ACTTTATTTATAATAATAGCATTTTTTGTAAAGAAATTGAAAATAATTTTGCAGTAAATTTCAATTCTAAATTAACAAAGGCTATAATTTTACTTTAGTTATTTCAATCTAAAATTTCTAGTATTATACTATCAGATAAATATTGAATTATTCAAATATTAATATTGTTGACATCTAAATATATGTAGTTTGTAAATTTATTCCTGTGATATATTTGTATTCAGTCATTACTTTTTATTTGTATTTTTTAGCATGGCTATTGCTTAACAAAATAAATACCCATAAACAAAATAGTTGATATTTAACCCAACTCAACAAAAAATAATTCTTAACAATTTCATTATTTTAGTAATTTTTATATAACTTTTTTGGTAGTTGTTTTGAATAAATTATTCAAAATCAAATAAAAGATATATTAGCATGAGATTTGTAAAACCCGGTTAATTAACGGCTAATTAACCCATAAATGAAAATTTATTCTAGAAAGCCTAAAATGTGATTTTTATGGCTAAATGTGATATAGGAGATTGAGACGAGAATTTCGGTACCAATTTTATAGAAATCGGACCAAGATTGGACCGAACGGGCCAAACCGGGCCAACCGGACCCAAAGTGGGCCCTTGGCCCAACATAACTAAACCAAAACCCTAGTTTTCAGCACTCTCTCTCCTCACAACACACTCAAACATGCTGAAATGGTGGAGAGGAAGGGAAGAACACTCTCTCAACTTCTTTCTCTCACTTGATCTTCAAACCACCATAACTTTTGATCTAGAGCTCCGATTGCCGCTCCGTTTGCGGCCACGCGTTCACCACGAAGAGCTCTACAAAACCCATACAATCAATCTTGAGGTAAGCCGATGGTGCTGCACCCAATGCCCAGCCATTTTCCAGAGAGTTATGCTAGAACTGTGCTAGTGTTGTGCCTGGGGCACGAGAACACCCACGCGTACGCGTGGTTGACGCGTACGCGTCAATTGGCAAATTTTTAATCCACGCGTTAGCGTGCATGACGCTTGCGCGTCGATGAGTTTTTGAGGCCATCCACGCGTGCGCGTGTAGTGCGCGTACGCGTGGACCTGTTTTCATCCCAAAGTTAATTTTTGAGTTTTAAAAGCCAAATTTCATACTTCTAAGCCTCCGATCTCACCACTTATATCTTAAATCATTATGATATGCGTAGCTATGAGAGAAGGAGCTAGTGGATGTGGTAACTTGCGAGTTAAGCAAGGGAAAATGAATAATCAATGAGGATCATTGATGATTATGTGAGATGTGGAGGATGGTGGTGGAAGTGCTTATTATGCCATTGGCCGAAGGGCCGTAATTATTTATGAATTGGCTGGTTATGGATTTAACCATGAGCCGGAATGGCTGTGTATGATATGAATATTGGCTAGTTCTGGACTGAACCGTGAGCCGGATGGCTGATATGGATGTTGATCCATGGATGAGAATTCATGCATGTTTATGCTGAATTATTGATAATTGTGATTTACACTTCCACTATCTGAGATACGAGTTTTCCTGGGTTGTAGCAGTGGCTAGCCACCACGTGCTCCAGGTTGAGACTTGATACTCTGTTGACCCTATGTCATAAGTGTGGCCAGGCACTGTGAAAGACCCGGATGAGCTCGCCCCCGTAAATATTCACCAGTGAGGGTGATGGATATAGATCATGATTATGATCAAGTTTATAACGAGTATAACTCGAGCTGGGGATGCGTGACAGAGGGACAGTCCAATGGTTAGCGACCAGGACTTGTCGGGTTGGCTTTATAACCGACAAGATGATATCATCAGCCACTAGG
>NC_029774.3:101324433-101326223 GCF_000817695.3 Arachis duranensis | reverse complement strand
AAAGGCTCCTAGTTATAATCAATCATTCATACTACTATATGTACTAAATTTTTATTTTAGAGGTCGTAATACCTTGCCATCTTTGAATTATGACTTAAGCATAAGACTCTGTATGGTAGGGTGTTACATTATGGTATCAGAGCAGTTCGTTCCTGTAGAGCCTGAGGGATGGACTGATTATGCTTCTGTGCATTCTCTGTGTGTGTGTTATGTGCTATTAGTATATCTGCTTGATATAATTGGCATAAACGTTCATGAGCATGCATTTGGGACTTTGAAGTACTAGACTTCCGATATTGAGACTGATCAACTTAATATCGATTGTTTGGTATGTATAGGAACCAGATGGCGCCTCGTGGACGCGGTAGAGGTAGTGTGAGAGGTCGTACGAATGCTCGTGCGCCAGAGAATAACCCTCATGACCCGGTGAACTTTATGACTGCGTTGGAGAACATGGCTGCTGCTATGCAAGCCACTACTGAGGCTCTTGGTCAACAGATGAACAACCATGACAATGATAGAGGTGGAGCTTAGGGCCCGATGACACTGGCAAACTTCTTGAAGGTTAATCCACCCAAGTTCAAGGGAACTACTAGCCCGACTACTGCTAGCCCGACTGAGGCTGATACATGGTTTCAGGCTATAGAGCGAGCGCTGCAAGCGCAAGTGGTGCCTGAAGGACAGCGTGTCGAGTTTGCTACCTATATGCTTGTCGGTGAAGCGTCCCATTGGTGGCAAGGTATCCGACGTCTTCTGTAGCAGGGTGATGACTATATCACCTGGAATGTTTTTCAAGAAGAGTTCTATAAGAAGTACTTTCCGACTTCTGCTAGGACGGCTAAGGAACTGGAATTGTTACAGCTGAAACAGGGTACTATGTCCATATCAGAGTATATTGACAAGTTTGAGGAGCTATTCAGGTTCTCTCGTATGTGCCAAGGGACTCCAGTGGAATATGAGGAACGGAAGTGTGTTAAGTATGAAGGAGGACTCCGGAGTAATATTTTTAGTTCAGTGGGACCAATGGAGATTAGGACTTTCTCCGAGTTGGTAAACAAGTGTAGGGTTGCTGAAGAGTGTGTGAAGAGGGCAACCGCTGAGAAAGGGAGTCAAAAGGGATCATTCCCACGGAACCGAGGGAAGAGCTTTGCACCTAGAGGTCCGTCTTTCAAGAGAGGAAGCTCTTTTAGGAGGCCCAACAACAACAACAACTCCCAAGGGAAGAAGTTTGGAAAGCAGCCTCAGAATGATCAAACTTGTACTAGATGTGGGAGTCACCATCCGGGAGCACCATGCAAGGCCGGATGGGGTTTGTGCTACACTTGTGGAAAGGCAGGGCATAAAGCCGCAAATTGTCCTGAGAAGTAGAAACAAGGTGCTGGAAAGGCACAACAGACTGGTCGGGTATTCACCACTTCAGCTGTAGGAGCTGAGGGATCTGAGACACTTATTCGAGGTAACTGTGAAATGGCTGGACAAACTTTAAATGCTTTATTTGATTCGGGAGCATCGCATTCATTCATTACATTTGAGAAAGCCCATGAGTTAGGATTGAAGATCGTAACCTTAGGCTATGACCTAAAAGTGTATAATGCTACCCATGAAGCCATGGTAACTAGGTTAGGATGCCCGAAAGTTTCCTTTAGGTTCAAGCAGCGTGATTTTGTTCATAATTTAGTCTGCTTACCGATGATCGGTCTTGATCTTATCTTGGGATTGGACTGGTTATCTAAGAACCATGTTCTGCTAGATTGTTCTACAAAGTCGGTGTACTTTATGCCGGAAGATAC
>NC_029774.3:101321479-101322113 GCF_000817695.3 Arachis duranensis | reverse complement strand
CAATGGAAGTGGGAAAGTATTGCAATGGACTTTGTGTCTGGATTGCCAAGGACTAGGGCTGGTTTTGATGCTATTTGGGTGATTGTAGTCTACTGACGAAGTCAGCTCACTTTTTGCCCATTCGGATGACTTACACTCTTGAGGAGCTAGCACGGTTATACATAAAGGAGATTGTGAGACTTCATGGTGTACCTGCTACTATAATCTCTGATAGAGATCCTCATTTCACTTCAAGGTTTTGGGGTGCATTTCAGAAAGGTTTTGGAACCCGATTAAGCTTGAGCACGGCTTACCATCCTCAAACAGATGGTCAATCTGAGAGGATGATCCAAACATTAGAGGATATGTTGAGAGCTTGTGTTTTGGACCAACCGGCGAGTTGGGATCGGTATATGCCATTGGTGGAGTTTGCATACAACAATAGTTATCATGCGAGCATCAGAATGGCTCCGTATGAGGCCTTGTATGGGAGGAAATGTCAATCTCCGCTATGTTGGTATGAAGCTGGAGAGAAAAGCTTGTTAGGGCCGGAAATGATAGCTGAGACTACAGAACAAGTCAAGAAAATCTGTGATAGGATGCTTACGGCGCAGAGTCATCAAAAGAGTTACGCCGATCAGAGGCGAAAGCCCTT
>NC_029774.3:101320425-101320729 GCF_000817695.3 Arachis duranensis | reverse complement strand
AACACTCTCTCAAGTTCTTTCTCTCACTTGATCTTCAAACCACCATAACTTTTGATCTAGAGCTCCGATTGCCGCTCCGTTTGCGGCCACGCGTTCATCGTGGAGAGCTCTACAAAACCCATACAATCAATCTTGAGGTAAGCCACGTGTTTCTGTTCGAAATCCAAGCCCTTATTTTCGAGTTTCATGGGTAAAATGTTGAGATTTTGGGTTCTTTGATGTTATAGGACCCAACTCTCTTGAAGGAGAAGGTTAATCTTGTCTCCTTGGACCTTGGGTGTGGTAAGATTCTCAACTCTAGTGT
>NC_029774.3:101319665-101320183 GCF_000817695.3 Arachis duranensis | reverse complement strand
GTATGAGAAATATGCATGTTGTGATATATGCTTGATGATTGGTTATGGTTGAATTGTGGGTTGAACCAAGTTGATGGTGAGTATGATATTGATTGTGTACAATAATGATTTATTAGAATTTGGTGTTGTTGAGAATTGGCATGAGGAAGAGTATATGATATGTCAATATGTTTGAGTTTGAGCCACTTGGGTGAAGTGGGTTAAAATGATGAGATAGTGATTTTGTAAATTGTGGTAAAGTGTCAATGTGTGAGTTGAGGAGGCTTGATGTTGAAATTTATATATTTTGATTGATTTCAAAGAAAAGGGATGAAAATGGCATGTTTTGATTGATTTTGAAAAGAGTTGGAAATGGCTTGTTTTGAAAATGGCACTTTGTGGTTTTTATGAAAAATTTGGTTTTTGAGCATACTTTGACGGGACATAACTTGGACTACGGATCTCTGTTTTATGCCAAATCTGTTTAGAAATGAAATTGGATCTGGGATGTCCATGCCGTTCGAAGAACGGGTGAAAAA
>NC_029774.3:101318924-101319607 GCF_000817695.3 Arachis duranensis | reverse complement strand
CTTTTAACTTAGAAAATTTTTAGCAGAATGACCCCTTGCGCGTGGGCGCACTTGGTGCATGCGCGCCGTTCTTCCCGAAAATGCCATCCACGCGTGCGCGTGATGTGCGCGGGCGCGCCGATGGTGCTGCACCCAATGCCCAGCCATTTTCCAGAAAGTTGTGCCAAAGTTGTGCCAGATTTATGCCTGGGGCACGAGAGCACCCGCGCGTACGCGTGTTTGACGCGTGCGCGTCGATTGGCTAATTTTTAATCCACGCGTTAGCGTGCATGACACTTATGCGTTGATGAGTTTTGTGACCATCCACGCGTGCGCGTGGAGTGCGCGTACGCGTGGCCCTGTTTTCATCCCAAAGTTGATTTTTGAGTTTTAAAAACCAAATCTCATACTTCTAAGCCTCCGATCCCACCACTTATATCTTAAATCATTATGATATACCTAGCTATGAGAGAAGGAGCTAGTGGATGTGGTAACTTGCGGGTGAAGCAAGGGAAAATGAATAATCAATGAGGATCATTGAGGATTAAGTGAGATGTGGAAGATGGTGGTGGAAGTGCTTGTTATGCCATTGGCCGAAGGGCTGTAATTGTTTATGAATTGGCTGGTTCTGGATTGAACCGTGAGCCGGAATAGCTGTGTATGCTATGAATATTGGCTAGTTATGGATTTAACCGTGAGCCGGA
>NC_029774.3:101307868-101318871 GCF_000817695.3 Arachis duranensis | reverse complement strand
CTCTTTTGACCCTATGTCATAAGTGTGGCCGGGCACTGTGAAAGACCCGGATGAGCTCGCCCCCGTAAATATTCACCAGTGAGGGTGATGGATATAGATCATGATTATGATCAAGTTTATGACGAGTATAACTCGAGTTGGGGATGCATGACAGAGAGACAGTCCAATGGTTAGCGACCAGGACTTGTCGGGTTGGCTTTATAACCGACAAGATGATATCATCAGCCACTAGGGACAGACATTCATCATATGCATACTATATGAATTGTTTGAGATTGCCTATTTGACTGCATATTACTTGCTAATTGTCTAAATGCCTTACTTGTTCCTAATTGTATATTTCTTGTCTGATACAACTGTGTTTGCTATATTATACTCCTGCTGGTGGTTGGGAGGTTTGAAGGAATTGGAAAGGGAAGTATTAGTTAGACTGAAGAATCCTTAGTCAGATGCCCTTATGGTTTAGCTTGTTTATAAGCCTTGATATTATCTGGAGGAAGTTCTAGGATTGCCTTTGGCTTTCCTCCATTATTATGTATTATATATGTGGAAGCTGTTACCATGCTGAGGGCCTCTGGTTCTCACCCATGCGGATTTTGTGGTTTTCAGATACAAGACGTGAGGTTTCCCGTTGAGGCATGTTGGAGACTTCTATAATTGCGAAGATCCTTTGTTCTCGGGGCTATGTTTTGGTTTATATGTTTTGCTTAGATATCTTTATCTCCATTAAATAATACAAACTGTGATGACTCCTCTTATGGGAGATTTTGGAGAATAGGTTTTATGTATTTGTGTCCCTTTGGGTTTCCTTTGGGGTTTTCCTTATTTTTATTATATGTATATATTGCTATGCTCGGACCGGTTATCTTCGCAGCCGGATTTTGAGTCTTGATATTCCTGTTTTTGACACTCGTTTGTATATATATAATCTCGCGTTGGTTTATCCTTGCTCGTTACGTTATCGATCAGAGTGTTGCGTTTTTGAGTTGCGGTTTTTTGTTTACCCCTTTTTCTACAAAGGCTCCTAGTTATATCAATCATTCATACTACTATACGTACTAGATTTTTATTTTAGAGGTCGTAATACCTTGTCATCTCCGAATTATGACTTAAGCATAAGACTCTGTATGGTAGGGTGTTACAAGATTCACGAAATAACTATATTCATTAATAAGTTATTATGTACCAAAAATTTTCCTACTTTTTTAATCTCATTAATTATAATTATTGTTTCCGTAACCATTTTTTATATGTCATATTTTATTAAACTTAGCTTGGGATGAAGTAATTTATGTCATTGGCTAATTATAGATTTTTCAGTTCAGATTTTTTTACCATTTTATTCATTTATCACAGAAACTAAAATTTTAAAAGAAAATAAATAAATAAATAAGTAAATATGATGAACAAATTTTAAAAAATCAATAGAAAAATATTCATAATTCACAATATCAGATAACTACAAAAAAAAAAGAGATTACACAAAGATAATAACCAAAAAAATCTTTCCTATATAAAAGAGACCGTTTTTTAAAAATAATGTTTATTTAACTTATTTTGTGCACTATAATAAACTAAACTATGTAAAAGAGATAGTTCTTTAATTTACATATAAAGTCAATATGAAAAAATAAAATAACACAAGAAAAAAGAAAAAATAAATAAATGATATCCTAATTAAATATTTATTAAACATTTGACTACTTGAATATTGGAATTGATATATTACATATATATTGAATTAATGGATATTTGGATTGTTATGTTAGGTTGCTGATGTGAAGATAAATATAGAGAGAGAACAAGGTGCTGGAGTTTATCCAGCTGCACAACAAATGCTTATTCATCACGGAAAAGTGCTTAAGGATGACACAACCCTCGAAGACAATAAAGTTATAAGGGTTTAAAATTAAATTTTAAATAATCCTATGCGGTTGGACCCAAGAAAATAAAAAAATAACATGTAAATTAAAAAATACCTTTTAGTCTATCTAAACTAAACGCACATGATAAACTAATGGGAATGAATTTTCATTTAGAGTCCAGGAGAATGAAAGAGGGTTGCTCTTCTCTCTTTACTCTTTAGTGAGCAAGACAAACTAAACATTAAAAAACAAAGAGTTTCAGCAGAAGTACAAAAGAAGAATCTACACCAGATCATTTATTTAAGATCTTTCGGAAGAACAAAGCAAGATTTGCACCATCCATATGAAATGTTTTTATCTCTCTAACTTCTAATTGTCTCTCTTAACACAAAAAAAAAACTCAAAAAAATTCCTTTTTTTATTAATTTTCTATTCTGAAACAATATTTTATACTAAAAGAAAAAATTGTTAGTCTATTTTTCAGTGTTGAGAACGCAGTTAGCAACATCATAAAATTCAATGGCGGCGCATGCAGACAGGAATGATACCAACAGGTATAAATCTGAATCCTTATCAAAGAAGGGTCAAATTAGGTGAAAGAACCTTAGATAGTACATGTATCGTAATCAAATTTTGTGTTGCAAGATCGTAACCCAGAAAGTTTAGCATCTTTAATTTGATTCTTGTTGGGTTGCTGTCTAATATTTAGGATTATTATTGGGGTATATTATCTTTTTTATTTGTTCTTTGCTCCCTTAATTAATTTATATAGTAGTTGTTGTTGTAGTATTTAAAAAAAGAAAAACTATTAAGTGTCCTCGTAGTATTTTGCCTTTTAAGTTTTACCCTATTGATTTTTTTTTGACTTTTTGAGAAATTTTAATTAGAACGGAAAGATCAATAATATAAAGCATCCAGATCTTATTAAAATGATTTTAAATAATTAAAAATATATACCAATAAAAAAATAGTTGATTTTAAGATGACTATTTACTTAAGTCAGCACAAGTTCATTTCTTACGCTACAAATAATTGAAGTATGACTAACTTATGATGGTGTTTTTATATGCTCTCAGGAGGTTTTTGGCAACCCAACAACATTGGATCCAAGGAAAAGAAGCAACTCTAAGTTTTCGACTATATCACGGGCAGGTAAGTAAATATATATAAATTTATGTCATGTATCGTAAATAGCATGTGAGTTACAGCATTTAATTTGAACTGTAACATGTAATATAGGGAGACAGAGCTCTATCACCATGTTTTGAAGCAATTTATGGACATGAATTAGGGTCGTCATGCTACGCAATTGATGAGTGGGATAATTGCTTAGTGTTGGATATAAAAAGTAAAAATAAACAGAAGGCTATAACTAAGGGTTCATTCGAGCTGATTAGGAATTTTTATTTTGTCGGGAAAGGAAATACTATACAGTTTACCTATGCGGGTTTTTGGGATATTTTTCATTTCACTTTTCGATAAAATGAACCAACCAATTAAAATTTTTCCTGAAAAAAACTTTTATGTGGGGGATCGATTGGACCAAAACACATTGAACAATGTCAAAAGAGTATTTCATCTAGATTACAGCAGCAACAATGACTCTTCCTCACCTGATGTTATGATACTGTCCGGGTCTGAACCATCCGAGCTTCAAGACTCATCAGATGAGGATGAAGATTCAACAATGGAGGGTAATAACCCTAACAATCCAATAATTATGTCTGATGAAACCAATTCAATCATTGAGTTGAGCGAAGACAGTTCTGAAAGAGAAGAAATAGCTGAACATAGGTAATGTGACACTTAATTTATGTATTTATCCATAAATTTTATTTCTAGATAACACTGAGATAAATTTTAGGTTGGAGACTAACAATTTAAACTATCATCAAGCAGGTACAATCCAGAGGTTTCCTATAGAAAGAGACTGACAAGTACTGACGTGACCGGAAGTAGATTGGTAAGTTCATTATAAATAATTCATATCAATTTTATGCAAACACATCAAATTTTGATTATCCATTTACAATACATAACCTTAAGAATTTCTCCCAAAACACTAACAATGCTTCATTTTTTGCAGTACCTGGGTGCTAGTTTTGCTGCACATCTCACTCCATTTGGACATGGTTCCATTTGGCAGATCGCTGGTCCATCATCTAGCGGAGACAACAATGTCTTTTTTTTCATTTACTCAAAAGTCAAGGAAGAAATACAGAGTAGAGATTCGGGGTGGATTGGGCCAAATTCTGTCAAACTTATAACCTGAAGAAAAATGACACCATTATCCTGAAGATGGACTCCTTGCAAAACCGCCGAATAGATCTGACAATTCAAAGATCTTAAAGCTTGTGGGTGATTGCGATACTAAAATTTACATTCACCATATTTTGAACTCATGAAGTGTATTGTTAATATTATACTGTTTTCAATGTCTATGTTATTATAAAGTGACAAAGTTTATATGTATAAGCTTCATCAAAAACTTGTTGGTCTTTCTGAGCATAGAAAACTTCATGGATTGAATGGTATAGCGCATACTATTTCTGCTGATCTTTACATTATAACATGATGCAAAATTTGTTTACCTATTTACAATTTACATATTCACCATATATTGAAAAAAATGGATTCAGCAATAATTGAATAAAATATAGTGAATACATCATTCATTATATTCAAAAAAACAGTGTTTTCGTATACAGTCACAATGAAAACAGAATTATTATTATAAAATATATAGTTAAATTTACTCTACAATAAATCAACTAATCAAAATTTTGTGTCACTAATGTCAAAATTGTGTATTCAAAGAACTGGGTATTTAAGTCTCAAATTGACATGAGAGAGAGCCAATAAAATCCAAATATTTTTTAAATGACTTCATCTAATAAAAAAAATTAGTCAAATAGAAAATCATGAGTGACTTTGTGGTGTACATATATCCTTGTCATCATTTTAACAAAGAATGAACTTTTTTAATACCTAAGCTATATTAGCCATTATAGGCAAAATGCACCTAAGAAATCTATCAAAACAAAATAAATGGCCAAAAGATCACTTCCAACCTGTTCAATACAAATATATCAACAAAGTACAAATCAATTCAACAACATATGAATATTCAGTCATCTAAATACCATAAAGCATTCGCTTGGCAAAACCACATAAGTTAAAAAATAAACTAAATTGTGAAAGGAGAGATTTTTATATCATAAAAGAGCTACTGCATTTTATTGAATTTCAAAGAAATAAGTTCAAACATAAAGGGCTAAATAGCTAATTTGCCTAGTGGCTAAAGATATTGTGTCCACACCCTAACACTTAATCTATTACATGAGAAAGATGCCCAAAAAACAATCCAAACAACTTATACAAAACATGACAACACACACATATTCTCATCCACTAGAATCCAATGCATCAAATGCTATTACACGGACACAACCAAAATACATAATGCCTTAGATTAGTCCTAATCAGTAGCTCTAGTCAACTGCCATGGGCAGCCACCTCAATTAACCCCATGTCCAGAGGAGCCATTATTCCCCGAGCCACGAGACTCATCAGCTTCATCAAATTGCAGCCTCAAGGATCTTCTTAACCTCTTCAACGAAGGCTTCACATCTTTCTCAGCATCAACAGAGCCTCTATTAATGCCAGCCACATACTCCTAGTGTAAACAATTGCATGAAAATATAAACCTAATTAGAGGGATAATTAATGAGTTCTAGTAAAAGGAAGTTGATTATAAAATTAAGCGCCCTGTCAAAAAAAAAAATTGGCAACACTACTCACTTCTTCACTTTCATCAACTTCATCAGATGAATTTTCAGAACTATCCACTTCATTTAACTTATCCACCACAGCATCAGTAGACTTTCTCTTGAGGAGAGGACACTATTAAATGACACAACATATTAGGTTCAATTTAAACACAACTCAAAAAAAGGGTGAAAAGTAATACAGAAAAAATAACAGAAGAAACCGGAATCATAGAACCTTAGCATCTTCATCAGCTCCCAAGTCAACAACACTTGGATTCTGGTTGGGTAAATTGAGGCGAACCAACAAAGAGCTCGGAGTAGCTGGAAGGAGTCAATCCCAAATTTGGTGATTCGGTAACCTTAGAGGGCTCCCCAAATGATCCCTCTCCTTTTAGTACAAACCCAGCCTTGGATAATACAAAGCACATCCGATATAAGACATGAATAAAGGTGGAACAACCAAAAAATGAAAAATTTAAGAAAGAAATTATTAAAATGAAACAATAGGTGCGAATTTTGTTTTATACCTTTTCGGGACTCAAATCTGAACCAGAGAGCTCAAACATTCCAAGTATTGCAGCATCATCACAAACACGCCTCACTGGATAAGTCCCTTTGAATTTCTCCATCCCAACAAGCCTACTAAGAACCTTGAACAGCATAGTTTTTCCAACAATTTCTTGAAATATAGGAGGAGACTGTGTGCCAAACACAACCTACGAACAATACAAAACAGACACAATAGAAAAAATGAATCGGTAGAAACCTAAGGATAAGAAAACTCTCTAACAATAAAATCAGTGCATAAAAAGAATATAGCATTCGAGTGACTTACATCAACATCCTTAAGATGTTGTTCAAACAGCTGGGCACAAGTCTTATTCAGTAGGTAGCTTGTCTCACGATCAAAGAGGACAAAAATAGAAACACTAGTGAAATCCTCAACCAACACCTTCACTCTAAACTTGGATTTTTTTAAGATGCACATAAATACTGGCCTAAGGTTAACAACTATGCAGAAATAATTCACTATTTAACAAAGCACAAAGGAAGCATTGTAAAATATTTATACCTAGGAGTCACATTTGTAACATGGATGTTGCAAAACTGACAAAAGTAAATCCCAGATTCTGCCTGAACACCTCTGCCACACACACAAGCAGAGTACCACCAAGGACCATCCTCAACTATTTCAGCTATCTTCGCTAGTACAACAAAGGTTCCAGCCTAAAAATATAAGACCAGGTCTATAAATGTTAAGACATTATAACCAAAGATAGTTGTAACACAAACTAAAACTGAAAAACTGAAATAAATACTATCAACATAGTATTTTCAAGTACAAAGGAGAAAAAAAGCATTAACATGGTTACAAAACAAAGCAGTATTTACTAACGAATAGAAGAAGAAAATTTAGCAGAAATTATCAAGAGTAAACATGATAAAAAAAATTAAACTGGTTCCAACCCGGTTGTTATCATCAAGCGACTTCACAGTACACCTAGGTGTGAGCTTCATAAAATCTTCTTCTATTCCGATATTTTTTCCAGATCCAACAAAGGCAATGGGTTGGGATGCACTAACTCCATGTGGAATAGAACTGTTAACAAATACAGCACCAACTTAAATAAGTAAACAATGATAGCAACAACAACAACAAACACAACAGAATCTACATGTAAAAAAATACCTTTTCCTAAAAGCTGCCACCTCTGGGATGTCAAGATTAAATCCAAGCTTTGATGCAAACATAACATTCTGAAGTCCAACTCTACCTAAAAATTTAAACCTCTAAAAACCTTAATTTTGGCAAGTTGTAAAATCACAACTGGCTGTTCGGCATACCCAGAAGACAGAAATCGATTAAGTTCGTCAACATATTCACCAAATAAGGCACACCAAATCCTGTGACTGAAAACAGCCAACAAAATCACCTACACTATTAGAAACTTGACTATACAAACACACCGAAAACAAAAAAAAATCTGAATAAGAGAAAGAGGTAGAAATTAAAGAACGCTACTCATTTTCAGCAAGCTCCATCACAGCCATCTTCATCTTCTTTCCATCTTTATCATATTGTTTCTCTTCCGACACAGAGACCAACAGACCTACCACATCTCAAATAAATATTTAAAAAAAATACTATTAGGAAATAATGACAACAAAGCAACATTCTACAAATCACAAAGAAACAAGATTGCAATCATTCTAGCAAAAAAAAAGTATGAGCAAATAGCACAATATACCAACTAAGAAATCGAAATCCTCTTTGGTTTCCAAAAGTTCAGTGAATGGAGAGATTGTAAGAGCAGATTTTGGAATAAAATCGCAGATAGCATCCCTAACAGTGGTCCTGAACTGGAAAATCAACTTAAACTGATGCCTAGTGGCCTTATAAGATCCTTGGTTTGGGACAACAGAGAAGAGCTTCATTACATATACTCGACCCTCGGTGAGAAGTTGTTTGAACCTGTAAATCATAGTCTTCCGAACAGTAGCTTGTATCTTGCACCCCTACCAATCAACATAAATTATACTAAAAATCTTATAAATGACAAATCAAATACGGAGAAAAACAAATTTAAATGAAACAAAATTTCAGACTTAGATATAAAAAGGGCAAGGAGAAACACATCTAAATACAAAAAAAAGAGTAAAAAATTTTTAATAGATTTAGACCACTATAACTCACAGATTCATCAACCAAAATCATCTCCACGGAATTTGGGAGAAGTTGACCAGTGAAAGTTGGAACAGTCCAAAGCCTAATCACCCTAACTTTGAGGTTCCATGCTTCCTTCTCAGGATTAATCTTATTAACCATATCCATGGCAGTTGTCATATTGAAATGCAATTGAAGGAATGAAAGAAGGAACAGATTTCAGTAAATCAAACAGCAACTAAGAAACACATACAATAGCAACATGAATTTGAGAAAAATCTGCCATGATCAATGCGTTCTGCCTTTATTTATAAACACAAATCAACTGAGTAATTTGAATTTCGAAATCCATAGAACCCTTATTTTGGGAGGGAAAAAATAAGCAACATAGACATTTGAAAGATATTGGTGTTGATTGACATTGGATATCAATGGAAAGATATTTGCGGGCCCCACTAAATAATCCTATATATAGGACCTAAGCAAACAACAATTGATACACAAATAAGGTGTATAAATGATAAGCTATATTAACCCTAAGTTATCTTCTATATAAATTGTAAGTTAATAGGAGAAGAGAGGATGGGATGAGAAGAGGATGAGAGAGAAGAGGATGAGAGAGAAGAGAGAGATAACAAAGACAACATGAGGTAACACCTAGAGAAAAGCAAGAACTAAAAATAAAAAGAAAACCTATGCATAGATTTAGGAGTGGTAGACCTAGATGATGACACCTTTTAGTATAGATATCATTATTTGATTAGAGTTCCTATATAATTATATTTCCAATGGCAAATATATCATATTCCCAATAAAGTTACACAAAAGATAATTATCTATCTATGTAATGAAATACCAAAAAGAAAGTGGCCATCAATAAAGTTCAAAAATTGAGCTCAAAAAAAAAAAAGATATACACTTAAAATGGGTGAAAGAAAAAATAGAGTTCAGTTAATAAAACAAATTCTGTAAAAAAGTAATACAATAGGCCAAAGAAATGTGAAAAAACTATGAATCAACAAATGAGTTATGGCTTTATGTACAAACATATATCAATTAAGATATTTGAATTTTGAAACCCCAATAAGTAATCCTTTATGTAGATACTAAACTAAGAACAATAAATATAAATATAGAGATATGTAGTAAACAGCGGCCCCTATTAGTAATCTTTTCTCTACAGACCAAAGCAAGCAGCAATATAAATGAGTAAGAAAGAGAATAGAAAGAGAATAAAAAGAGAAGGAAGTGGAAGTTAACAAAAACATGAGGTGACACTAAGGGAAATGCAAGTGCGCTTCAAATATATTTAGATTTCCAGTGAAAAAATATATCATATTTCTAATAAAAATACACACAAGCTAATTTTTTATCTAGTTAAATACACAAGAATAAATACACATCAATAATTCTAAAACTAAAAGCTAAATCTAAATAACTCGATCAATTGTAGCAAATATTACAAAAAATAAATAACTAAGTCTAAATAACATGCAAGTTCAATTCAAGTAGTGTATAATAATACAAATAAGGATAAGCTTCTCACTAATTTTAATTCAAAAAAGAGGAAAACAGAATATGTAAGTGATATGAAAGCAGTAGATGGAAAGGAAAATATGAGATCGTTGTTGGTTAGATTCAATAGCGAGAAAGTGCTTTCGATTGAATTTTATAGAAATTTCCACCTTTTACAATAGAAGCTTTTTAAGATTAAATATCTAAAAATATATCATTTTAAGGGTTAAAACAAAAGAGCTAAGAGTTCCAGTGCGAAGCAAATGGTGAAAAAAAAAGGCAGAACAGCAACACTAATTATTTATTTAGTTAAAGACCGAAAAAGAAATAGGGCAGCAATAATTCAATCAAAGCAAAAATTAGAAATTTTCTCCCACCTAAATTAGAAACCCTATTTGAACTCAATCTCTTGTTCTCATTCTGTAGTTTTTGAATTCAATGCCTCTACCATTCCTACATACAAACAAAAGAACATGAAAATTTCATCCCTACCTAAAACAACAAACAATGAGACACCGAAATAGAAAAATATCATCAAGCCAAGATGGCCGTAAACTGGCAAAGGTAATATAACAAAAATAAATATGGATAAAATATAAATACCTGGAATTTCAGCAACCAAGGCACAAGCCTTTCAATTAGAACCCCGAAAGGGTCTTCAAAATTTAGTTTAATAGTTGAACATTTAATAGTATTGTCAAACAGTTCAAAAATTTTAGCAACCATCTTTCACATATCCTCAATGAGCAAATTAACATTACACAACTAACCTCAAACGGATTACTCCGCAGAATGCCGCTTGATAGGTAAATGGAAAAAATTTTCCAACATCATCTCTACCATACCCAAATGTCATTTGGGTAAGGTCATTGGTTCCAAATAAAAAGAACTCGGCTTGATCAGCAATCTACAAAAATAGATGATAAAATTAGCTAGCTAGTTTAAATAAATAATTAAGAGTATGGGAGAGTAAAAATTTTAAGCTCATATATACATTTGGTAACTGGGTTCCAATGAACACAACTCTTTGAAAAGCAAATAAGCAATAAAAGACATATGACTTCAATATAAATGGTTATTTTTCTAAAAAAAAAAAACACCATGCACAATGCATGCAAGTTGAAACAGCATAGTAACTTCTTCGATTACAAAATTGGAGTAACTATTATTAGATAAAGGATTCATTAA
>NC_029774.3:101306852-101307728 GCF_000817695.3 Arachis duranensis | reverse complement strand
ATGATCTGATTTTTAAATATGAATTTAATATGATCCAAAAACGAAAAGATTGTGCTCAAAATCAATTTTTCCTTGCTCTCAAAATCTGAACTCTTGTTTGCTTTTCTATTGTGCCATTTGTCATAGAAATGAATATAAAAAATGATATACCTTTTTCAAATTCCTCGCTTTTAAAGGTAGTAGAGCTCCCAATAACCACAGGCTTTGCAGATATTTCAATCGCAGAAATCTTCATATCCTAGTTTGATTCTTATCCGCATAGATTTTAACATGAAAATATAAAAACTAAATCAATAAGAAAAAAGAGAAAGTACAATCCAAAAACAAATCCGAATCGAGCATTGGCCAAATGTCAACAACACTGAAGGATAACAGTATCATAATCACACACAACTTCAACACAAAAATTACGAAAATTTATTTACATCAAAATTTAACAGCTTGCAAGAAAAACTTAATCCCACAAAAGCCTGTAAATTTTGAAAGACATTCAAAGAAACCTTAGGATTAAACACAGTGAATTCATAATTATGTGAAACACAATAATATCTAGAAAAGACGATGATGATAAACAAAATTAATTTCAGAAACAAAACCCTTACCCACTTTGAATCCGACTGAGATAATGGGAAAGAAGCAAGGCAAAGACGCGACACCACACAAATAATTTTATGAATGCACAGAGCAGATGAAATCCAATTTATTAATCAACAGGTAACAAACTATATATTATTATTATTATTATTATTATTATTATTATTATTATTATTATTGTTATATTAAATAGTATAATGCTAGATGGCGTTGGATTGTACAAATTAAACCTTTGCAGGCAATGAAATTGGGGCTATTCAAGTTGTGTAATGTGTAAAAACA
>NC_029774.3:101270160-101306752 GCF_000817695.3 Arachis duranensis | reverse complement strand
TGGTGGTCATGCATTTGCATAGATGTGATTCTTGCCACACTCGCGTACGCGAGCACCTCCCGCGTACGCGGATGCCCAAAACAGAGGGGATGGCTCGCGTACGCATACACATCGTTGCGTACGCATGCGATAAAAACTGGGCATTCTCGCGTACGCATACTTCATGCGTACACATGTTTGCAAATTTTGACAAGTTCACGTACACGTCTACCCCATGCGTACGTGAGTAAGTTGAAACAGAAAGGATTCCCACGTACGCATACATATGTTCTTGTACGCATGCCTGTATTTTTAAAAAAAGCTTTTAAGTTTGCAGAAAATAGATTTTTACACCAAACTTCACGCATAACTTTTTTGTTAAAAATTATTTTTTGTCTGTTCTTCAAACGTAAACTTCATGGATCCAATTTTTATTTGAAATAAGTTTAACAAAATTTGAGGGTCCAGAAACTAAGTTATGACCCACCAAAGTTGGTCAAAAATCAAGTTTTTACCAAAAGTACCAAACTTTTATTTTTACTAAAACCTCAACTGAAAACCAATGTTTCACACCCCCAAAATAATACAAATTACATTCCAAGTAATTTTATATCCATTCCATCTCTTTCACAACATACCGATAATCAATTTTCATCATTTTCATCCCAAATGATCTACAACCAAAACAACACAATTCATTATTCATCAAACTATCATCATCACAATTCATTGACATCACCAATCATCACAATCATCAATAATCAACACATTCTCATAACAAACTCAATATTTTCACCAAAATTTACTAAACCTTAACAAGTTTCCATAATTCAACTTATCCTATGGTCAACTAACTTAAGTTTTCACGTAATATTACATATTATCTATGAGAAACCAAAATCATACTTTGGCTGATACTTCCCTAAACCTAGAACACCTTAAAAATTCTCAATTCACAAGCTCCAAGCTTTCACCAAAAGGATTTTCGGCTCCGAATACTCAACCCAAGTCTCCAACTTCATCGAGTTAGTTATAATCCTTATATATACCACCTAATTTCACATCATTACATACACATTTACAATTTCAATACCTAACCTCTCATAATTAAAGAATTTACAAGAGTTTTGAGTGCCTCACCTTATCGACGAACGTTTGGGACAAGACCCAATGATCTTTCAAAGCTAATTCATCAACCCTAAGACATCAAAATCACATAATCCTCAATACACACAACCCAAATTTTCAAAATTGAATGAGGATGAGTAACTGGGTGAGGAATGAGGATTACTTACCACGTTTTATGAATGGATTTGTAGAGTTCGACGCGGCGATTGCGTGGCCACAAACGGTATGGCGATCAGAGCTCTGGATTGAGAGATATAGAGGATTGAATGTGAGGTTAAGGTTTTAGTTCTTGCTTCTTGCCCTTTCCTCAATTCTTAGCGTGATTCCTTTTGAACTTGGGGAAGAAGAGCTGAACTTTCTCTTTTATATGTTGGACCTTGGGCTTAGCTCAATTGGTTCGGCTCGTTAACTCGGTTTTAGGCCAAATTCTTTAAATTTAGTGTCAAAATTCGTATTTTTAATATTTCTACTGCTCTAAATTATAAAAATTTAATTTTCTAATTTTTTTTAAGATTGATTAATTTGTTGGCTAATTATTTATTCATTTCGTGGATTTTATATCGGCGGGTCCGAGTTCGGGAAGAGCTACATCTCCAACCTAAAGGAAAGATAGAAAAGGTACAAATCGTAGATCAGGCAGAAAAGACAACTTGGAAAGCCTTTGATATGCCTGGTATAGACCCCAACCACATGTCTCACAAGCTTGCCGTTTATCCATGTTCTTGACCTATTCAGCAAAAGCAGTAGAAGTTCGATCCTGAAAGGACACAGGTCATGAAAGAATAGGTACAATCCTTGTTAGGAGCTGGGTTTATAAGAAAGGTAAAATATCCTTTATGGTTGGCTAATGTGGTCCTCATAAAAAAGTAGAACGGGAAATGGAGAACGTGTGTTGATTACACTAATCTCAATAAAGCTTGCCCCAAGGATCCATACCCTCTCCCTAGCATTGATGCCCTAGTCTATTCGGCTTCATGGTATAGGTATCTGTCCGTTATGGACATATACTCAGAATATAACTAAATTCTGATGTACAAGTCGAACCAGAAAAATATTTCATTTATTACTCCAAAGGGCTAACTATTGTTATATAGTAATGCCTTTTGGATTGAAAAATGCTGGCGCTACATACCAACGACTCATGAATAAGGTGTTCTCAACGCACATTGAAAAACTAATGGAGGTATATGTAGACGATATGCTTGTCAAGACCCGAGATGACCTTGTTCTTTTGACCGACCTATCAGAGGTGTTCTCCATAATAAGGAAGCATGAGATGAGGTTAAATCCTTCAAAATGCATCTTTGCAGTAGAAGCTGGAGATAAAAATCCCGACTTGCCTCAAGGAAGTTCAGCAACTAAATGGGAGGCTGGCAGCGTTGTCCAAATTCCTAACAGGGTCAGCTCTAAAGTCTTTACCATTTTTTTAATACTTTAAAAAGGGAGACAATTTGAATGGACTCAGAAATGTGAACAAGCCTTCCAAAACTTTAAAACATTCCTAAGCCAACCCCCAATCCTCACCCGACCTATTCCAGGAGAGGAGCTCGTCCTCTACCTAGTAATAGCAAGTCATGATATGGCCTCAGCCTTAGTCTGAGAAGATGAACATGGATAATAACACATCTACTTTGTAAGCAAATCACTACAGGAGGCAAAACTAAACTATCAAAAGATAGAAAAGTTCACATATGCCCTTATCAACACTTCTAGAAAGCTTCAACCTTACTTTCAAGCCCACACTATTAAGGTCCAAACTAATCAACCCATGAAGCATATTTTACAGAAGACAAACATTGTAGGGAGAATGCTATAATGGACTGTAAAACTATTCGAGTTTGATTTAATATATGAAACTCGGATAGCAATCAAATCGCAATATTTGGCTGACTTCGTGGCTGAGTATAATGAAACTCGGGGAAATCCGTCAATCAGGGATCTGTATATAGATGAATCATCCAACAAAGTTAGAAGTAAAGAAGGAGTTATCCTGAAAATTGAAGAAGAAACTCAGATAGAACTATCACTAAGATTCGAGTTTCCTGCTTCTAACAACCAAGCAAAATATGAAGTCTTGCTTGCTAGCTTGAAGCTAGCCAAAGAAGTCAGGACAGAAAAGTTGATAGTGTTTAGTGACTCTTAAGTAATAACCTCTCAAGTCAATGACACCTATCAAGCTAAGGACCCCAACATGAAGAAATATCTAGAAGAAGCACGAGAACAATTAGCATAATTCTCATAAATAGAGGTCCGACACATAACTCAAAAATGCAATATCCGAGATGATGCTTTTGAGCCAAAACTACTAAAAACATAAAAGTACTATTACAACTCAGAATATTTGATTATTTATTAAATTCATTTAAAAAAACATAAGAAATTTGATTAAAACCTAAGAAAATGAATAAGAATAAGACTTTAAAAATCGCTTAAGATGACGTGTCATCAGTGGCAGTGCCATAGTACCCTTGGATATCTTCTTTGGGGATGCATCTCCTTATGATGTTGTCAAAACATCTTTTGAAGAGATATGAGTCATCCCATATGAAGTAGTGGGAGTCATGGATTAGCTTTCTTCTTTGATTCCAATTAAATTCCTTAGGTATGATTCTCCTAACCTTATAGTTATCCATGCCAGAAAACCATGGCATAACTCTAATGGCCAAGAGCTGTTCATTTGGAAATTCTTCTTTGAGGAGTATTTGTGGTGCTTAAGCTTTTTTTTAATGAATTCTAGATAGGTGATCTGCCACAAGATTCTCAGTGCCCTTTTTATTCCGAATTTCAACATCAAATTCTTAAAGCAACAGCACCCATCTTATCAATCTTAGTTTGGCATCCTATTTAGATAAAAGATACTTAAGAGTAGAATGATCAGTGTAGACTAGTACTTTTGAACCAATCAAATAAGATCTAAATTTATAAAAGGAAATACTAAGGCTAACAACTCTTTTTCAGATGTTGTGTAATTTTTCTGCACATCATTTAAAAGACACTTGCATAATAAATTACATGTAACAACTTATCTTTTCTTTACCCCAAGACTGCGCCTATGGCATAGTCACTAGCATCGCACATTAATTCAAATGGCCTAGACCAATCAGGTGGGACAATTATTAGTGCACATATAAGCTTAGCTTTCAAAGTTTTAAAGGCATGTAGGTATTCTCTATTGAAAATAAATGAAGCTTTTTTGATTAATAAACTACTCAATGATTTTGTAATTTTTGAAAAATCTTTTATAAATCTCCTATAAAAGCCTACATGTCCCAAGAAACTTCAAATTGCCTTTACATTCACTGGTGATGATAATTTTTCAATTACCTCCACTTTAGCTTTATCAAGCTCTATGCCTTTAATTGAGATCCGGTGTCAAAGAATAATTCCTTCTGTAACCATAAAATAGTACTTTTTCCAGTTCAAAACTAGGTTTGTTTCTTGGCACTTTCTTAAAACTAATGACAAATGGTGTAAGCAGGTATTAAATATGTCACTAAATATAGAAAAATTGTCCATAAACACTTCTATACAATTTTCTACCATATCAAAAAAATGGAAAGCATACACCTTTAAAAAGTAACGAGTGTGTTACACAACTTGAAGAGCATTTTCCGATAAGCAAAGACTCCATAAAGATATGTGAACACGGTCTTCTCTTGATCAAGGGGTCAACCACAATTTGGTTGTATCCCGAGTACCCATCAAGAAAGAAATAGAATGCATGGCTAGTAAGCCTCTCCATCATTTGATCAATGAATGAGAGAGGGAAGTGGTCCTTGTTGCCACGTTGAGCATCTGATAGTTACTGCACATTCTCTAGCCGGTGACTATTCTTGTATAGATTATCTTGATCCCTCCCTTCTTTGGCACCACTTGTACCAGACTTACCCGGATGTCGGAGATGGGGTATATGATTCTCACATCGCACAATTTCATTACCTCTTTGTAAACAACCTCCTTCATTGTTGGATTGAGCCTTCTTTGTGCTTGTACCACCGGTTTGGAGTTTTCTTCATGTAAAATCTTGTGTATGCACATAGTGGGGTTTATTCCCTTCAGATCATTGATTGTTCATCTAATAGTAGTCTTATATTCCCTTAATACTTGTAGTAGTCCCTCTTCTTCTCATTTATTCAATGAGGCATTTATAATTACTGAGTAGGTCTCCTTGTCACCAAGGAATGCGTATTTGAGGATGGTTAGTAGAGGTTTTAACTTTAACTTGGGTGGTTCCTCTTTCTCTTTGGTGTTATTTGAGAATGTCCTCTCCATTTAACCAGTGTCTGCTGGCCTTTTTTCCTCTTGCCCAATGAAATGTTGCGGAGCACCCTTTAGGGTCCTTTCACCAAGAGCTTCTTGAATTAGTGAATCAATCAAGTCACCTTTTGTGCTTTCTTCTGGCTGACTGAGATATGGATCCCTTATATTAATTTTCTTGTACTCCTCCGTGTGATTTGGCATTGCTTTATTTGGAAAGAAATGTTTTTCCTTTTCTGCCAATTGCTTGGCAATGTACTCCATTTGTACCTCTAAATTCTTGATAGAATTTTCATGCTTTTTGTAGTTTATCCTTGTCTCCTAATCCGTAGACTCCAAGATTTAGCTCTCTAATTGTGAACTTTATTCACTTATTTATATTCTAACTTCTTAACTAATTAAAATTCAAAAACTAATGTTATCTTCCAAAGAGAAAGATAACAACTTATTCAAATTTAAATCTAATCTAATCTAAATCTTAACAATCAAATCTTATCTTTCTAAAATAGGTTGTTGCTAACTAATCATTTAATTATTGAATCTTGAGTTAAATTTGGAGGTTTTTGGGAATTGGTTAGGTGCTTGGCGCTGGGCTTGGTGGACTTGGTGTTGGGCTTGGTGTTTGGCTGCCGAGCACTAGATCTTGGGGAATTGGTGGTACTGGTCGCCATTTCCTGGTGTTGGGCACCAACCACTTTGCCTTCTCCTAGGCATTAGGGTGTTGGGATTTGAACAATGGAGTTGGCTGCCTAAATTAGGCATTGGGCTTAAGGATAGGGCACTAAATGCTAGTCTTTGGAGCTAGGCTTGAGATTTTCAGCGCCCAGCTTGGAGTTTGGGCACTGGGCTTGGCCTCCTTAATATTGAAAACATAATTATTCTAAACTAACTCCAAACATATGGTCAGTCATCGAAATTTCACTAAAAACATAAGAACTTTGATTTAAATATAAGAAAACTAATTAAAAAAAACTAAAAACTACTAAAGATTCCTATGCATTAATGGGCGGTAAAAACTCAACATATTCCAACTTTAGTTAGTTTATATCTTCTATTTTGTTTAATTATGTATTTAATATCCATTAACTTGTGCTAAATATTTCTTTGTGCAAGAAAAATTTATATGAGAGAAGCCTCATGATGCCATGATCAGGAAGATCTTTGATTATCGGATGGCTAGGCGGCTTCAACAGATGCATCGGAACGTATGTGAGAAGTGCGACCACCTCACTCAGTGGCTCTGCCCAGACATTAAAAAGTCACTCTGTGTCTATTAGGAGACTGATGAGGTATTTAGGCATTGCCTACCCACAAATAGAGCTAACAGGGCATCAGTCAGGTTGTCAAAGAATATTGGCGGGTAAGTGACTTTCATGAAGACAAAGGCTAAGATGGTATGTAACTTAATTATTTTATTTTGTTATTAAGTTAATTTTTTCTTTGACATATAGTGTCATTATTACTTGATTTAACATAATATTTCAACATGTGTAGTCTAAGTCGTTGAATCGTGATGCAATGATTGGGAAAAATACTCACACCTTAAAGGAGAAAAAGGAGAGATTTGCTTATCAGTGGTCTACAAATTATTATGTGAGTAAACGTCATGTGACATAAAGTTTAGCATGAATTTGTTTTCAATTAACTGACGTCCTAATCATAACATGTGTTACACAAGAATTCTACACACAGAGATTAAAGGCCGCAACCCAGCAATCTCAGCATACTGGAGAGGACATGCAACTAATTCGTTGATTCATTCGTGGATCCAGATACAGTTTGGTGCGAGAATGCATCTAAGCTATATAAGAATCGCGTCTATGTGCAGCGATCGTTCTTTGCAAACAACCTCTGTACCTCCACATTAAGGGCTTCGGGATTGTTTGGGCGTTATTTCAAAAAAGACCTTTTACAAAAGTAAAAGTGATTTTATAGTTCTGAAAACTGAACTGTACCAGCCAATTCAACTGGTTTAACTGAGAACCGATCACCAAGCTGGTTCGGTTAAGCCTATAAACTGTCTTGCAAAAAAACTGGTTATAAAACTTGTCGAACCGATAATTAACCGATGAATCGACAGAACCGGCCAGTTTTTTGAAAGGCTTTCGGTTTGAAAAAACCGTCTAAATGGCACCGTTTTGCCTTTAGAAGAAAAAAAAGAAGAAAACCCTAAAACCCATTCTTCACTCGTAACCCAATCATATCACACACACTCCTCTCCTCTCTAAAACTTAAACCAAATTTTGAAATTGGGAGAAGAACCCTAGCCCCCAATCGCGCAGCCCTCAGCCATCGTAGTGACGGTTTTGACCACCACAGTCCCACGGCCTTGCAGCACCACGTTGTTGTCAACTTTTCTCACATTTATTCAATGAAATAGCATGGTTTTGTGAATTTCTCCTAATTTGTGCTTAAGAGTAAAAATATGCTTTTTAGGCCTTTAAATCTCTAATTTTAATTCACTTTAATTCCATTCGATGCCTTAATATATTTGTTAAGTGATTTCAGGATTAGAAGGCAAAGATTGGGTTGAAGGAATAAGGAAAAAGCATGCAAAAATGGAGAATTTATGAAGAAATGAGGATTTGCTGAAATCAAAGCCATGCGCACGCATACGCGTGGGATGGAGATTCATCAGCGACGTGCACGCGTCACCCCACGTGCACGCGTGACCAGGAAAGTTGCCAGTGACGCGTACGCGTGACAAGCGGCTCGTGACCTCACTAAAAGCAATATGCTGGAGGCGATTTCTGAGCTCAAGGAGGCCCAAATCCAACTCATTTTTTATGCTTTTGAACCCAAGGATTGCAATGGAATGAGGGGGAGAAGTCATAGGATAGTTTTTATCATGTTGTAGGTTAGAATTCTAGAAAGAGAAGCTCTCCCTTCTCTCTAGAATTTAGGGTAGTTTAGGTTAAATTTCCTTAGATCCAACTTTTAATTCTTGTTTTGATTTAATTTTCCTTTTTAATTTCTTGTTGTTACATCTTTACTCTTCTAGTTTTACTTGTTGATGGTAATCAGTGGCTAAGAGAAGGAGGGTTGAATCTTAGCCCCTTTTTGCTTAGAAACACTTGCTATATTTTAGAATGCTTTGAGGAGATATTTTTACTTTTTGTCTCGTACCTAGCCAAGAGACATTTTCTTTTTGTCTCGTAACCAGGCAAGAGATATTTTTCAGTTTTGTCTCCTATGCAGCAGAAATAGAAATAAAGTAGAGGAGAGAGAGAATCACACCAAGAAGTATCCTGGTTCAGTTGCTAAGTGCAATGCAGCCTACATCCAGTCTCCATCATAACAATGATGGAATTTCACTATAATCTTGTAGATTACATACACCAATTCTCCCTAGGAACTACCCTTCCTATCCGGGACAAGTCCAGAATCTATCCCCAATCCTGAACTTGATTTGGTCACCTACCAAGCTTTCAACTGCTAAGTGCTAACTCAACTTGTAAGAGGATTCTCACAGAACTATGATACACAACACATAGATATACAAAGGACCTCTAAGACACCTATGGCTTTTTCTTTAATTTTGTACACTCTGCCTTTTTTCGTTCACTGGCTTTTTCTTACAAACCTCACACTGTTTGCCTTTTTTACCATAAGGCTCAAGACAGACAAAACTTAAAGAAAATACAAAATAGAAAACATTGAAGGAGAAGAACTTCTGTTAGCATGGGTAGCTATGAGAACTCTGTGCTTACTCTTCTTGCCTCAAGCCTTGGCTGTTCACTCTTATTATAGAAGGGGAAGCCTTCAAGGTTGAAACGATTGAACCGAGCCAACTTCTTCTTCTTCAGTCATAAAAATTGGTTCAGACAGAGAGAGAAGAGAGGGAACCGAAAGCTAAAACCAACATGCAATTACCTCTCTATCATCCCTTCTCACCAAGCTTCATCAATCCGGGCCTTCCATATTGACTTGCTCCCCAAGAAGGATTCCTGACCCTTGATGAATCTTTGATGCTTGACAGCTTTATCTGCTCCACTTCTACTTCTTCTTTCACGTAGCTACAGTAGCTACCTTCTATGATGGTTGATCAAAACTAGAAATGAGCCATACCCAAGGGATCTTCTTCTCTGACCGAATTGGATCTTCCACCATTTCTAGGCATGGTGATCCTGAGTCTTCTTCACCACATCTTACCATAAGTGGCAAAGATCTCAGCCACGCCATACTGTAGATCTTCCTTTTGCAAGAGCCATCATCACCTTGGGCCTCTTCCTTGTCCAAAGCTTCTCTGCTTCTACCTCTGATGGCTTGCTTCTTCACCATTCTTCCTGACATAGAAGTGACCAAAAGTAGAGAGAAAAGAGAGAGAAAATTGAAAAGCTTTCAATGGAATTGAAGAAAAAAATTAAAATGTGTTAAGTTTCCACTTTCTAAAATCCCCATGCCTTGTAACGTGTAAAGTCAATTAATGCCATTAAATCAATTTCAAACTTTCTCTTTCTAGTCACCAAGGTAATTAAACACAATTAAATGAATTTAAATTCCATTCCTTTAGTGGGATTAAGTGTCCGTGGAAAGCATGTAACCTTGCTTTCTTCCTTCTTTTAATTACGAACCAAGCTTTGTTGGTTTTGCAACAAAGAATTAATTGGGCTTGCTTCTCAATTTTCTGGCCCAACAAACATAGCAATAATTTAGCCACATATTATTAAAAACATTTTGCACAAGGCTGATTATTTTTGCCAATATTTTTGGGCTTGAAGTTTTTTTTATGCCCAAAGACCAAAATCTACAAGTAATATAGAAATTATTAATAAAACAGATTTGAAGCATAAATCAATTTAATAATTTCTAATTACTATCTTTAATAATGTTTGATCATCATCTTAATTTGGAGTTTTCCAAACTCATCACTTGTTAATTTCCTTATTTTGCCATTTTAACTTTTATGAACTCTTGTGGATTTCTATTTTCTTTTAATGCAATTTTATGTTTCCATGTCTCTTTTATGTTTATCTTCATTGTTATTGTTGATTTCTTTCTTATGTTAGTTATGGGTTCCATTAATTCTTGCATTTTGTGATGTTTACTTCTCTTGCACTCTAGGTGTTTGATGAAATATTTTCATTAGTTTTTTAGTAGTTCTCTTTACTCTTAGCCTAGGCTAAGGAAATTGAGTGACCTTGAGTCATTGGATCTCAATGAATTGGTGATTTGAGAATCCTTTGTGGTCAATTTGATAACTATTGACACTAGCCTACTACTAAGTCAATTGGTAGTTAGGTTAGGACTTATGAATTGATGTTGATCAAGCCTATTTGACATACTTCAAGTATAGAAGTAGACTTAATGGGTTGGTCCCTCATAACTGTCAACACATAATTTGTAGACAAGGATGGTGATCTCAATTCCCATGTCTTAGCCAAGAGTTCTTTTCCTTTATTTTATTACTTAATTGTCATTTACTTTCTTATTATTTACTTTTCTTGCCAATTATAAATCAAACCCCCTTGTTTCCTTCATAGCCAATAATTGATCACTTCATTGAAATTCCTTGTGAGACGACCCGAGGTTTAAATACTTCGGTTAATTTTTACTGGGATTTGTACTTGCGTCACGCACCTCTAAACCTTTTTATTTCTATTTCGTCCATGACAACCCATTAGTGTTCCCATATATATAAGTCATTAGTATTAAGTTGGCCAGACTTAATACCATGAAGAATGCAATGATAAGCCAACAGCGTTAATCAACAAACAATCATGCATGTGAAACTCAAACTCTTGTCATTAAGACAAGTTCTATCGCATGACAGACACTTAGAGTATGCAGTAAAACATAGTCAGTCCATTTCCAAGGCTCTAATAGAAACAAATTGCTCTGATACCATAATATAACACCCTAACTTTTAGCACCTCGTGATCGTACTAAAATCCCAGGCATCATGTACCTCTAAACCTTTTTATTTTATACTATCTTTATTTAATATTGAGTCTTCACGAATACGAACTAAAACTTTAATTAAAAAATGAAAAGAGATTTTATTTTAAATTGCTTAATAACAAAAATAAATATATATTCACATAACTTTATATACATAGACTTAATCAGAAAACCTTAATTACAAGTCCTACCCCTCTAAAAACCAAAAGGATAAACGACGAGGGGAAAATAAATTCTAACAACTCAACTTGTAAGCATAATCTTCGATGCTCCTGTAGCTCCACACCAAACCTTCGCACCTATAGTTGAAAGGGGTGGAAATAAGGGGTAAGAACTGGGAATTTTTTAGTAGGATCGGGGTTAGAAGTTAAGTTCATTTCATTATGTTCTCAATTAATAACAACAATCAACAAAGTGTAATCCAACTCAGCAATTACAAAACATAGAATCCAATCACAAGCACACACAATCATAAACACAATCACAAACAAATATGCACAATAAGTATGATGCATGTCTAGTCCTATACAGGCTATGAGTTCATGTGTGGGTTTGTTACCCGATTCCCGACACTGGTCTTGAGATAAGCATTACGTACCGCCGTCCTTATCTTAGCCAACATTCCCTCCATGAGCATTACGCATCGCCGTCCTTATGGGTGAACATTCTTTTCAGTCTCCAGTGAGCGTTAGGCATCGCTGTCTTCACTGAGCCGTCCCTATAATATCAAGTGAGCGTTACGTATCACCGTCCCTACTAAACACTTGGCACTAAGGCCCAAATGACCCCTCAATTTTCTTTTCAATCTTTGCTCTCTACTCTACTGCGGTAGAAATTCCTTTAATTAATACCTTCTTTTCTATCTGTTCTACTATGGAAGACGTTCATTAAATCTTTTCAGTTACTGCTCTCTGCTCTTCTGTGGGAGAGATCTTTTTTACTTAATGCATCCTTCTCGTCACTACTCTCTGCTCTTTTTGTGGCAGAGATCCTTTTACTTAATTCATCATTCTCTTTTTGTTCTTTTTCTTTTCTTTTCTTTCTCATCTTTCTTTTTTATTTTCTTACTTCTCTTCTTTCTCTCTTCTTGTCTTCAATCTTTTATGATTCTTTTTCATAAGACATTAGAGAAAGGCGAGAGAAAAATGTGAAGTTGATTTATGATAAAGAATTAAAAGATTGAAGAAAAGAAGAGAGAAAGAAAAGAAAAGAAAAGAAAAGAAATAAAAAGAGAATGATGTATTAAGTAAAAGGATCTCTGCCACAAGAGAGCATAGAGCAATGACGAGAAGGATGCATTAAGTAAAAAGGATCCCTGCCACAGAAGAGCAGAGAGCAGTGACTGAAAAGATTTAATGAACGTCTGTCACAGTAGAGCAAATAGAAAAAAAGGTATTAATTAAAAAGATCTCCACCACAGTAGAGTAAAGAGCAAAGATTGAAAAGAAAATTGAATATTATTTGGGCCTTAGTGCCAAGTGTCTAGTGGGGACGGTAATGCGTAAGGCTGGAAGTGAGTCGAGCTGAGCCGAGCTAGACCAAGCTCAAGCTCAGCTCAGAAAAATTGAGCTTGGCTCATGGCTCGACTCATTAACAATCGAGCCTATTTCTTAAGCTCAGGCTCGGCTCACCAAAAGCTCACGAGCTGGCTCGAGCTCACGAGCTAGCTCAATTAATAGAAACATAAATACGTAATCTATAATTCTATATCAATAAATTATAACTTATATATTTTAAAAAATATTTAAAAATATCAATTTTATATATTGTTATCTGTTAATAAATTATAAATTTTTTATTTATGTCCTACATCAAAATTATATGTAAAAAATAAATATGAAATTTTAAATAATTAAGATTATTAATATATATAATTATATAGTATTATTTCATATGTATATATCTAATATTAAAAATATAGATTAAATGCATATAGGATATGTGTATTAATAATTATATCTATATATAATCGAGTCAGCTCACGAGCTAATGAGCTGAGCTTATCCAAGCTCAAGCTCGACTCATTTAATTTATGAGCTCAATTCCAAGCTCAAGCTTGGCTCACTAGCTCACGAGCTTAGCTTATCGAGCTATTAACGAGTCGAGCTCGAGCTAACTCATGAGTTGGCTTGACTCACTTCCAGTCCTACAATGCGTAACGCTCACTGGAAACCGAAAGGAAGGTTCTCCCATGAGGACGGTGATCCGTAACGCTCATGGAGGGAACGTTGGCTGAGATAAGGACAGCAATACAAAACGCTTATCTCAGGAGCAGTGTCGGGAATCGGGCAACAACCGACACAAGAGCTCATGGCCTATATAGGACTAGACATGCATCATACTTGTTTGCGCATATTTGTTAGTGATTGTGTTTTCTATGATTGTATGTGCTTATGATTGGTTTCTATGTTTTGTATTGACTGAGAACATAATGAAATGAACTTAACTTCTAACCCCGACCCTACTAAGAACTCCCCAGTTCTTATCCCCTATTTTCACCCCTTTCAGCTACAGGTGCGAAGGTTTAGTGCGGAGTTACAGAAGCATAGAAGATTATGCTTACAAGTTGAGTTGTTAGAATTTATTTTTTCCTTATCGTTTATTCTTTTGGTTTTTAGAGGGATAGGACTTGTAATTAAGGTTCTCTAACTAAGTCTATGTATATAAATTTATGTAAATATATATACTTTTGTGATTAAGCGATTTAAAATAAAGTCTCCTTTCATTTTCTTAATTAAAGTTTCGATTCGTATTCGTGAAGGCTCAACATTAAATAAAGATAGTATAAAACAAAAAGGTTTAGACGTAATGTGATGCTTGGGCTTTTAGTACGATCATGAGGTGCTAAAAATTTGGGTGTTACACCGAGCTCTTTCTCTCTCTCTCTGTTCGTTAGCGTCGTCGGCGTCGTCTGGTCGTCGGAAGCAGGGTTGAAGATTCTATCGTCGTCGTTGTCGAGCTCTCTCTTCTCCTTGCCATCACTATCAAGCTCTCTCTTCTCCTCCGTCGAGTTCTCTCTTCTCCTTGCCGTCGCCGTTGAGTTCTCTCTTCCCCTTGCCTTCGCCGTCGAGCTCGCTTTCTATCTCTCTATCCCTTCCTCCGATCAGTATTAAATACTACTTTGTGAATTTGATTTTGCTTATTTTGTACTGTTGATCTATTGTTAATAATACTGATTAAGTTGCTGGGTTAGTTCACTAATTCTGAGTTGTTGAGATTTTGTTAATATTTCATTATTTTAAGTTACTGAGATTTTGTTAATTTCAGATTATTTTGAGTTACTATATTCTGCCATAACAATATTGTTGCTGGTTTTCTGATCTCTCTCTTTAACCCTTCCTCTGGTAAGCATTAAGCATGCTTTTTGAATTTGTTTTTGACTTTATGCTTGTTTTGTACTATTAATTTGTTGATAATAATACTAATAGAGTTGCTATGATTCTGAATTACTGAAATTTCGTTAATTTCTAATTATTCTTGATTTGTTATATTCTGTCATAAACTCATAATAATATTGTTGCTGATTTTTTATTTTGTAATTTTGTGTTAATTTTAATGATGTCCAACAATCTCAAATGAATCCTATGCTTTTATATACTAATGCTTGTTTATTATACACTGATAATGCCAATGCTTTCATATCTTAATAGTTAATAGTTAACAGTGAATGAAATAATTGTTTCATTCAAATTTAATAAAGTTATAGTTATTATATGAAATTATAAAAATTTAAATAATTTTATTTAATTTTTAATTAAATCGGTTGAATTTTGGTTGAATCCAGATCGGACTATTGAATTAGTGAATCAGTTGTTTTACCGGTTTATTGATCGGTCCGGTTCTCGTAACCTTGTGAAAAATATATTTTTTGAAAGAAAAAAAGATCTTTTAAAAAATGATATAAATTGTAGCTTTTAAAAAATATATTTTTTTATCTTTTTTTAGTGCTTTTATTTTTACTATTAGAAATTTGCCAAACACACTAAAAAATAAAAAAGATCTTTTTCATTAAAAAAGTTTTTTTATCAATTTAATGGCACCCAAACAAGCACTTCATCCGCCTCTACCACCAGCCTTTTCGATCCCAAGGACAACATCGATTTGAAGGAGCAAGTGCAAAATCTCACCCAGAACTTTCACCAATAGGCTCAAAAGCTGTAGCAATATGAGGAGAAGTATAACGAGATCCTCACACGCATGTCTGACACAGATACCTTTAGATTGGAGCTTAGGCAGAAGTTAAAGCGATTTCAACGGATGTAACAACAGATGACGGTATACCACGAGCATATGCGCGTTGTGGCATTGACACTGTTGGAGGGGCACCGACATCACTTCTTAGATCGCCGCTTCAACAGGATCAGGGGAATGACGACGACGACTATCAGGATTTGTAATGATTAGGGTTTTGTTCTTTTCTATTTGATTGTATCTTATTTATTGACTTTTTATTCTCTAGTACACTTGATTTTTAATAAAATTCTTATTTATTGTCCATTATTTAAAATTTAACTACTAATTGTGTTAAAAAAATAAAAAATTGAATTTACTATCGAATTTACTAGTGGATTTTTTCAATGATAAGTCTACGCGAAACAATATAGTATGGCACCATAATTACCCGATAGCCGAATAATTTTTAGTCAAAAAATCTGCTGTAGTATTCAATGATAATTAATTACCGGTGAATTATTTTTGTTATTCTGCCAGTATATTTGACGATAATCAGCGTTTTTCTTGTAGTAACAATATAGACTAAATTTAGTATTTTTATTAAAAAAATAAAAAAATACTTTAAATTTTTATTTATTATTTATGACACAAAAATTTATGTAAAATTATTTTTTATGACAAATAAATTATAAATAAAAATTGAAATGAGTTTCTTGTTGGAAATAGTGTTAATCTGTTTCTCTTATTTGAGACGTCACTATCTCATTTTATCATGTTTTTGCAAACTTAGATTTAGTCACGTTAATTTCCTGAACTGAATTAGGATCGAATTAATAGTTTGTTAAGCTTGCTATCCTTTTACAGATCTCATATAGTGATAAAATATTTGATGAATGATGATACATTTTGTTATCTCTTTCGGGTGTTAGCTTTTATTTTAGTCTCTTCTTTTTCATGGTTTTCTATATAATATAATATAATTATCGTTCGCAATTTCGCATGATACATGTTATCCTTTTGACGCAAAGCAAAGAAGAAAATGGAGAAGTAGTAGAAATGCTATGAAGAAACAGGAGAGTTTGTTATGTTTTGGTTATTAGTCAGAATTTAGAATCTTCTGTGCCACCCTATATTAAATTATTAATTGCTACTGCTAAAAGATGGAAGGACATAATAAATTGAGAGTAGTAGAGCTTTTTAGACTCTGTTTAGTTGATATGTTCAAATAATAAAGATATAAACATAAATACATAAAAATATATAAACACAAAAAAATATTTAATTTTTTATTTTATTTAATAATTTATATACAATTGAATATATAACTTAAAATTTTATCGAAATATCAATTTTATCCTAACTATTCTCTTATTATCATTATTTTTGTCCTTTCCCTTTTGAAAAGTTATCATCACCTATTAATGATATCACCATCTTCAACCAAACACAAAAACAACAGTATTTTAATTTAAGTTAAATTTAATATGTATAAAATTAACAAAAATAAATTCCATTTGATATATCCCAAACAAAATAAGATACATAGATTTAATTTTTTTAATAAAAAACAATTCAATGAAGGGAAGGTGAACAAATTGGAAGAGACATTTTCTTTGTAAAGGATGAATAGTATTGCCAAAAAGAGAATGGAGAGAGATGCCGTCAAAAACTTGAGCTCTTCAAAAGAGAAGAAGAATAAGCAGATGCAAATGAGCAGTGGCAATCGACGGAAAAGAAGATGAACCCAGATCTGACTATCTAAAAAAGAAGGTAAAACAGAGAGAGAAGACATAGTGCAAGAAGAGAAAAAGTGGGAGATAGGTGGTAACGGGCACTATGAAGAGGAAGAAGGAAAGGCAGTGGGAGCCGTGAAGAGGAAGACGGAGAGTGACGATAATAGATAGCGGAGAATGAGAAGAGAAGATGGAGGAGAGACAATGAAAGATGGTGAACTACTGTGAGGTGTTACAGAAAAGAAGGTGGAAGATACATGAGAGAGGAACATGAAGAGATAGGTTTGAGAGGGTGAATTAGAAATTTAAAAAATTAATTAAGGGTAAAAGTATAAAAAATCAGTGTCTCAAATATTTGGAGGGAAACAGATTTAGTATCTCCATAACTATCTATATTCTCCTAGTCCAAAAAAAAAATTGTGTCTCACTAAACTAAACGAGAGACAT
The DNA here is from genome assembly GCF_000817695.3 of Arachis duranensis. Taxonomy (NCBI): domain Eukaryota; kingdom Viridiplantae; phylum Streptophyta; class Magnoliopsida; order Fabales; family Fabaceae; genus Arachis; species Arachis duranensis. Next base: position 101,289,134 of record NC_029774.3, on the reverse strand, counting down.
GTGTCGTGTCCATGTCTTAGAGAGACATAGACAGCAACCAAACACTGCCTTAAATCTAGGCTGCGATAGTTATCTAGTTATCTTAATTTTAAGGATAAGTATTGTTTTGGTCTTTAAGATTTAATATTAAAATCAAAATCGTACATAACTTTTTTTAATTCAAAATTGTCCTTAATATTATATTTAGTATTAAAATCACCCTTTTGACAAATTTATCCTTTTCAAAATTTTATAATTAAAAAAAACCTATTTCATATGCTTTTTCACCTTTTTCATTCTCCATTATTTTCCTTCATCTTTCTCTTTCTCCATGACTTCCTTCATATTCTCTATCATCTTTCATCTTCATTTTCCTCGATCACTTCCTTTCCATTTTTGTCCCTTCTAAATTACTGTGCTTCCCTTAAAACTACCCTATCACGTCACCAATGCAAACCCTCCTTTCAAGTCACTATTTTCGACAAGGCCGAGGCGTGAGAGTAAAGCTTTGAGGAAAGATCACGGTCGATGAACGAGGTCACGTAATTACTAGAGTTGGAATCCTAGATAATGACTTCTCCGTGATTGTTTTAGATTAGAACTCAAGAGACTCTCTGATTTTTTCGTTACATGATGAATTGTGAGAGATGCATTAACTTAATTTAGGGGTGAAGATTGGGGATCAATACTCACTCCTTAAACTATTTATTAGATTGAAATTGACGCCAATTTCAATTATGTCATCGTGGATTAGAGGCTTTGAAAAGCAAATTTTTGGGTTCTTGTTCACTTAATTTTTGGTTAACACCTTTGTGGCTTTTATAGTCTCTGTTAATGCATAGGTTGTCATAGTGGATATTAGGAGGAATAGAGGAAGATTGTCAAGGATGAATGTTATTTGATAACTACAATGCTAAATCATGCTATTCAGATTATGTACTTAAAAATTATACTTTGTGGGTGGTTGATAAAGGTGGGAAGAAACCAAGGAGGTGGTGGAGAGAGATAAAGATGAAGAAAAAAGATAAAAGAGAAATAAGGTGAGGGACATAAAGAACAGGATTTTTTTTAATTATCAAATTTTATAAAAGATAAATTTATCAAAAAAAGATGATTTTAATATTAAATATAATGTTAGGAACCATTTTGAATTAAAAAAAATTAAGAACGATTTTGATTTTGACCCAAAATTTTAGAAACCAAAATAGTGTTTATCACTTCATTTTAAGATGATATAATGATGGTGAAAACTCATTTGTAGTCGACTTCACATGAAATTGTTTCTAAATGGTTGACATGTGTTACCATTTGGTTTAAAAAAATCAATTTATTTTATACAAATGATTTCTTTAAAATAAACCGGTTTGGATAGATTAAATAACCACCTTAAACAAAAAATTTCAATTCTTTCTGTATGTTATCCCTAGATCCTAAATGATCAATTTGGTATGTTTTTCTTCTTCATCCTTCTTGACTAATCTTTCTTTAGATTTATCTTTTATTTTTATTTATTTAATTTTCGTCAAATATATGTATACAAATTGTTTGAAAAAGTAAAGTTTGGTATTATGAAAAAAAAAATTCACGCTTTTTTGTCTGTATAGGAATGACGAAAAAGGATAAATTAGAAATCGAAAAGGAAAGAAAAAAACTAGAATTCACATAGAAGGAAGAAATCGAGTTTGCGATATGAACAAAAAGTTAAAAATAGTACCATCTGTCTCTGTTTTTTTCTGTTACTGTTTCTATATTTATGATGACCTTTGTTTTGTTTTCAATGGCTCAAATTTTTGCTAAATTCCTTTTCTAACACAGATTTTAAATTAAGCTGTAAAAATAAGTTCAATTACAAGTTTACAGTTAAATTAAATTTCATGGTAATCAACTAATTAGCTTTTAGGGTAAAAAATAAAAATAAGCCATGGAGAGAAAGAAATTACGTGAATAAGCCAAAATAAAATTTGATTCACGAATCAACCAACGCACAAATATATGTAGTTCGAGTCAAACCGTTTCGAACTTGGATTGAATGTAATTCGAATTGAGCTACTTCGAATTACATGCAAAGCTGAAACATACATAATTTGAATTGAGTCAATTCGAATTACTATGAAATTTGAACTAAGCATAATTCGAATTGAGTTGGTTCGAATTACTCCTATGTAATTCGAATGATGTTGATTCGAATTACACATTGTACAATAAGATATTAGAAAAAAATACTATATAATATAAAAAAATATACTAAAAGAAGTATAAAACAAGATTATAGTAAATTAATTTTAGTATAAAATTATTAAATATAAATTAATTTTAATTTCTATTAGTACATTGAATTAAAAATAACATATAAAAATGTACTTGTATTTATTAAATTTTAAGAATATATAAAAATTTAATGACTTTTTAAATATTCTTTTTATAATAGGAGTATATTTTTATATACTTTAAATACTTTATATAAAAATGTAACATTGTATTTATCATACAAAAATAAAGTGTTGTGCCAATATAATAACATTATAATATTTTAAATCAATTTTTTCTAGGATTTTAGATTAAAAGCAGCACATGAAAAAGCATTATTGGTATTTTAAAGCTAACTTAATTAAAAATGATAGAATTATATTTTTTAGGATTTTATGTACATAATTAGACTAATTTTTTTTAATATTGATCAAAGATGTGTGTTACACTATGTTATTTGGTTCCAGGTAAGTTTTACTATATATATTACTTCTCAGAAGACACAAATCTAAAAATTTTATAAATTTTATAAATTTTAATATCATTGACGTTTTATAAATTTTTTTAGATTTGTGTCTTCTGAAAAGTAAATGCCCGTCCGACAAGTGATGCCTTCTCCGTTGACGGAAGTGTGTGATGTGGCAAAAGGAAAAGCTTGTCTGGCAAATAGAGTGCTTAGCTGAATCCGTTCCCAAATTTCCCAATTCAATAGCCCTAATCCTCAATTGCAAAATGAAAGCGTGATGCATCTGAAGAACCGTTCAACCATGGATGCAGCAGGTATGAAGCAAAGGTCTGTGTCAACGGTAGAATGCGGTAACGATAGGTGCGAAGACTCTAGTTCGAAGCAGTATGATGGTATGTGTCGATGTTCTCTTGCTGTTGTTGCTCTGAGATCGAAGACGAATGCTAACCCAGGGAGGTGGTTCTTTCGGTGTCCACTATGGAAAGTAAGCATGACTGGGTTTTGCCCTCTAATGCGTCTTTGTTGTTATTTTTGTTTTAATATGTGTTTCGCACGTTATGACTGATCTGTTCTTCATGGGTTTTCAATTTGTGTTATTGACAGAATAAAAACTAGGATTGCAAATATTTTCAATGGATTGATGAATTGGAAGAGCAAGACATGGCTGAAGAAGAGGAATGTTCTTGGAACAACAAACCTATGTGCATCACACAAAATCTATGTGCAACTTTTGGCATGACCTCTTGGAGTGCTGGAACCAGTCCCTAAACCACATGCCCAAAAAATTCAACATTCAATACTATAACATAGGTGCATGAATACAAATAAGTAAGTTGGACAAGATTTAAAAATTACCTTTTGCTTATCACTTATGAAGTTCCACCCAAATTCCTTATAATCCCTGATATCTTCATGAAGTAAATGCAAGAACCATTTCCAATTTTCCTTTGTTTCAGCATCAACCACAGCATATGCTATAGGAAATAGATGATTATTCGCGTCTTGTCCTACAGCTGTGAGTAGTTGACCCCCAAAATACCCCTTAAGAAAGGTTCCATCAAGGCAAATAAAAGGCCTACAACTATGTTTAAATCCTCTCTTACATGCCTCTAAGCATATATATAAACTTCTGAATTTAGGCAAACCCTCTGGCTGTGGATGTGTGCTCATAGTACATGTAGAACCAGGATTAGCCTTAAGCAGCTCTGGTAAATAATTACGTAACTTTCCATACTGCTCCTTCTCCGTCCCCTCAATGATGTCCTTTGCCATTTTCATTGCCCTATACATCATTCGCTCACCTACACTTATGTCATATTCTACCTTGAACCACTCTTCTGCCTCCCTATGTATCAAATTAGAGGTAATTCTAAGCTTGTTAACTAATTCACCAGCCACCCATTTACAGGTTACTGATCTAGATTTGTTACTCCTTGGACATGTGTGTTCATCAACAAGCACCTTGATTTGAAAACTTGGTGGGAAATTTCTCCTTGAACAGTACACCTCCCACGGACATTTCTGATTATAACAAATAACTCTGCATCTTAATGGCTCCACCTTTAAAAAGAACACTTCCCTTCCCATTTGGATGTTATACTTCTTAACAGCATCCTTGAACTCTTGCATCGTTGCAAACTCCATGCCCAACTCGAGTCTAACTTGGCCAAAGCGTGCTTCAGGATTGTGTTGTGGAAATACCGGAACCCCATTTTCATCATCTGATTCAGGTAAACTGTGAAGATCCTCTGACTCGTACTGGAACTCATTTTTCCCACCCTTATCAACTCCATCCGCATTACCCTCATGTATAAGCACAATCACTGTTGGGGCCTCATTGTCCCTGGGAGGAATAATTCTCTGACCTGATGGTTGTGGCCTTGAGTGTCTCTTCCTTCTTCCTGATTGTCTTAAATTATCGTCTCCCTCCTCATTATGATTCTCTTCTACCATAACATAAAATAAAATAATTAATTGTTAACAACAACGCAGTTTAGTATTTTTATAAAATCTAAATTGCATAATTTTCTAAATGAAATTACCTTCCACTGCAGGTTCAACATGTGGATTCACATCTTCGTTTGACACATTCTGCGCAGATTCTGCTTCTCCTCTAGCTTCTTCAGCTGGTGGTTCCCCTACTACTTTAGTGGTACCCGATGGTGGTGGCCTTGTATGTTTCTTTCTAATTCTCTTTCTACCATCTCTACCGACATCGTCATTGGTTTCATGTCTAGCAGTTTGATCTCCCTCAACTTGGGGTGCCTTAGTTGGTAGTACATTAGTGGTCTTAACACTATTATTGTTTTCATCATGCACCTCAGAATCAACATTACCCTTGTCTTGACCCACTTCTCCATTACCATTGTACTGATCTTCCATCACCTCATCTTCTCCCTGCCTTTCTTCATCACGACACACATCCTCATTGTCTACCTCTACAACTTCTACCTCATCATCAGATACCTCGACTTCATCTACGTACTCAGGATTTTCTAGAACAGGATGCTCAAAATATAAGTGAATCCTGTTACCATTTTTCATAGCAGCATCACACATACTAACAACATCAGCATCCCTCTTAAGCGGCCTTAATCCATTTGATAAGTCAAAATCGAGCTCCAACCAATGAACATCCTTAAACCCTGTGTAACCTAAATCGAGAAACAATCCTTCTACCAGAAATAAATTACAAGTATCCACACATACCCTGTCAATGTTGCTAACAGTACCCCCAGAATATTGCATTCCACCCTTTTGATTGCTTTCTAACCTACCCATGTGGTACATCACAAATGTTATGAGTGCTGACATCTGTAATTTCAAGCAGAAAGATTACACATTTTAAGACTAGTACAGCACTAATCAATTACTAAAATTGTTCATCCAAAGCCAAAAAAAATTACCCAGACTAAACCCTAAACCAATGCAATACAGCAAACAACGCATGCATCAAGTGACAAAATTTTAATGCCCGAAAATCCAAATTGTCACATACTTAGTTTCCATTTTTTTTCCATCAAAGACTATGTAGCCACAACAACATGAACGAACACAAAGTTCCTAATAGCTAAGGCAAAGATATTTCGTGTACCTTGTCAGATGAACAACCACCAACATGCGACAATGTCCCTCCAAACCAGCGTTTGCGGTGATGATGGACTGACGATGGTCTTGGACGGTGACTTGAAGAGGAGAAGATGGAGAGACTACTATGACTCTAGTGTTAACTCTTTTACTCTTTTTGACCCTCTTTCACAGTGTTACACTCTTTTAACTTCTTAATACATTAGTTGAAATTAGGTTATTAATTAGAAATTAGGATTATTGAATTGGAAAATTTAGGAACGGATCCAGCTAAGCACTCTATTTGCCAGACAAGCTTTTCCATTTGTCACATCATACACTTCCGTCAACGGAGAAGGCATCATTTGCCGGACGGGTATTTCGTGCACGTTTTAAAATTTTTCAACGATATTTTTGTCGATAATAAAAGTGAGGGGCATTATTGTCAGCGTTTACAAAATCCGGGGGTATAATTAGTGGTTATATATATATATAGTAGAGTAAAACTTACCTGAAACCAAATAATATAGTGTAACACACATCTTTGATCAATATTAAAAAAAATTAGCCTAATTATGTACATAAAATCCTAAAAAATACAGTTTTATCCTTTTTAATTAAGTTAGCTTTAAAATACCAATAATGCTTTTTCATGTGCTGCTTTTAATCTAAAATCCTAGAAAAAAATTGATTTAAAATGTTATAATATTATTATATTGGCACAACACTTTATTTTTGTATGATAAATACAAGTACATTTTTATATAAAGTATTTAAAGTATATAAAAATGTACTCCTATTATAAAAAGAATATTTAAAAAGTCATTAAATTTTTATATATTATTAAAATTTAATAAATACAAGTACATTTTTATATGTTATTTTTAATTCAATGTACTAATAGAAGTTAAATGTCTTATTTTATACTTCTTTTAGTATATTTTTTTATATTATATAATATTTTTTTCTAGTATCTTATTGTACAATGTGTAATTCGAATCAACATCATTCGAATTACATAGGAGTAATTAGAACCAACTCAATTCGAATTATGCTTTGTTCAGGTTTCATAGTAATTCGAATTGACTCAATTCAAATTATGTATGTTTCAACTTTACATGTAATTCGAAGTAGCTCAATTCGAATTACATCCAATCCAAATTCGAAACGGTTTGATTCGAACTACATATATTTGTGCATTGGTTGATTCGTGAATCAAATTTCGTTTTGGTTTATTCATGTAATTTCTTTCTCTCCATGACTTATTTTTTTTTTACCCTAGCTTTTATATTAGTTATGAAAAATTAGAAGAGATCGAATTTCAGGAGCGTAACGAAAAAAAAAGTAAAAATAATTGTTTGGTCTAATTTAAATTAATTTTTTTAATTAAACTATTTGTATAAATAAATCGATTTTTTTCAAACTAAATAATAACTGCAAGTGAATTAATTTCTACTTACAGTGATAGCCATCAACAACAACCTTTTTTTTTTGTCGCGATTAACAACTATTTAAAATAATAATCCATAAAAGTGATGAGTTCGGTAGATGGGCCTTACTTGGAAGAAAAAAACTTAAGGCCAACAACCCAAACAAAAATGCAAAATTTTAAAGAAACTAAAATAGTAGAATTTACAGCTGAGGCTTAACTTAGTGATCCATAATCATGCCTCTTAAAATGCTGTATCGTGGTTCAAATCTCACTAAAAATCGTAGATGAACCATTAATAGAATGTGTGTAACTGTTATATGACAAAAGAGAAAAAAAATAGTAGAACTTAATTTTTAACATGTAAGCCCCTAAGATTCTTTTTCAAAAGTTAATTCTTTTTCGTAGCTACCAGTTTTAAATGTAATTTGTGGTAAATAAAATAGCTGCGATGCATGTTTTATCGTGTATCTGCTAGTATTTTTCATTATTGTGGCATGATATTTATTTAATTTAGTTTCATATATACTTTTGGTGATTGTCAACAGGCAAGAAAAGGGGTAAATTAAAATTCTAATTCATGAAAAATACAATAGCAGTACGTATATTTTTATCAAATAAAAAAATATATAAAAGAACAAAAGCATGGATATTTTTAGCTCAGTTTTTCTTTTCCCCTCAGATTATACCGCGCTCTGTTTCTGGTCTGCCCATATGTAAAAATGCGGACAAAAAATACAATTATTGGGCTGATGTGATTACCATTGTGGGTAAGGGCCCATTTTTATATTATTGTGACGAGAGTTTTTAAAATGGAGATGAAAGAGTAGCTGTCTTATGTATGTGTTCTGTGCTTAGGACCCACACCCACATATGCTGTGGTCCATAGAAGAAGAAAGCCTTCTTCTAGTAAAGTTGGATTTTGAATTTGTTACTTGTTAGTTTGCTTCCCCAATGAGATAAAGAATAGGACATTCTCACACATGGATGGCATCATGCATGGACACACACATCATAAGCAAAGCAAAGCATTTTTGCCTTAAAGAGATGGTAAATAAAGCAAGAGTGGGATAGCGACATTTCAAGCCGTGATATCATTAATTAGTCATACATAAATGGTCATGGTGTTTGTTACATCTCCAATTTGGATAGACACCATCGACAGCAAGATTAAAGTGGTAAGCAGTACCAATCGATATTCATGACATTATACACATTCCCATTTTTGCGGTGCATCACACAAATCCAATCTCAATCATAATATTGGACACATATTATCTCGGATTAATTATTTCGTGAGTTGTTAACTTGTTATTATGTGAAGGAAGGACCATAACAGGTATGTTGAAGGTGGCTTGAAAAGAAGAGAAATTATATGCGGAATTAGAATGATGGTGATGTGATGATGAAAGACAAAGCTTTTTTAACTTGCTGTATTTTCTTTTACGGGAAGAAAAGCTGACCGCAGGAATAATAAAAAAAATTATTAGGTGTTATTACTTATTAAACACTGGACATCACATCATGATTACTAATACTCACGTTTACTTAGTACAGTCCATCGAGTAAAGGTGCTAATAATCATGTAGTATAAGCATTGGGATCTATCTACTAGTTCCGTTGCTGTAATTTGTAAAGGCAGCATCCGAAGATTAAAAGTGATACCCAGGCGTTTATCCATTAATTAATGAGAGTCTTTATTGAATACATATGGTTGTTATTTGTTAGTTGGGCATGTGAGTTTATCTGTAACCCAATCCATTCATCCCCCAGCCCCAAAATCAATCGGATTGCATTTCATGTACGTACAAACTACATCAATGTATAGTATTCTAGAGAGTGTACTTTACGGTCATCAACCATATAAAATATAAAAGGAATACAGTTAATTGTTTGTTGTAGGTAATTTTAGAATTGATTTATCTGAGTCATACGAGACACTCCTCGTGTCCACCGCCATTTATGAGTCTCATTCTCTCACTCTTGTGTGGTGTGTCTGAGCAGCTCTGATGCCAATGCCCTAAGCAAAAGGACAAGATCCTCCTCAAAGGCATTAGATGGCAGCGACAACAACAACAACAACAAGTGCAGCAGCAACAACATCTCTCCTCAAATTACAAAACCAACCCATCAAACCCAAACGTCGCAAGTGCCGAGAAACCACCATCTCCACCTCTGCCCAGGCCCAGGCCCAGGCCCAGGACACTCCCTCTCCCAGTCCATCCTCCGACTACAGGATTCGGTTCTCGCCGGGGCGGTGCTCCCCAATCATGGACTTCATCCAGGCATCCCCAACGGGCAGCAACGGGCACTCGGACCCCTTCCCTTCCAGCTTCACGAAATTCAACTCCGCACTGACGGCGGGCCTCCTGAACCCAATGTCCCCTCCGCCCGACAAGACCCGATCCAGCCCCACACTCTTCGAGATGATGGCCAGCGAGCCCGACACTGCGAGCCACCACAGGCCTCACTCTCAGTCTCAGATCCAACCCCCTAAAGCCCATGTTCCCGTTCTCGACAGGCAAACCCTAATGATGCAGCGGATTTCGGAGCTCTTGGGGTCTCGCAGCCCCGGCAACCAGTTCAACGACGCCGTTTCCAGTGACATCAAGCTCACTCTCACCTCCAAGGATGGCTTTAGTGTCTCCATGAACGTTCATCGCCAAATTCTTGTTGCCCACAGCAGGTTCTTCGCCGTCAAGCTCTCTGACAGGTGGACCAAGCAGAACCCTAGGCCAACTACGCCCTACTTGGTCGAGATCGCTGACTGCGACGACGTTGAGGTTTACATTGAGACCTTGAGCCTTATGTACTGCAATGATATCAGGAAGAGGCTCATGAAGGAGGATGTCTCCAAGGTTTTGGGTATCTTGAAGGTAATGCCTTTCTCAAAATGGGATTTCTTCTTTTATGCTTTGTTTTTTTGTTGTGTATAACATCAACTGTAGGATTAGGTAGAATATGAAATTGAATTTGATGACGTGATGTGAACTTTTAGGTTAAGCACTTCAAACCATTTCATTTTCTTCTTTGCTGCTTTGTTTTTTTCAATGGGGGCTGCTCCTAGGTGGGTTGTGTGAGTCATGAGTTGCTTGCTATTGTGGTATCTTAGGTTTCGGCTGCAATTGGATTTGATGCTGGGGTTTTGTCTTCTTTGGAGTATTTGGAAGCGGCACCATGGGCAGAGGATGAAGAGGAGAAGGTTGCCTCCCTCTTGTCTGAGCTTCGTCTTGAATCTGTTGGAGCCGGGGATGTTTTGAAGAGGGTTTCGACTGAAGTGGCAAATGGCAATGAAGAGGGGGGTGATAACGAGGAAGTTCTTCTGAAGCTTATTCGTGTGGTTCTTGAAGGCAAAGATGAGAAGGCCAGGCGTGAAATGAAAGGCCTGGTGTCAAAGATGCTTCGTGAGAATTCGTCCCAGAATGACCTACGGAAAGAGTCATTGTACTTGGCATGTGATGATTGTATGCAATTACTTCATCACCACTTTTTGAAGGCTGCAGCTTCAGACCTGAAGGATGTGGGTCAAATCGCAAGACAGGCTGATAATTTGCATTGGCTTTTGGATATTTTAATTGATAGACAGATTGCTGAGGATTTCCTGAAGACATGGGCTTCTCAGTCAGAATTATCTGAAGCACATTCTAAAGTTCCATCAGTTCACAGGTTTGAGGTTAGCAGAGTCACCGCTAGGTTGTTTGTTGGGATCGGGAAGGGGCAATTATTGGCTTCTAAAGATGTTAGGTGTTTACTTCTGAAAACATGGCTGGTGCCCTTTTATGACGACTTTGGTTGGATGAGGAGGGCATCCAAAGGCCTTGACAGGAACCTAATCGAGGATGGTCTTAGTAACACAATTCTCACTCTGCCACTGTCCTGGCAGCAGGATATTTTGCTTGCTTGGTTTGACCGCTTCTTGAATTCTGGAGAAGATTGCCCAAATATTCAAAGAGGATTTGAAGTTTGGTGGAGAAGAGCTTTCTGGAAACGGAATGGAGAGCAAGAACAGACAAGACAATTACGAATTACAGCTACAACAGTTGATAATCCTTGAAGACAGACAGTCCCAGCTGGGTGGAATTGACAGCATTTTACTGGGTGTGTCTCCTTTTAACCTTCTCTTCATCATTTCAATTTCTATTTAATTCCTCTGTGTTGACCAGCATTTCAACCTTGGTAGCTTACCTGTAAAGCTGCTTGTTTGAAATGTGATAGACTCAATGTCTTCATCCATGATTGATTTACCTTGAACAAGTTAGCACCATCGTATTTTTTTTTTCCCTTTTTTCTTTTGGCACTTTTTGTTGTTTGTTGTGCACATAATCTAATCATTTCAATAGAAACAACCTGAGAGTATAGAATTTATAGTTCATGTGGGTACTTGGAAACATTCTTCTTTTATCAGTGTGCATATAGTCATCGATTTACACTTAGGCTGGTCATAATTTGGCTCTATCTTGAGTTGACGACACTACGCACTTGAAGAATGTTATTTTTTTATTATGAGACTGTTCCATCTTCATTATGTATTTAGGGGCAACACAACCTGAGCTTCAGTTGCAATTTGTTTAGTTCTAAACCTTTTCCATTCATATTTAGTCTTGTTTAATCATATCTTTGCAGTTACACGGAAGACATAAGAGTTCATGTGCTATCAATTTAATTTAGTGGACAAGATCTCATGTTTAACTGGCTACTGCAAGGTGGGGCTGGTCGTCTAAAGTTTCTACTTCGTGCGAGACTATACTAAGCAAAGCAGCTGCTGATGTTGACAAAGGGGTCCATGATGAGACTGGTTTCTTTCAGGGTGGAGCATCGAATAGCTTCGGAAGCAATGCAGATGATCATGAATAATATACTTAAAAATTTAAATGTCTTCCCATGCGAATTAATTTTTGTTGGCTATCGAGTGAGAATGAGTATAGAGTGTTGTATAGGAATAACTTGGATGGTGGTTTAGCTGCGAGAGCGTAACTTGTTTCTTTATTGCGGATGATGGATGCTTTCTTTCCCCCCTTATTTCTTGCTTTCAACACAAGTATGAGAGATCCGAGAACTCCACCATTTGGTTCATTTATGGGATTTTGTATATTGTTTAAGCAAGTAACAGGACTGTGGGGCATTTTGTTTGGCGTGGATTTTAACTGATCCAGTTTGTTTCTGTTAAAAAAGTGGCTATAAACAAGAAATGGGAGAGGAGACATCAATTGTTCTCAGCATAAAAAAGAAGAAACACCAATTCCAATCAATTCTTTTCAGCATAAGAGAAAATATGTTTGGCGTTGTAGTTTGCATCAGTAGTAGTAATCAAACGATAAACATGCACATGCATGTTGGCATGATGCATGTGTACTCGATAGAGACGCAGGACTGGTAGGCCCATCCCATCGTCATATGTTGCAACTCTTGTTCGTCCTTTATTTACGGGGTAGAAATGTACATTGTCATTATTGTTTTCGCTTATATTTCAGAGACCTACCAACCTAATGCTTCGTAAGCCTAAGGACTAAGGTGGTTTAACAGTGTGGTCTATACAGCCACCCTTGAGGGACCCTAATCTATATGTATCCTTAATATCATCTATAAATATAATTAATTAATTATTATTATAATCAATGTTTAATTGGTCCAAAGACGAATTCATTCATGAAATTGCCGATAGGACCAGCAGTTAAATTCTATTGTTATGGCTGGAGAAATTAAAGGGCAAAGTTGGACTACTATTTCTCTTCTCTTTCTCTTTTGATGTTTTGCTTTTTCTTTTTTTCTTTTTGTTAAAATGGGTTGGACATCCTCTAACTCTAGATATTATAACATCACAAACTAATACACACTTGACACTACACACTCAAACACGCAATACTTTAAGGAATCTTATCCACTAACTACTTGGTCTCAGCCAATTTCGAACTTGGATGCAGTTACTCACAAGTAGGGGTGACAAAACAGGACGGGTCGGTCCGTCCTGCCCATCCTGCCTAGGCCCATACTATAAACAGGGTGAGCCAGCCCGTCCCGTCAATAAAATTAGGTTCAAAATGTTAGTTTGTCCTGTTTTATGACATATTAGTAAGCTGACGAGCTAACCCAACTGACTTTTTTTTTAGAAAAATAAAATTCATTAAAATTAGTCAAAATATAATAATTAAAAAATTAAATACAAATAAAAAATAGTCAAATTATAATATAATTTTTTTACTTTTTTTTTTACGTCAAAACCCGCAAATTTGGCGGTGTGGGTTTGGCGAATTTTTTTAATTTGGCGGGTTCCAAAATCTAACCCGGCCCGTCTTTTTTAGCGAGTTTGGCAGGTTGGCTCGACGGATTCAACCCGTTCTGCCACCCCTACTCACAAGCAGTGACGGATCCAGAAAATTTTATCAATGGGGGGAAATCATACATAATAAGACAATAATTTTTAGGGTAAAGTGTATTTTTTGTTCTTAATATTTGTAATTTTTTTAAAAATACACCTAACGTGTAGTTACATTCAATTTTGTCCCTAACGTTTTCTATTTGTGTCAAAATGATCCCTAGACGTCAACTTATATAAAATGTTAGGAATAAATTGAAAATTTTTAGGGATAGTTTTGACACTGTAATAGCCAAGAAAAAATAAATAAATAGAGCAAACGGTGCGACCCACCCCTACATATTTTTCTTCTTTCTCTAACCCTAGTCTCACCCTCACTCACCTCTCACCGCCGCACATACCCTCTTCCTTAGAGCACACACACATACTCAAAGGAAAAAGAAAGAAAAAAAAGGGAAAGAAAGAACAAAAATGGAAAGAGAGAAGAGGGGAAACCATGACAAGAGAAGGGAGGAGGAAGGAGAGATTTGTCCATGCTGAGCCACCACGTGAGGAGAGAGAGCCGTGCCTTGTCACCGCCGGCCAGGAGCTCGCCATTCGTGTCTCATTGCGTCGCCGCCATCTGCTTCCAGCTCACCACCGTCGCATTGCCATCAGAGCCAGAACCGAGAGAGATGCGTCTGAGAGAGGGGACGAGTGCAAGAGAGGAACCGTGGAAGAAGGACTGTCGCGGTTCTGCCTTGCTACCGTCGAGCAGCTACAGCCACCGTGCCTTGTCTTCGTCGCTGCTGAGCCTCAACTGCCGCCATGTCAAGTCGCCATCGTCATTGTTGAGAGAGAAGAGAGAGCTCGAAGAGAGAAACAGGATGTGCGAGAGGAGCCGCCGTGAATAGAGGATTGTTCCGTTACCGTTGTTGCATCGCCGTTTGGGTGAACCTTGGTTGCTACTAGAGCTGTTGATGTCGTTGGAGCTGAACCGTTCCTGTCACTAACCCAAACTATCGCCAGCTCCACCTTGTCGCTGCCACAATCCAACTTCTGCGCTCATTCGTTCCATTCTACGTCGATCCTCCTCACTTTTGATTTTGGCATTCCAGGTTTGGTATCTTCGGGACCAAGTTGTGAGTAGGCTTTACATTTATAATTATTTAATTGTGCATCTATAATTATTTTGACATATATATATTATGATTTTTGAATTATACTAACTATATTTGTCTTGAACGAGTTTAAATGAATTAGAATAATTGATTTATTAGAATTGAATAATTTGTTTTTGTAAAGTCTATACTTTAGACCATATATATTTTTGATGAAGTTTTACATTATTTCAAAATGTTTGATTTTTCTTGAATATCTGTTTTTGAAGCAATAAGGTATTTATTGGTACTCGCTTATTTTAAAATTGTGAATATGTTTGAAATTTTTTTGAGTGAAAAAAGTGTGATTGGAAAAGATCTCTGATGAAAAAGAATTATCTGATTTGATTTGATTCGATATCTTATATATTAGAAATATCAAAGATTTGTTGTATTTGAAATTATATGTTTTGAATTGGTTTAGGAGGCTCGTATTAGAAAACCGTAGTTAACGGCGGTTATGACGTTAACTTAGATGCATCTAACTCAGACTCCAGCTAGCAGGGGTGTTGCTAGTCTAATGTGTAGACCACACGTTAGATCTGTTATTCTGTTAGGACACACAAGAGGAAAGGGCTACCCATAGAGGTGGAGCCGCCCAGGTGTGGACTTTTGATTTGATTTCTGTATGAGAACTCCCTTATTGATTCATTTATTATTATCAACTATTATTTTCTAATTAAAATTATTTTGATATAATATATATATGGTCTCATGTCCATTATAGATGTATTGTTTAGTCACTGAGTTACAAAACTCACCCTATTTTTCTAAAACTATTTTTCCGAAACAATTACTTGCATATGTGAGACTTTCTATTCAAGATGTAACTATCTGCAATGAGTATTTATTCTTGACCAATTCCTAGATGTATATGCTCTATATGACACAGGCAGGGTCCAACTATTCTTAATTATTTTAATTTTTGTTAAAAATGTATAACTATTTATTTTAGAACTTGTAAAATATTTGTAACTTTCTTAGTCAATTTATATTTGAATATGTTAGGCTTGCTATGGGATTATTTTCCTGAGCGCCGGTCATGGCTCATTTTAAGCTGTGACAAAGTGGTATCAGAGTTTAGGTTTAATCTGTGTAATATGGAGCAAGTGTCCTATGGTAGGATTACAATTGTATAAATAGAAGCGCGCCTATTTGTACAAATGTGGCACTATCAGAGATCTATAGGAATGTTATTCTTGTTCTCTGTGTCATTGTTGTCTTCTGATTAATGTGATCACGCATGCTCTGCCGCTTCTTGCTACTCATATCCTTTTCTTCTACCCAATCTTCGGTTATCCTTTAGTAGGTTTCTTGAACGTGTTTTTTTCAATGGCTTCAGTTTCGGCTTCGATTCGCAATTTCTCTCGTTGCCAGTTCTAATCTTTTTGCTTTTATAAATGCATGCTATAATCTTTTTCATCTTCGTATTCCGTACTATTCCTGATGACAAGATTTTATGTATTATTTAGAAGATTCGATTTGTGTTTGATGTGCATCATCATCTAATTCCTTTATAGAGCTTTATTTGAATTTACGGATTGTATAAGTTGCTTAGTTGTTGATCGAGATGCTTTGTTCTAGATATTGGAGTTTGTTCTTCTTATATTAATAGTCTTTGAAGTTATGAGGTTTAATTTGTTTGTGATTCTGTCTTTCTTTCGAATCAATAATTTTAAAAATTGTTATTCAGTTGCTTGTAAAACCCGGTTAATTAACGGCTAATTAACCCATAAATGAGAATTTATTCTAGAAAGCCCAAAATGTGATTTTTGTGGCTAAATGTGATAGAGGAGATTGAGATGAGAATTTTGGTACCAATTTTATAGAAATCGGACCAAGATTGGACCGAACGGGCCAAACCGGGCCAACCGGACCCAAAGTGGGCCCTTGGCCCAACATAACTAAACCAAAACCCTAGTTTTCAGCACTCTCTCTCCTCACACAACACCAAACACGCTGAAAAAGAGAGAAAATGGGGGAAGAACACTCTCTCAAACCTCTATCTCTCACTTGATCTTCAAACCACCATAACTTTTGATCTAGAGCTCCGATTGCCGCTCCGTTTACGGCCACGCATTCACCGCGGAGAGCTCTACAAAACCCATACAACCAATCTTGAGGTAACCCATGTGTTGCTGTTCGAAATCTCAGCCCTTATTTTCGAGTTTCATGGGTGAAATGTTGAGATTTTGGGTTCTTTGATGTTATAGGACCCAACTCTCTTGAAGGAGAAGGTTAATCTTGTCTCCTTGGACCTTGGGTGTGGTAAGATTCTCAACCCTAGTATAATTTGTGATTTTATGATGTTTGGGTTTTGAGATGTTGTGTATGGGTATGATGATTGTGGCTTAGGTTGTGTATGTGTGAATATTGGAGCTTGATTGGTGATTTTGAAAAGCTAGAAAAAGGGATTTGGTGGTGAAAAATCTGTTCTTGGAGGTTTTGAGGCCTTGAGAGCTTGTGGATAAGTGGTTTGGAAGTGCTCCGGTGGAGCTTGGAAAATCGGCTAAGGTATGGTTTCGGTTTCCCGTATCTAATATGTAATGTGGTAGGATATACTTAGGCTAGAGGCACTAAGATAGGCATTGAATGGTTGATGTTGTTGAATGATTGAGATATATGATGTGGTCATATATGTGATGATGATTAATGATGCCTTGATGGTATGATGTATGAGAAATATGCATGTTGTGATATATGCTTGATGATTGGTTATGGCTGAATTGTGGGTTGAACCATGTTGATGGTGAGTATGATATTGATTGTGTACAATGATGATTTATTGGAATTGGTGTTGTTGAGAATTGGCATGAGTAAGAGTATATGATATGTCAATATATTTGAGTTTGAGCCACTTGGGTGAAGTGGGTTAGAATGATGGGATAGTGATTTTGTATATTGTGGTAATGTGTCAATGTGTGAGTTGAGGAGGCTTGATGTTGAAATTGATATATTTTGATTGATTTCAAAGAAAAGGGATGAAAATGGCATGTTTTGATTGATTTTGAAAAGAGTTGGAAATGGTTTGTTTGCAAATGGCACTTTGTGGTTTTTATGAAAAATATGGTTTTTGGGCATACTTTGGTGGGACATAACTTGGACTACCGATCTCTGTTTTGTGCCAAATCTATTTATAAATGAAACTGGATCCGGGATGTCCATGCCGTTCGAAGAACGGGTGAAAAACGATTTAAAATGAGAAAGTTATGTCTGTTGGAAGATTGGGGTTTAAATTGGTGAATTCTGCAGCTTTTAACTTAGAAAATTTTTAGCAGAATGACCCCTTGCGCGTGGGCGCACTTGGCGCGTGCGCGCCGTTCTTCTGGAAAATGCCATCCACGCGTGAGCGTGATGTGCGCGGGCGCGCCGATTGTGCTGCACCCAATGCCCAGCCATTTTCCAGAGAGTCATGCCAGAACTGTGCCAGTGTTGTGCCTGGGGCACGAGAACACCCACGCGTACGCGTGGTTGACGCGTGCGCGTCGATTGGCAAATTTTTAATCCACGCGTTAGCGTGCATGATGCTTGCACGGCGATGAAGTTTTGAGGCCATTCACGCGTGCGCGTGGAGTGCGCGTACGCGTGGCCCTGTTTTCGTCCCAAAGTTGATTTTTGAGTTTTAAAAGCCAAATTTCATACTTCTAAGCCTCCGATCTCACCACTTATATCTTAAATCATTATGATATGCCTAGCCATGAGAGAAGGAGCTAGTGGATGTGGTAACTTGCGAGTAAAGCAAGGGAAAATGAATAATCAATGAGAATCATTGATGATTATGTGAGATGTGGAGGATGGTGGTAGAAGTGCTTGTTATGCCATTGGCCGAAGGGCCGTAATTGTTTATGAGTTGGCTGGTTCTGGATTGAACCGTGAGCCGGAATAGCTGTGTATGCTATGAATATTGGCTGGTTATGGATTTAACCGTGAGCCGGATGGCTGATATGGATGTTGATCCATGGATGAGAATTCATGCATGTTTATGCTGAATTATTGATAATTATGATTTGCACTTCCACTATCTGAGATACGAGTTTCCCTGGGTAGTAGCAGTGCTAGCCACCACGTGCTCCAGGTTGAGACTTGATACTCTGTTGACCCTATGTCGTAAGTGTGGCCGGGCACTGTGAAAGACCCGGATGAGCTCGCCCCCGTATATATTCACCAGTGAGGGTGATGGATATAGATCATGATTATGATCAAGTTTATGACGAGTATAACTCGAGTTGGAGATGCGTGACAGAGGGACAGTCCAATGGTTAACGACCAGGACTTGTCGGGTTGGCTCTATAACCGACAAGATAATATCATCAGCCACTAGGGACAGGCATTCAT
>NC_029774.3:101260279-101264329 GCF_000817695.3 Arachis duranensis | reverse complement strand
TCAGGAGCAAAGACAAAGGCATTCTTGTTGAGGCTGATCCTGAACCTGAAAGGACCTTGAAGAGAAAGTTAAGAGAAGCCAAAGCACAACTCTCTTTAGAGCACCTGAACGAATTCTTCAAGGAAGAAGAACTCATGGCAGCCGAAAACAACAACAATGCCAACAATGCAAGGAAGGTGCTGGGTGACTTTACTACACCTACTCCCGACTTCGAATGACAGTTTAAGGATAAGGGCTGTGTGTAAGGTAGAGGACTGTGGCTAGGTAGTATATGCTTCCAAGGACAGTGAGGGTAACTGCTGGCAGATCAAGACATTTATGGACGATCACACTTGTTCTAGAGAGACTAAGAACAGGCTAGCTAACAGGAAGCGGCTGGGTTGCAAACTGGTTAGGAAATTAAGAAAATATCCCAATCTTAGACATTGTGAAGCTACCCAGTACTTTAAGAGCAAGTGCGACTTGGACCTCAACAAGTCTTCACTGACAAGGGCTCTAGGGGATGCTAGGGCCATAGTTTATGGAGATGTTGCTGCCCAGTATGGTATGGTAAGGGATTACGGGTTGACATTACTAAAAACTAATCCTGGCTCTACTGTTAGTATTGGTGTTAGACCTCATCCCAATCCTGATAAAGATCCAACTTTTGATAGGATGTACATTTTTCTTGATGGGTGTAAAAGAGGGTTCAAGGCTGGCTGTAGACCACTTATAGGGTTGGATGGAGCATTTCTAAAAACAAAACATAGTGGTCAAATCCTCTCTGCAATTGGTCAAGACGCAAACAATCACATTTATGTGATTGCTTATGCAATAGTGTCCATCGAAAACATGGAGAATTGGCGATGGTTTCTGGAATTGTTGCACCAAGACTTGGGTGATTACAAATAACATGCAAAAGGTATTGTTCTTGTTTATTGCTAGATATCTTGAATAATGGTAGTGATTCTTAAATATACCTGCTGAGTTGTAAATAATAGTAGTATAAATTGAATAACTTTTGTGTAAATTAAATAATTATTGTATTAAATACCTGCTGAGTTTAAATAATTGTTGTATTTAATTTACACAAAAATTATTCAATTTATACTACTGGAAAGAAGGGGAAAAAAAGAAAGAGAGGATCAAAGAAGCTTAATGTATTTTTACCTTATTTAAAAGCTCAAAAGCTACTATTGTGTCATTAATTTTGGAGGTTAATTTTGACGTATTATTAGTTTATTATGCAAAGACATTATACTGCCATAACCATACCTATCAATTTTGATAAACTAAGCTGGCAGAAAATTTACATGGACCCTTTGACTAAGAGCTTTTTACCTTAATTGAAAGGTGTCATTTGATGATAAATAATATTATTTTTCTTTTCATGGTTACAAAGTTTGTTTACAACTTATCATCTTTGCTGAATTTGCTTCTATATCTAAATGACCATTTGATAGATATTCTGATTAGCAAGGTATATCTTTCCCTTTTCTAAGGATTAAATACCTACTGGTTTATATACATAAATCTGTTTACTGCTATTTATATCAATTTAGTAATTGTTGTATGCTGCGTAGTTGATGGTTGCAATATAGGGGGTAGTATTTGTTTACTCTGCTAAAGGACCAAGTTGATGTCACTTATAGGGGTGGCAGGAGTACCTGAACCCGTGGGTACCCGCCCCGCCCCTACCCGGTCGGTGCGGGTAATAACCCGCCCCGGGTGCGGGGCGGATTTTCTTACAGATGCAACATTGAAAGTTTGAAACCCTGAATTTATTCTTCTCTTCTCTAGATTCTAGAAATCACAGTGAGAGGCTGAGGCTGAGAGCAATAGCCAATAGAGCATCGAGCTTCTTGCCTTCTTCTTCTCCAACACCTACTCGTTCTTGCCACCGTCCTCCGTCCGAGAGCAGCTGAGCAGTGTCAACGTCCTCTGTCCGAGCGCAGAACCTAGCCTCCGTCTTCCGTCCTCCTTCCTTCGTCGCTATGAATCTGTCACCGTCGCCGTGAGTCCATCGCCGTACCCTTCGTCCGAGAGCAGCTGAGCAAAACTTTGCCACCGTCATCCTCCGTCCAAGCGCAGAACTTACCCGACGTCCTCTGTCCTCCGTCCTTCGTCGCCGTGAGTCTGTCGCCGTTGCTGTGAGTCTGCTGCGAATCACTACTTTTTTTGATAATTTTTATTCAGGGTTTGCAATGTTCCCTAATTTTAATTTGAGTTACAATTTTGTCCTAATTTTTATTTGAGCATGGATTTGTTGCTGCATGCAATTCTATTTGTATGCAAATCTGTTCAGATTAATATGATATAAATGGTTGAATCATGCTTATTTTGCCACTGTATTTTTCTCTTGAATATTATTTATTTATTTTTATATATAAGATTCAATTATAAGAATAAAGATTATAGTAGAGTAAACAAAGTGATGGTACTCCCAGCCTTTCTTTTCTTTTTGAATGATTTGATATGTTTAATCTCTGGCTAATTTTGGATGTCATGCGAATAGACAAAGAAGAAGTTCTTTTGATGGTACTGCAAATTGTTTTCTGTTGAATTTGACTGAAAGGATTCTCTGAAAGTTTGGAAACTCAGTTCTATAAACTACAGGGTTGGTGCGTGTAATCTACTTAGTTGCTCACTTGCTTGCAATGTTTTAGCTGCAGGGCTTTCTTTATTAGTTGCAACCAAAAGTCCAAAACAAACTTAATTTCAATTTAAATTTTGACAATTTTCAAAACTCAACAGATTATATAAAGTAAAAATAAAAGAAGATTATTATTATTATTCTCAAATGGAACAAGAATCAGATTACAAAAGCCAACTGGTATTGGAGATTTGCTTAATTTCCACATGTTCTGTTGTATGTGTTCATAGACTTGTCCCTAATAATTAACAAAACTAATAAGCCACCTTTCATTGATTGGTACTGCATTCTTGGAGTAAGTATTAACATTTCTAATGATGACCCTTTTTCTTTTTGGTGCTAAAGTTTGTAATTTTTATCTTGGATTTGCTTTATCATGAACTTTTATATGATTATGGTCCACCTTAAGTGAAATATTAATATTGAAATACATTTTGAAATACTATAAAAATGCTTGAACTTTTATATATCAATTGTTCACTTGCTTGCAATCTTTTAGCTGCAGGGCTTTCTTTATTAGTTGCAACCAAAAGTCCAAAACAAACTTAATTTCAATTTAAATTTTGACAATTTTCAAAACTCAACAGATTATATAAAGTAAAAATAAAAGAAGATTATTATTATTATTCTCAAATGGAACAAGAATCAGATTACAAAAGCCAACTGGTATTGAAGATTTGCTTAATTTTCACATGTTCTGTTGTATTTGTTCATAGACTTGTCCCTAATAATTAACAAAAATAATAAGCCACTTTTCATTGATTGGTAATGCATTCTTGGAGTAAGTATTAACATTTCTAATGATGACCCTTTTTCTTTTTGGTGCTAAAGTTTGTAGCTTTTATCTTGGTTCTTCTTTATCATGAACTTTTATATGATTATGGTCCACCTTAACTAAAATGTTAATATCATGAACTTTTATATGATTATGGTCCACCTTAACTAAAATGTTAATATCATGAACTTTTATATGATTATGGTCCGCCTTAAGTTAAATGCTTCTAAATTATTTTATGACCTTAACCTGAATGGTGTATCTGCATGAACTTTGATGGTAAGATATCAATATGAGCAGCAAGGATATTCCTTCTAACACTCTGATCTCTCCTAGTATAATCAAAGCTGTTAAATTTTCAAATGTCAATCTGATCATGGAAGCACTTGATTTTGGGTTATTCAAGAATTATTATCAGCTTAAACTAAACTATAAGGTGATAGCTTTTCCTTGATTTAACCGAACTAGTTGGTTGTCAACCAACACTATTTCTCCTGGCAGAAAACGAAAAGAAAAAACCACCCTTACCTAATTAATGAACCTTTTTAAAGTTACTATTCTATTAAAGGAAGTGAATGCATACATTTGGCTCGACTACTTTAATTGTGCATTCTGATTTGGTTTATTCTAATTTTGTAATTAT
>NC_029774.3:101259608-101260179 GCF_000817695.3 Arachis duranensis | reverse complement strand
GCAACAAGATGAACCGTCAGTTGTCCAGCCTGAACAATCCCGGGCAATAACACCAAAAACTTGATGTTGCTGCCGGATCTTAGCACTGATGTTACCAAAAGCTTGCCCAAAACTTGAACAATCCCCGGCAATAACGGCGCCAAAAACTTGGTAGCGCGAAATTGTGAACAATACTTTTTCACAACTCTCATAATCCCCAGTCATGAACCCCAAAAACTTGGTAGTTCAGTACCATGGCATTACACAACTTCGCACAACTAACCAGCAAGTGCACTGGATCGTCCAAGTAATAAACCTTACGCGAGTAATGGTCGATCCCACGGAGATTGTTAGTATTGAAGCAAGCTATGGTCATCTTGTAAATCTTAGTCAGGCAAACTCAAATGTATATGGTGATGAACGAAAATAACACAAAGGTAAAGATAGAGATACTTATGTAATTCATTGGTAGGAACTTCAGATAAGCGCATGAAGATGCCTTCCCTTCCGTCTCTCTGCTTTCCTACTGTCTTCATCCAATCCTTCTTACTCCTTTCCATGGCAAGCTTAAGCAAGGGTTTCACCGTTGTCA
>NC_029774.3:101238161-101255392 GCF_000817695.3 Arachis duranensis | reverse complement strand
AAAATACTCAGCAAACCAATCATTAAAAAATACTAATAAAATTTTATTGTACAATAATCATTATCTAAAAAATAAAAATATTACACAATAGTATAATTACGAAATAAATGCAGCATAATTTAATAAAATAAAAATTACAAAAAAAACTTTTAATTAAATTAAAAGAAATTAAAAAATAAAAGAAAGAAAATAGAAAAATAGAAAACTGAAAAAAAAGTGAAAAAAGATAATAGCAAGAAAGTTGATTTTGAGAATAATTAAGATTAAGGTTACTTATTTTGATTTTTTTATTTTTTTATTATTATTTATTTAATTACTTTTTTATTAAATATTTAAAATTAAATTTTATATATTTATAAAATCAAATTTAGTTAAATATTTTTCAATAATATTATAATTGTAAAAAGTGAGGTCAAAATTATTTATATAATAAAAACAACTAAAATTTAATACTATATGCTACTTGAGAATTTTATAAAATTTAATAGAATATTTGCCCCCCACATGTTACCAAGTAGATCCGTCCCTGCTCACAAGACAAATGAATTATTATTGTGCCAAGGCTACTACCATGTGATTTGCTTTTCCTTCAACCCCTTCTCACTTTTGGATTGTGGTAGAAAATTTTAAGTGTTGGGAGAACAAGACGATATTTTTATTTTGAACTATTAATTATTTTTCACGTAAGTATTATAAGTTTATTATATTTTAATATAAATCTTAAAAATTAATAAAATAAAAACTAACATCAAACTAATTCAGAGATGAACCTACACATGTTGACCTCACCCAACCCAAACCCCTACCCAAAAACGAAAGCAAAAAAAAGAAAAAAAGGTTTAATTAGTATGCATATTTTTTTATCCAGAAAAATCTATATTTATGAAAAAAAAATTCTATGCATACTTTTGTAAGGAAAAATGTTTTGTCATTAAATTATTTACTACTGTTTGTAACAAAAAAAAATATTTTTTTCACTAATAATACACAAGTTTAAATTGATAAAAAAAAACTCCTACTACTGTTAGAGAAAAATTAGTAGAATAAAACGGATCTATAGTGAAAATCGATGTTGAGTGAAGAGTAAAGATTGTATTTTTTTATGATAAAAAATAAAAATATAATATATAATGCAAATTTTTTTAGAAAAATTAACTATAATTTTCATGCTTCATCGAATTTCACTCTTCACAAGAAAAAAAATCCAAATAAAAGAATTATGGTCTTACTTTAAAAGTTGAAATGAGTTCAGTAATGAAATAGTTTCAGGAATGATAATTTGTTTTTCTTTGATTGTTTTTTTTGTAAAAAAATTCTTGCTTCTTTTGATTAATAACTAAGAAAGAGTGGATAAAAGAAATAATTTAATTGTGGTAGAGTATGGTTGGAAGAAAAGCAAGGGTCAAAGTTGGAATGGAGAATGATAGGTAATGAATGGAGTGGACTCCCCACATATTAGGAGTTGTTGCCTAATACCCTCGGCAACGGGGCACACTTTCAACTTTCATGATTGACCAGTAATAACTGTCACTAATTCCCTAACAAGAACCTAAAGTTTTTTTTGCTGAAAATTGGCGTGGATATTTCATGAAAAGGATGTATCGGTTAAACCTATTTCATTCTATATCTGAATAAACATATAGTATATATAGTAATATCATTTATCATGTTTTATTTTATTCCAGCACCAGTACTATTTATTACACCATACAAAGCCAGAGTAGGGATGAATTATTCGAAACGCTAATGTCCATTAATTGGCTGAAATTAAAGATGTATGAGGTAGCTGTAAAAAGGTTCAAGAAACTGCTAGTTAGAAAATTATAGAGGAACGTGACGAACAAAGAAATTACTTAGAAATTGGAAGGCCTTATACAATCTAATAAAACCTCAAAGAACAAGTAAAAACAATTATACAGAGTATAACCCATCAAAACAGTAATTAGAATATCGATTTAACTCTAAACTCTTTTGATATTATAATTTTAAATAAATCATCAATTTATAATAAGTTAGACAATTTTAATAATTTAAATCTTGATACAGTTTTCTGTTTTACGTATTTTTTATGTGTCCACTAGTAATTATCATACCATGGATTGAGAAGAGAACACAATTAAAATTGAAAAGCGTCGGTTTCATTGCTGTTTTACTTTGTACTTGCATTTTATCCTCTCTAATTTCGCAACCTTATTTAATTTTCATTAGGAAAAATATATAAAACCAACTAATAATCAGACAAAAATAGAACAATATAATTAATTATAATTAGTTTTATTAATTTATAATTTAATTTGTTTTTTAAATTATTGTTGACCACGTTTAAAACATGAGGGAAGATACGCTAGTGATAGGAGAGAATCACGGAACAGATGCTTTGATCATTCATTAGTTGATTCTATATAATTTATTATGTATTAGCAATGCGTAACATATGAAACATAGAAATCATATCCAAAATCATCCAATTTATAAGAAAAAGAAACATCCGTGTGCCTATTAGTAGCAACATCCGGTTAAAGTCACCGGTGCCTCTAGTTTACCAGTTGGCTGATTCTTGACTTATATAGAGTTGGTTCCTAGCATTGTTGTTTTTATTATTATTTTGTAACAGCGTATACAAAAATGTATTGAAGGTAGCTTTCACAAGAGTTGTCGTCTGCGAAAAGCCTTACACATAATCATCCAGAGTTAAGGTTAAACAAAGGGGGCCGGGGGGTTCTACCAGGATAAACTCATATTTAATTAATTAAATACTGCTATCATAGATAGATTAGAATAAAGCTACACAAAGAGTGCACGCAACCGTTAGGTTGTATGTGGAATTAGAAAAAAATAAACTGTCAATGAGAAAGGATTTAGTTAATTAATTAATTAATTAATTGTTTGCGGTTTCATCATTTCTGCTGGATTAACTTCTGTTCAATTTCTGCCATTCTTGAAAAATATCATACTGCACAAAACTCATGGAGGATAATTCTTAGTTTTTACTATACTTATAATAGTATTTTGTTATTTTTTAAAGATTTTACATAAAATAACCATTCCAACATTTTAATATATATGTGTTCGCAATGTTAGACGTAATGTCCTAACTTTGTTCCCAAGCTAAGTCTTACTATTTCCAGTTCTAACTTCTAACTGATTAACTGACCAAAAAAAAAAAATAAAAAAAGGTAGTATTAAATTATTAGATATCTTAATACGTTCAAAATTCATTCTTTCCCTTTCACCCTGGCATCTACTTTCCAAGCAACGCTGTACGCTAATATTCTTTTTCGTCTCTTAAAAGCCTTTAATTTTAAGCCTTCAATTTTAATCAGTTGATAAGTACTGACAAGAGGATTTGACAGGGGAAAATATCATTTTAATTGATGAAGAAGTAATACGATTATTTATTTATTCTGAACTAAAATGGCCTATATATCTCATCTGTCTATATTTTTAATTTGGATATTGACAGTCCAATAATGGTCTATTCTTTTCAATAATAAAAACGAGATACACTATAACCATTGCTATCCTTATAAGCTTCTAAATCTGCATAATTTAGAAAGAAAATAATACAAACTATAATAAATCTACATTTCATGAGAGCAAAATTAACATCGCCCATGGCCAGTCCTATTTTTAATTGTTGGTATAAAAAATGATTTTTTCTCAACATAAGAACGTTTCGATTGCTAATGATTTTGACTACAAAAGTATAGTGTCGATTACAAGAAACAGAAATGGACAAGCTGAAGTCGAAGAAAGATGGTACAAAAAGCGTCAAAGTCAAAAGATAGTTAGTGTCTTTTCTTGAACATTAAGGCTTACTACTCGACCATCAAGTTAAGGGAAGAACATGGGTGCGAGATTTGAGGAGCAAGCTGAAGAAAACGTGGAACTTGAAAATCGAAAAAGATGTGGGTGTCAAAATTTATTTGGAGTCAAAATTCTTCGTAGTTAAGGCAAGGTCATGGCTAAGAAAAAGGAAGAAGTAAGATAGTGGATAACATGTTCTATGGCAAGACCATCTCCACGGCCTATAAATAGTAAAAACTCAAAAGTTCTAGGACTTCTTCAAAAATACTAGATCATCACACATAAGTCTCTGCCAAAATTCTAATCCCAACAATGCAACAGAAGACCATAGAGTATAAGTGCATGCGAGTGTTGAAAATCCACTTTTATTTGCTTATCGAAATTATGGGAGATTCACAATTAATAATTTAACAGTTGACTAGAAACTATTGAGTTATTAGTCAAAATTTATCCAAATATTTTGTGGTGGCCGTTCAACTCTTAGCCGAGTTTGACTTACTTTCAATAAAGCACATATTTAAAGAGTCAAATTAGGAAGCTAACGAATTAGCTCAAATGGCTTCTGCCTATAAAATATCTCTCAAGTTGATAAAGAAGTATAGTGAAATTGAAACTAACCTACCTCCTTTAGAAGCAAGAGGGGTTTATTGTGCAAACACTCTCGATCCAAATGATTGGAGATATAAGATCATCGACTTCTTTAAAAAGTCCAATCAAAGAACAGATCAAAAAATTAAGATTTATCATTGAGCTTTGTATTGGTTGGAGGGGATCTATTCAAGAAAAGTGTCGATGGTTCTTTGCTCCAATATTTAAGTATGCAAGATGCATATTTAGCTATGGCAAAGGTGCATGAAGGTATTTGTAGAGCTCATCAAGTAAATAAAAAAAATACATTGGACCCTACATCAACAAGGACTGTATTGGCCTTCAATAATGAAGGATTGTATCAATTTTGCTCGATACTGTGATCAATACTAAAGGCATACACCAATTCATAGAGTTCCTACCTCTGATTTATATATTATAATCAGGCATTGATCATTTAGAGATTGGGCTCTTGACCTAATAGGAATGATCCATCCTCTTTCGACTAAGGGACATAAGTTTATCTTGGTGGCAATCGACTATTTTACAAAGTAGGTAGAAGTTGTGCCCATGAAAGAAGTTACCAAAGCCAAGATAATCAACTTTTTTGAGGAGTCGATCATTCATAGATCTGGCATTCCCTAAATGCTGGTTACATATCAAGAAACCATGTTTACTGGTCAACAAATAAAAGAGTTTGCTGAGTCACGAGGAATTAAAATAGTACAATCAACTTCCCATTATGCACAAGCTAATGGCCAAGTCGAAGCCATTAATAAAATTCTGATAAGTTTGATAAAGAAGCATATAAGGAGGCAGCCTCAAAATTGGCATACTACACTAAGTCAGGTGCTATGCGCTTACAGGTGTTCTCCAAGAGAATCAATTAAATCGACACCTTATGAGTTAGTGTATGGCCAAAAAGCTGTATTGCCACTTGAAATAAATTTGTAAAACATAAAGGTGGCAAGGCAAAATGATTTGTCAATCGAACAATATTGGTCGAGTATGATTGATGAATTAGATGAATTAGATCAAGTTTGACTCATGGTGCTAGACAGAATGATAAAGCAAAAAGAGATGATATCTAAGTCATACAATCGAAAAGTAAAAGGTAAAACATTTGCAATTTGTGACTTCATATTGAAATTAGTACTTCCGACTGAAGAAGTCAAAGGCAAATGATCTCCTTTATGGGAAAGACCCTTTGAAATAGAAAAAGTTTTCGATAGCAATGCGTATGGAATAAAAAATACAAACAGTAGTCGAACCAGCATGTAAATGGTAAGTATCTCAAAAAATACCATTGTCACTAAAACAAAATAAGCCAAGAATACTAAACAAAATAACTGCAAAAGAGTGCTAAAGCAAGCTACTAAACATGAGTTTCAAATTCTCTTGACATTGGTCCAGACTTAAGGACTCTTGCGCTAATTCTTGGGCATTGGTGGCTCGAGTGACTACTTCGACTAAAGCACCTCGACTCAAAAGTTTGGAAGCATGAGTCTTCTCAATCATTTGCAGTCGAAGAGAGAAAACATCATTGGTGGATGCGACTTTATTTTTTCCTAATTTTAGATTAGCCAGTTCTCTCTCTAAGGATGAAATCTTTGACTCCATTTGTCGTTCCTTTGCCAGACCCTCTAACAAAATCTCGGTAACCTAAGACTTAGCTATGTCATATTTTTTCAGCTGAGTATCACAGTCAGCTAAAGTCTTAAGTGACTTGTTCAGTTCTTGGTCAGCATCATGAATTCTGGAAAAGTGGGAGGAGACGTCCTCAATAAATGAGCCAAGAGATGAATGCATGTCGGAGGAAATACGTTGATTGAGAAAGGCAAGCGCATCAGTAAGTCGAGACTTTAGGA
The DNA here is from genome assembly GCF_000817695.3 of Arachis duranensis. Taxonomy (NCBI): domain Eukaryota; kingdom Viridiplantae; phylum Streptophyta; class Magnoliopsida; order Fabales; family Fabaceae; genus Arachis; species Arachis duranensis. The sequence goes on along the minus strand of NC_029774.3, from coordinate 101,249,129 downwards.
CAGTATTGTCATCTATATCCTCGATGAAATGGTTCAAGCAATCAAGAACAATGTTGATTTTGTCGACAACTTAAGGATATGGACCCGTGGGCATAGAGGAAGTAAATTCTTCTATAACATCTTCCTCTTTGATCGACGCTTCCTGAGTCGACTTCTCAACTTGAGGGATAACAGTGCTCAACTCTGGACTAGAAGACATCCCCATAATTCCTTCAGAGGAACAAATCTGTCGAGCTTCAGACAAGATATTTTCCAGGTCAATTCAAATCTCCAGCTTCTGGAGAAGGAAAATTAAAAGGTGGTTTTGTATCTTGATCGACGAATTTTTGTGTCGACAGTACAGGAGTAATGTCTTCTTCGATGAATTTCTATGTCGACAATTTGACGAATTTCTATGTCGAATGTCCAGGAACAATAGTGAAAATTGCAACGGTCGACCCTGATCCATATGCAGGCCCAGATTCTTGGTGAGTTTCAGCATCACTAGGAAGAGGCATATAGCGAACCTAAAAAGGGTAAAAATATAAGGATCAGGTGGCGGTCGAAAGGAACTTAATATTAAAAATCTAAACAAAAGAAGTACCAATAGAGAAGAGGTCGAAAGATGAGATGCTGTTGTCGATGATGGATTCTGAGTCAGAGTCAGAACAGGCGTAGACAGACTAACAATATGAGTAGTCTGAATAAGTTGAAAGAATTATGTTTCAGCATAAATTGACTTATCCATGATTAGAAGAATTGTTAATATTAGCTGCTTGAGAGGAATTTCCTTTTTGGGATTGCTTCGACTACAATATATTAGAAAAAAATAAAAATTTGCAAGTATAAGGTGAAATTTCTTAGTTACGATAGACATCATTAAGTATATACCTTTGAGGTTTCAGGTCGAATTTTTTGAAGCTTTGGTGTTTTAGCTCTCGTCAGAATATCAATGAAATTACGCTTCTTTGAGGTAAAGGTTGCACCACTTGACCTTTCTTTACTTCGACCTCCCCTTGTTTGGTCTTTTTCTTAGGGGATGCATCTTCATCAGTCTCTCATTTTTTCTTAATTAGTTTTGGGTCAACAGCAATTTGAGTGATGAGTGTCTATCAAGTAACTGAAGAAATTAAAAGGTGAGGTGAATTAAGTATCAAAATGATGCCTAAAAAGTATGAAGTACTTAAAAAGAAATTCAAGATTTCTTCTATATACTCACCTTTGGTTTTTTTGACGCTATCTGCGCAGTAGAAAAAACCAGATTCAAGAAGGCTTGATCGACAGATGTACAATGAGTAAAAAAATATTTTGACCACTATTCATGAAAATCAGGAGTCAACAAGAAACAACAATTGATATTCAGATGTTGGTATTGAGTCGACATCCTTTGGTGGTTCATCTCTAACATCTTGTCAAATTCTTTTGTCTTTGACACCTCCTAGTGAATCATTTGAGCTTTAGAGTCGAGAAACAGAGGAGAAGATAAGGCTTGAGCTAATCCAAACTGTCGGGTTACATACTAGGGAGAATAAATGACTAATTTCTTTTTAAGAGTCTAGGTTAATTCATGAGGTAGGGCGACAGGGAGGATTTAAGGAGTTAAGATCCTAGCCTATATATCATTGACTATTGCTTGATTCTCTAGCTAAGAGCTAGTAAAAGAGTTAAGGCATGAAACAAAGTTGGGCCAAAATGAGAATAGGTTTGGAAAATAAGAAATATTGTGATCCTTTTTTATGTCGAACAGAATCCTAACAAAGTGTCAAAAGACACCAATGAGAGACATGGTCTTTGGTTTCGTCCAAGAAAGTTGGGAGATACGGATACCATCAATCGGAGTGTTGGAAACTATATAATCAGAAGCTATGAGTTGAGATTCAAGAACAACTTTTGGCCATAAATTTACAACCCAGTAGAGACCGGAAGGATTGAACGAAGGATTTTCTTGATCAATTTCACCGACAACCAAAGAAAGTGTTTCATAAAGTTGACTCAGAATCAAGGCAGGAAGGTTGATGAATTTTTTGTGATGAAGCATAATGGTCAGAGACAAATAGTTATTCTTTTGAATTTGGACTGATTTCGAGTAGAAAACAAAAGAGTTGAGTCAAAGTAAGAGGAAAGCTATATGCTCACTATCAAAAACAGGGTCTCCATATAGAGTTTGAGTCGAAATTAATGTCAAAATTATCCTCAGGATAATTGGTCGGCCATGACACAAATTGACCATCGATCAATAAACCGGTTAGGATTGAAATGTCCATCAGAGTCGGACCTATCATTCCATAAGAAAAATGAAAGTTATTAGTGGCAGGACACCAGTAATACAGACTAGCCTCTAGTAAGGGAGCAGTGTAAGAAAGGTTGAAGGTAGCTAATTCTACGGCATGCACAATATTTAGAGCTTCCCAAATAGGTTTATACACAGGTGCAAGTCGAAACATCCAGGTCGAAAAAAGGGGACTCAAATCCTTAGGGAGAGCAGTTCTAAAGACTCGACCAGCAAAGTATGAGGTCTTGACATTCTTGCAGAAAATCAACGGTAAATGTTCTAAGAGTGATGGAAAGAAAGAAGAAATAGACTCAATCTGTTCTTGGGTTGTCAAGGGCCTAAGAAAGAATGTATTACTCTATTTATTGAAAATAGCAGAAATACGTACCTAGCAGCGCCAGAGATCAGAGGTCTTTGCATTTAGGTTTGGGGATTTATTGTAGAACTACGCTACTTCATCCACTAATGGAGGAGGGAGAATGACTTTATCACTTTCTTCACGAGAATGAGAAATAGCAGCCATGGTTGCCAAAGAAGAAGCAGCGATGATAGCCAGCGTAGAACTCGAGTGAGGTATGGATTGGGAAGCCATGGAAGATGCGTCGTGCAGAGAGAAAAGAGATTAGGTTTTTCAAAAGGTAAGATTTTCGAAAATTATGATTTGATTGCAAAATTAATGATGGAGTGAGGAATACTCTATTTAAAGAACGGCTCATTAAAGCCTAGGAAACGTTATGTATTCCCAGAAAAGCACGCGTCATTTTAAATGATGCGTAACTGTCCTTTCAAATTTTGAATATTTGAAAAGATTGCACGTGCCTGGCACAAGAAATATTAAAACTTGTATTTTTGAACAAAATAACAAGTTTTAAAGGGTAATTTGTTGGTAAAAAAATGGATTTTCTCGACATAAGGACATTTCAATTGTCAATAGTTTTGACTACAAAAGCAATAGTTTCGGCTACAAGAAGTGAAAACGGGCAAGCTGAAGTCAAAGAACGATGGTACAAAAAACGTCGAAGTAGAAAGGTTGTTAGTGCCTTTCCTTGAGCATCAAGACTTGTTGCTCGACTATCAAGTTAAGTGAAAAACATGGGTGCGAGATTTGAGGAGCAAGATAAAGAAAACGTAGGACTTGAAGACCAAAGAAGATGTGAGTGTCAAAACTTGGGGGTGAAGATTTTTCATGGTCAATGCAAGGTCATGACTGAGAAAAAGGAGGAAGTAAGATAGTAGACAACATGCTTCATGGCATGACTATCTCCATGACCTATAAATAGTAGAAACTCAGAAGAGTTATGAGACTTCTTCAAAAATACTAGATCATCACACATAAGTCTCTGTCAAAATTCCAGTTCCAACGACGAAAAAGAAGACCATGGAATACAAGTTCATGTGAGTGTTGGAAGTTTACTTTTATTTGCTTTTCTTTTATTTTCTTTTATTTTTTTTTCCATTTCTTTTCATTATTTGCTTTACGCATTTTATTTTTACTTCTATTCTTCAAGTATTTTGCTTGCTTTCAATTTCAATTTTAAAGTTTCATCTATTTTATCGCAATTTTTTATTATTTTGCCACAATTCAAGCATCTCATATATTTTGATACGAACACTAAGTAATTTCTAGATCGAGTTCACTCTTTTTCAAAAAATTCGTATCTATTCTACGAACTAAAATTTTAATACAAGTTTGATTCGATATTTTATCAAGACACCCTATCCAGACTACCAATAATAGAGTGAAACACTAATAAAATGAATTTAATAAAACACGTATATATAGGTTGGTGCCAAAAGTTGTTGTTATCATGCTTCCCATACAATAAGGTAACGGTGGTCTTTGAACAAAAAGGTATAACCTTCTTTTAAGAATTAGAACTTAGAAAAAAGTATATATGCCGTTACATCTTTAATTAATTTGGGAAACCTATAGTATATCGTGTATAAAAGGGTAAGGATGTGGAATTGACGAATTGTAGATGGGAAATTGAAGTACTGAGTCTATAACTGTCTGCACAAATTAAATATTTGACTATTCATGATGGTGGTAGCTAATTTTGTACTGTACAAGCTTTTAACTTTTTGTAATTAGGATTAACTTTTCCTTAGCATCTAATGACATGACCCTTGTCTCAATTTATATCTACACACGGTACAATTGATCGCATTAAAGTCACTCCAATCATACCTTGTGTGATTAATGACAAGATTTTCACCCAAGGCCAAGGGTAAATATAATGTGTATTACTTTACTTGGTTGAAACTTGAAAGTCAAAGATGTATCCTTCCAATTGGGCCTGACAGACTATAGTTGAATTTAATAATAACCTATAATGTTTTTTCCCCTTAATAGATTTATATAAGGGAAATATGAAAAGAATTAGTATTTAATTTTTTTAAAAAAATAATTTTTGTTATATATAATTTATAAAATAACATTTTTTCCAAAATTTAAATCCAAGACCTTTTAATAATTAAATTATAAATTATTTGCCACCTCCACTAATTTAATTTTTATTATTTTTATACACTAGTTATAATAAAAGGATATTAAACACAAAGTAAAAGTAGAAGTGAGTTAATGTTCAAAATCGTCCCTGAAAGATCATGCGATCTTCATTTTTGTCTCCGAATAATTTTTTTAATCAAATTAGTCCCTAAAAGATAAACTGTTAGTCAAATTAGTCATTCCGTCAATTGGATGACAACGTGTCACATTAAGTGCCACGTGGCATGATGACGTGACACGCCACGTGGCAGGTCAGTAACACGTGGCACGCCACGTGACAGGTCCACATATCACTTGACATATAAAAATTTTTTCTATTAATCAAAATAGTCCTTGAAAGTCCAGGCGTAAGTCATTTTCATCCCTCAAATTTTAAAAATTAGTCAAACTAGTCCTTATATAATTTTTTATAATATTAAATTTATAATATTTTTTTATACTACTAATTTTAATATTTTTTTTAAACCTTAATAAACAAAATTCTCTTTACATAAAATAATAAAAATAATTAAATTTTTATAAAGTTATGTTGTCATTTTATTTTATAAAATTTATGAACGTTGACAAAAGTACTCATAAATTAAGAAAATTTTTTATTTAAATGAGTTTATCAAATTATTGTTGATTATATATTTAAAAATTTAATATTTTAAATTTTACTAAATAATATAGTAATTATTTTAAATTTTAAATCTTTTAAATTTTTTAAAATTATAATTTTTATTATTATTTAATTTATATAGTAAAACTCAATAATTGAAAAACTGGTTTATGGAATCACTTTTTGAATCTTAATATTCTGATATAATTATTTAAATATTTTATTTAAAACAAAAGGAATTTTATTTTAATACGAAGCATATTTATTTATATAATGTACTAGTGTGGAGTAGCCTGTGTTATGCATAGGTATAATGTTTTCTATTTCATTTTATCTCATTGATTTGTGAAATTAAAAGAAAATTATATAATCTATTTTAAACATATGAAACACACAAAAATTTATTATGATGTTTGCACGTATTATGCTTAAGAAGCAATTCATTTATAATAATAATAATAAACCAACAAATTTTCAACATTTTGTAAAGTTTGGAATTGAAGCAAAATTTGTGGATCTTCTTGAATTTTGACTTTAAGTATCACTACCATTACCTCCTATATATAAGTAATACCGTAATGAAAAAAAAAAAGATGTAGTAGAAAAAAAATAGTGGTATAACTTTGTTTAGGCTAACATACATAAATTTTTATTTTGAGCATATAACTTTGTTTAGGTTAATAAATACATACATTTTAATTTTGAGTATAAATATATTCCAACAAAATGTAGTAATGTAACAAAAAAAGTTTTAGAATAGAAAAAAATAAGAGAGATTTTGAGAAGAATTAAAGGAGAGAGATAATTTTAGGAAGAAAAAATAAAAAAAAATTATATAAAGACTAATTTGACTAATTTTTAAAATTTGAGGGATGAAAATAACTTACGTCTGGACTTTCAAGGACTATTTTGACTAATAAAAATTTTTTATGTCAAGTGACACTGACCTGTCACGTGGCGTGCCACATCATCATGCCACGTGGAACTTGACGTGACACGTCATCATCCAATTGACGGAAGGACTAATTTGACTAACAGTTTATCTTTCAGGGACTAATTTGATTAAAAAAAATCATTCGGAGACGAAAATGAAGATCGCGTGATCTTTTAGGGACGAATTTGAATATTAACCCTTATTTTACTATATAAATAATACATTTTTAAAAATTTATATTTGTATCTTTATTTTTATAAGAATGCATATTTCTTATTAACTATTCAGTTCTTTAGGTTTCGGATGGTCGGTGGAATTATCGGGATGAGTTGGTGAGAACCGGCTTTGATATGGGCCTAGAGGATGAGGACGGAGACTTCATGAAGGAAGTGCTACCTACAATGCCACTCTGACACTCAAGTTAGAGATAGTACAAATAGCGGTGAGAGTAATGGTGTAGTGACGTATTTTCTTTTTTCTTTTTGTAGGTTTCTGTTACCTTTTATATAAAGAAAAAATGGCTTCTGTAGATGTTCTTTCTCAATGGGTTGATGTCACGGTCCTTGGGGAGGAACCTTTGGTCGACGCTGAGTTTATCACTCATCTTCGTACTCATCACAGGCTTTGTACTTCGGAGGAGGACGAGCCCAAATATGAGTTGATAACCCCAGGTCCGGAAGACCGGGTTTGTTTTGGGAGAGTCAATGAGGCGGCCCCTCATTTTTTCTTTATGTATGAATGTATGATCACCCGCTTGGGTGTTTTTCTTCCTTTCTCAGATTTCGAGATATCCGTCTTGCACCACTGTAAAGTCGCCCCTACTCAACTTCACCCAAATTCTTATCGAGTTGCCCCTACTCAACTTCACCCCAATTCTTGGGGTTTTCTGAAGATTTATCAGTTTGTTAGTCACGCTTTGGACTTTCCGACTTCTTTGAGGATTTTCTTCTTTCTTTTCCATATGACTAAGCTCTTTAGTGGGCTAAACAACAAACAACAATGGGTATCCTTCCGAGCCATACAAGGTCGGAGGATTTTTACTCTTTTTGATGAATCCTTCCATGACTTCAAAAATTATTTTTTCAAAGTGCAAGCTGTAGAGGGTCACCACCCCTTTTTCCTGGATGAGCATTCTCCCCTCGCTTTCCCCTTTATTGGCTGGAGGCCTCCCCTTGTGAAAAGTATGGTCTAGATGACCTGGACGATGTGGAGGCGGCCATTGTGGGGTTTTTCCGAGAAGCGTGGGGGAGGGCCCCATACTTGGATTCTAGGAAATTCCTTCAGGGGACGCCGACCTTTGTTCGGTCGCAACTAGGTAGTAAATGCATTTCCTATTTCCGACTTGTTTCTTTTTTGCCGACTTGTAAATTTTGCTAATTTATTTCTTTTTGTAGATATGGCAAGGAAGAATGCTCAGGAATCTTACCAGAGGGTTCAGGAGGCTAAGGCAAAATCTCGGGCCAGGGCCGGTGGTGCCAGGGCAATCGTCTCCCCTCCTCCTCCTCCTCCTCCTCCTCAAAACGTGGGGACTCCCTCTCAGCCCATTGTGATTTCTTCTTCAACCTTATCTCGGCCACTCCCCTCCGCCCGACTTCTTCCTGAGCCAGAGAAGAAGAAGCGTAAGATCCGACCACTTCCTTCTGTCCCACTTCTTTCTGAGCCAGAGAAGAAGAAGCGTAAGACTTTAGAGTCTGGCTCTTCTTTTGATGGTGGGGTTAAGGCGGATGCTCTTGCATTCGTCCGAAAGAACATCTATCCTCATATAAGCATGGATGATGTTTCTATTCGAAACCACCTCACCATTCTGGCTGAGGGGAGTTTTCGGGCGGCGGGTGTTTGTGGCAAGCTTTTGGATATCTTTGAGAAGACTCCCCTCAGCTCTTTGGGGGTAACCTCGAAGGTTGAGGAGTTGGAGGGGAGGCTTCTTGCTTACCAGGAGCCGAGGAGTCTTGGAGAATTTTCCTGGAGCAAGTCAGAGTTATCGCTCCCGACTTGGATCTTTCTCCTTTACATCCTGATAAAGTCGTTATTGATGGTGCTATCGTGGATCCTCCTGTCCCCGTGGTTGTTTCCGAGTCAGAACTGAAGACTCGGGGGCAGAGGATTATTGAGTCCCCTCCTCGTTCTGAAGACGCTCCGAGCTCTTCAGTTGTTCCTCCGACCTCCTCTTCAGCCTCTCTTCCTGTTCCCGGTGGCGCTCCTCCTGAGCCTGGTGGTGGTGATCCTTCTACTCTTCTGAAAAAATGAATTTTTTATGGCTATATGGGGGCTCGGCCTGTGAGTCCCCCCTTTTTTAAACTCATTTATTTGGTGACGCTTGAACAATTTCCTTTGGCCTTTTAAGGCCGTAAACAAAAATATTCCAGCAAGTGCCCTTTTTGAATAAGGGTTTAGATTAACAATATAAATGCCCTTTTTTGGATAAGGGTTTAAGTTACCTCATGCGTGTATGCTTTTCTAATTTCGATATTTCAAAAACCCTCTTGATCTTTCTCTGAAAACCTTTTCTATTGGCTTGTCTTGTTTTTCGAGCCTTTTTGTTCAAGGGCTTTTATGCAGCCTTTAAACTTTTCTTAGGTTTTCCAATCTCTTTTTGTTATCCTTTATACTCAACTTTGCTTTAGTGAGTTTTTATGACTTAGGTTACTTTTGTGATGCGTTTTTTATCTACTCGGAGTATTTCCGAGTTCGATTTACTCGGGTCTCATCTCGACTTAGGAGTCGGATTGTTCCTGAGTTTTTTACGATCAACTCATACAACCTCTTTACGCCGACTTGTACCTCGTCGTTTTATCCTGACGACCATCTAGGTCGGTTCATGGGATTTTCACGTTTTGTCGAGCTTAAGTCGGCGCATTTCGTAGAAAGACTTAGAAAAATGAAGAAGGATATTATAAGAGATATTGTAAATGAAAAAGATCTTTATTAATTGGGGAGGTACCTTTTTGCTACTAAGGGTCTTGATAGCCTATTTCCCTTAGCCTCTACTATGATGCCTCGTTAAAAACCCTTCTCCAGAAAAAACCCTTTTGGGAAAAAATCATGAAGTTGGGAAAAGAGTACATCAGGGAGTAGAGTTCGCTTTTAACTGTAGTACCTTTTCATATTACAAGCATGCCACGACCTTGGTAACTCAGCGCCATTCAAGTCTGTTACTTTATAATAACCTTTCCCTAACACTTCCTTGATTTTGTATGGTCCCTTCCAATTTGCGGCGAGCTTTCCTTCTCCTGATTTATTGACTCCAATGTCGTTTCTGATTAGGACCAAGTCATCCGGGGCAAATGTTCTTCGAATGACTTTCTTGTTGTACCTGGTAGTCATCCTTTGTTTCAATGCTGCTTCTCTTATCTGGGCACCTTCTCGGACTTCGGGGAGCAAGTCGAGCTCCTCTTTGTGTCCCCGTACATTTCCGACCTTGTCATGGAGAATCACCCTTGGGCTTTGCTCATTGATTTCTATTGGAATCATGGCTTCTACACCATAGACTAGTCGGAAAGGTGTTTCTCCTGTGGCGGATTGGGGGGTTATCCTATAAGCCCATAACACCTGAGGGAGCTCTTCAGCCCAAGCTCCCTTTGCTTCCTGTAGTCTCTTCTTTAGCCCTGCTAGTATGACTTTGTTGGCTACCTCGGCTTGCCCATTGGCTTGTGGGTGTTCTACCGAGGTGAACTGATGTTTGATTTTCATACTGGCTACTAAGCTTCGGAAGGTAGCATCGGTGAATTGGGTTCCATTATCCGTAGTAATGGAATAAGGTATCCCATATCTTGTGATGATGTTTTTGTAGAGGAATTTGCGGCTTCTTTGAGCGGTGATAGTGGCTAATGGTTCTGCTTCTATCCACTTTGTGAAGTAATCTATTCCCACGATCAAGTATTTGACTTGTCCTGGCGCTTGGGGAAAAGGACCTAACAAATCCATCCCCCATTTTGCAAAAGGCCATGGAGAAGTGATACTAATGAGCTCTTCTGGGGGAGCCACGTGGAAATTTGCATGCATCTGACATTGTTGGCATTTCTTCACAAATTCTGTGGCATCTCTCTACAAGGTCAGCCAATAGAATCCTGCTCGGATTACCTTTGCAAGGTCGGCCAATAGAATCCTGCTTGGATTACCTTCCTGGCGAGCGACCTTGCTCCGAGATGGTTTCCACAGATCCCGCTATGTACTTCCTCCAACACCTCGGCGGTTCTTGAGGTCGGTACGCATTTTAACAATGGTGTTGATATCCCTCTTTTGTAGAGGACATTTCTCACCAAGGTGTAATGCTGTGCTTCCCTTCGGATCTTTTTAGCTTCTTTCTCCTCCTTAGGGAGGATGTCGAATTTCAGGTATTCGACTAAGGGATTCATCCATCCGAGGTTTAGACCGACTACCTCAAGTACTTCTTGCTTATCTTCTGTTTTTGCTATCGAGGGCTCTTGGAGGGTTTCTTGAATCAGGCTTTTGTTGTTCCCTCCTGGTTTGGTACTTGCTAATTTGGATAGGGCATCCGCTCTGCTATTTAGATCCCGAGTTATATGTTTGACCTCGGTTTCTGCAAAGCGCCCAAGGTGTTCCAAAGTTTTTTCCAAATACCTCTTCATATTAGGGTCCTTTGCCTGATATTCTCCACTTATTTGGGAGGTCACCACCTGTGAGTCGCTGTATATCATCACCTTTGTAGCACC
>NC_029774.3:101201665-101237904 GCF_000817695.3 Arachis duranensis | reverse complement strand
AGGGCCGACGAGACAGCCCTGTTTGCTACGGATAAGTACGGAACGAGGTCTTTTCCTGGTGCTGGTCGGGTTAGGATAGGAGGTTGGCTTAAAAACCTTTTGAACTCTTGGAACGCCTCCTCGCATTCTGGAGTCCATTCGAATGGGCATCCCTTTCTTAATAAGGAAAATAGTGGAAGGGATTTTAGTGCCGATCCTGCCAAAAATCTGGAGAGGGCTGCAAGTCGGCCATTGAGCTGCTGGACTTCTCTCAAACAAGTCGGACTTTTCATTTCTAGGATGGCTCTACATTTATCGGGATTGGCCTCAATCCCTCTTTGTGTTAGCATAAATCCTAGAAATTTTCCTGCTTCCACCGCGAAGGCGCATTTTGCAGGATTTAGTCTCATCCCATGCAACCTTATGGTGTTAAAGACTTGTGAGAGGTCGGATAAGAGGTCGACTTCCTTTTTGGTTTTTACTAGCATGTCGTCGACGTATACTTCCATTAGGCTCCCCAGGTGGGGGGAAAACACTTTATTCATCAACCTTTGATATGTGGCTCCTGCATTCTTTAATCCGAATGGCATGACCACGTAGCAATAGTTGGCTCTGGGTGTGATGAATTATGTTTTCTCTTGGTCGGGCTCATACATCGGGATTTGATTATATCCCGAGTAGGCGTCCATGAATGACAAGTATTGGTACCCCGAGCTGGAGTCCACTAGGGTATCAATACTTGGTAGGGGATAAGGGTCCTTAGGACACGCCTTATTTAGGTCGGTATAGTCGACGCACATTCTCCATTTACCATTCTGTTTTTTGACTAGCACTACATTGGTTAGCCATGTTGGGTACTTGACCTCTCTAATAAAGCCGGCTTCCAGGAGCGCCTGTACTTGCTCTTCTACTATTAGGGCTCGTTCTGTGCCGAGCTTGCGTCTTCTTTGTTGTACAGGTCGAGATCCTGGGTAAACCGAGAGCTTGCGGGACATGAGCTCGGGATCAATCCCGGGCATGTCAGAAGCCTTCCAAGCGAAGAGGTCGGAATTATCTCTTAGGAGCTCAACCAACCCTTGTTTTAGGGTTTCCCCTAGGTTGGCTCATATGTAAGTGTTTTTTCCTTCCTCTCCACCGACTTGTATCTCCTCGGTTTTTCCTCCCGGCTGAGGTCGCAACTCTTCTCTGGCCCTTGTGCCGCCGAGCTCTATGGTGTGGACTTCTTTGCCCTTTCCTCTCAGATTTAGGCTTTCATTGTAGCATTTCTCTGTTTTTTCCTCTCAGATTTAAGCTTTCATTGTAGCATTTCCTCTCCAATTTTTGATCTCCCCTCACCGTTGCTATTCCCGCTGAGGTCGGGAATTTCATGCAGAGGTGGGGAGTGGATACCACTGCTCCGAGCCGATTAAGGGTAGTTCTGCCGATTAAGGCATTATAAGCTGACCCCTCATCAATGACTATGAAGTCTATACTTAGAGTCTTTGATTTTTCCCCTTTTCCGAAAGTGGTGTGAAGGGGAAAAAATCCTAGTGGTTTTATTGGCGTGTCCCCTAATCGGTATAGGGTGTCGGGATAGGCTCTCAATTCTTTCTCATCTAACCCTAGCTTGTCGAAAGCAGGCTTGAAAAGGATGTCTGCCGAGCTTCCTTAGTCTACTAGGGTTCTGTGGAGATGGGCATTGGCCAGGATCATAGTTATTACCACTGGGACTGGATCATCATGCCCAGGGATTATTCCTTGCCCATCTTCTTTTGTGAACGAAATAGTAGGAAGGTCGGGTGACTCTTCCCCGACTTGGTAGACTCTTTTGAGATGTCTTTTATGAGAGGATTTAGTAAGCCCCCCTCCCACAAATCCTCCTGAGATCATATGGATATGCCTCTCTGGAGTCTGCGGCGGTGGGTCTCTTCTATCCGTATCATCTCGCTTTCTCTTTCCATGACTGTCCGACCTTTCTATGAGATATCTATCAAGCCGACCTTCCCTAGCCAGCTTTTCTATCACATTCTTGAGGTCGTAACAGTCGTTTGTGGAGTGACCATATATTTTATGGTACTCGCAGTAATCGCTGCGGCTCCCCCCTTTTTTATTTTTAATGGGTCTAGGGGGTGGCAGTCTTTCAGTGTTACAAATCTCTCTGTATACATCCACTATAGAAACTTTAAGAGGAGTATAAGAGTGGTATTTTCTTGGTCTCTCGAGACCGAGTTCCTCCTTTCTCTTGGTTTCCCTTTCCCTCTCTTTTGTTGAGGGAGGGAGCCCAGGTCGCCAACTCAGGTCTCTCAACCTAGCGTTTTCCTCCATATTGATGTACTTTTCAGCTCTTTCCTGTACATCACTTAGAGAAACGCTTTTCAGCTCGTTCTTGTACATCACTTAAAGAAACGAGATGTCTTTTAGATATGGATTGCGAGAAGGGTCCTTCTCTAAGTCCATTGACTAGTCCCATTATGACTGCCTCTGTGGGCAGGTCTTGGATCTCCAAATATGCTTTGTTGAACCTTTCCATGTAGGCTCGTAAAGACTCTCCGACATCCTGTTTTATTCCCAGGAGGCTCGGTGCATGTTTTCCATATCATTCTCTAGAAAATAGTATATAGATCTACAAATAATATATAGAAATACACAAAAATACACAAATAACAAACATGACTTCTTTAAGGATTTTTTTAAGATTTAATTAATTACTTTGTTGGTTCCTATAGTTTCGTAAAATTTTCAATTAGGTCTCTATACTTTTTTCTTTTTAATTGAGTCGCTGCACTAAATTTTTTTTCAATTAAGTTCTTCTTAGTAGTAATTCGCTTAATTTTATAGAGACCCAACTAATAAAAAAAGAATTGGTATAGAGACCTAAATAAAAGAAAAAAAAGTGTAAGGACCTAATTAAAAAAAAAATTGGTGCAAAGACTTAATTAAAAGGAAAAAAAGTATAGGAACCTAATTGAAAATTTTGCAAAACTATAAGGATCAATAGAATAATTAAACCTTTTTTAAATTATAAATCAAAAAAATAAATCATATTTAACAATGATAACTGTTACGGTGGGTAACCAGAGATTAATAGAATGAATGGTGTAGGTTGGCCCAATCGTCCGCGAAGGGTGAACTCAGAGTTGATTTACACGCTGGAGCCTCCTTCCGACTTGTATACGTGGGTGAATGGGGGGTGGTACCTGCAAAGACACTCCGATACCTAAGTCAGCAAGGGTGTTAGCAGGTCTAGAGAGTATTGGGCTTAGAGATACCTGAGGGGTGTCAGTGTATTTATAGTGGTGAGCCAATAACCACCGTTGGAGTAGTGCCGTATCTTTTGGGTGTTAACCGTCCCATTATCTTAGGGAGGTTAAGATATGGCTTGATGAAGCGGTTAGAGAGATTTTAGGGGCGGTTACTCATTTGAATGAGTGTTTATCCGCTATCTGCCAGCTAATCTCATGTCCGACTTCTTTAGAGCAAGTCGTGGTTGATACCGACTTCTTACGTAAAAGTCGGTACTTAGCTAGGCTTAATCCTACAGATTAGGCCTTTTATTTGGACCTGGGCCTTTGACATTGGGCCAGGGTATGAACACCTCCTATATATAAGTAATACTGTAATGGGAAAAAAAGATGTAGTAGAAAAAAATAATAATATAACTTTGTTTAGGTTAACATACATAAATTTTGATTTTGAGTATATAACTTTGTTTAGGTTAATAAATACATACATTTCAATTTTGACTATATATATATTCCAACAAAATGTAGTAATGTAACAAAAAAGGTTTTAGAATAGAAAAGAATAATAGAGATTTTGAGAATAATTAAAGGAGAGAGATAATTTTATGAAGAAAAAATTAAAAAAAATTATATAAGGACTAGTTTGACTAATTTTTAAAATTTGAGGGATAAAAATGACTTACGTCTGGACTTTTAAGGACTATTTTGACTAATAAAAAACTTTTTTATATGTCAAGTGACACGTGGCATGCCACATGTCACTAACCTGTCACGTAATATGCCACGTGGCACTTAACGTGACACGTCATCATCCAATTGATGGAAGGACTAATTTGACTAACAGTTTATCTCTCAGGGACTAATTTGATTAAAAAAATTATTCGGAGACGAAAATGAAGATCGCATTATCTTTCAAGGACGAATTTAAACATTAACATTATTTGGAGACGAAAATGAAGATCACATTATCTTTCAGGGACGAATTTAAACATTAACCCAATAGAAGTAGAAGTATAACAAGAAGTGACATTTTTCTAGCTATATACAATTAGCGTGGCAGGTAATCTCTCTAAATGTTCAACGAGCCAGATACAAATAGGTTTCCATGGAGTTCAAGTCCTCGTTGCTTGATCTACAGTACGGTGCTTAGCTTGTACTCGTTATTATGACCGTGGTATATTAACATAGATACGGTTTTAATTAAGAGTAATACTAAGGGTCAGCAATTTTGGTATTTTGTAACTATTAATTGGCCATCAATAGTATTTTTAATAGTGTGAGATTACATCTAATGGTGGGAGATCACTCACTTTTATTTTGATGGTTAAGTGCTGACCAGAAAATACAAAAGTTGCTAGCCCCTAGACTTTTCCTTTAATTAATTTATGTGTTAATTCTTAAACATTGTGCATGACAGGCATATAATAATGCTACACTTGGAGTTGATGGTGATTTGAATATGGAGACAAAAGAATGTTTCTTGTTACTATACTATACATGCATGTTAATGGTGGAAGGGAGCAAATTATAGTTTGGGTTTGTGGGTTTTCCAATATAGGAATAGGATCTCTCTCTCAATCTCAGACATTAAATAAAAGCTGCATATATGATATGGTATGATATACAATATGATACGATTTTTGTTTTTTGGCTATATAGCTATGCATGCCTTCCCTATTTGTTAGCAGTAACCCTACCATATGATGATTAATACTAGGGTGGTCCTAACACACCACAAATATACTAACTGCGTACCAATATGATAAAGAAGCATTATTATTATTTTTATACACATAAAGAAAATTTAAGGGGATGGACCACCCTAATAGGCTAGAGTAGTTGCAAGTTTCAAGTATGAAGCCCTATGTTGTGTTCAAAAATAGAGCTGAAACAGGGTCTTATTCCTACAGTATCCCCCGCCATTTGTGGAGTACCTAGTTAATTGACCCTTCTCTATCTCCCCCATAGCCACGCCTTTAATTCTTCCTCCCTTGAAATCTGTAACTCTACGTCACTGTAACACACTTCCTCTACATCTCTTTCCACAAAAAATGTATAAATTTTACACGAAATAAATATTAATTAAAGAATGTTCAAATGTACTACGGTGGGGAGGTTTGATTTCTTTTTTATTTGGTATTATATTTAAATTCATTCATATATTAGCAAGCATATAATTAACCTCTTGACAGATTAGAGAGACAAGTTCCGGGAAAAGGGGGGAACTTAATTAATATTACCACTGTCAGTGTTGAACAATGAACAAACACATACGAATTAAGGAGAACATGTATGTATTCAATTATATATCATCATTCTCTAAAATTATGCATGCTTTCTCTTCGGATTCTCACCCATTCTTTTACAGTACATAGCTAGCTAGCTAAAGGGGTGGACAGTGCATTTTGTTGTTGACTGTGATATATAACTCATAAGTCATAATGCAAAATAGGATTTTAGAGGCACGGTACGGTTTAATATGTATACGAAGAATCGTTCTTAAGAAAAATGTTGGCCAACAAGTTTTTAATCAATTAATTTTCTATTTTTTTTACTAAGACAGTTAACCCCCAAACAGTTTTTTTAATACAAATATAACGATATATTGATAATATGTTTTAGAATAATGATATTTAAATTAAATAATAGATTTAAAATTGTGAAAATTAAGATTAAATAAAAAGTCAACTATTAATCACTAAACTAACTGAAGTAAAGTCATTGCAATGATCTTATTTTTATTGAAAATGAAGTGATGGAGGTGGTAGTAGAAATAAGAGGAAGCGAAGGGTGACATCACGAGTCATGGTGACAGAGCTTAATTGGAGCATATCAGAGTGCAGATTTCATAGGCAACTCATTTACTTATTTAGCAAGCGGCGGAGAAAGCTACCAAATTTAGTAACAGTCTGTTTAGGGTTACTAAATTTAAATTTAAATGGTATATATATATATACATGTATATATATATATATATAACACTACACAAATTCAGTAACTCTAAATAAATTTGACTACTTTTTTTATTATTAAATTATTAGTTTTTTGTATTTATCTTTTATTTGAGTTAGAAACTTAATATTAATTAATTTTTATGTTTTTCATTAAAAACATTAACTTTTAGCATTTATTTTTTTCTTAAGAAGAAGTGTAAACTCAATATTAGAAATATATATTGTTAGGTATGTTTAAGTTCCAATAATTACCTTTAGATAATTATCTTTAGCTGAGTCAAGAAAATAGAGTTAGTAATTTAGCATGGTGTTAACACAGTTGATTAGCCATAAAGGTGGCAATAGTATTTAAATTTGCGGATATCCACTCCATCCGTACTCGTTTGGGACGGCTAATTAGTCGCCCCCGCAGTGAGGCGGGTTTTAACGCGGCAAGACGAGGTCGAGTTTAGAGTAAATCTGCCCCTACCCGCTTCGGTATATATAATATTTATATAAATATATATTTTTAATATACAATATATATAATATATAAAATAATTAGTAAAATGATTAAAAATATTATATCATATTTAAATTTTTATCTTAATTTATGTTATGTATGTAAATGATGGTTATATAATTTTTAAAATTTAATTTTATTTGTTGGATTTAATAATTATAGGGCGCCCCTATGCGCCCCGTTGCCACCCTAGTTATCCAACCAGTTACTGAGCTGGAATTAGTTAGTAGCTAGAAAATTCTAGAGACTCTTTGACTATAAGTAGCAATACACACTGCTATAGTAACCACTTTTCAATGAATCTTTATTTCTCTCTTTTTCACTTCTCTCTCTTTTCTCTGAATCTTCTATTAGCTCTCTAAGTGTTTGATTTAGGTTCTTGATACCTTCATATATAACGGCAACAACATCTTAAAACATTAAAAGTTCAACTGAAAAATTAATTGAGTATTAGTCAACTTTGTTGAAACTATTTTCTTACAGTCGAATCATATTTCATAAAAAATCCTCGACAGAAAATATATTTTCTTGTCCAACGCAAAAGGAAACATCCGTATTGTCAAAAGTTTATCCTCGGTATTTTGTACATTTTCAATTTTACTTTTTTTATACATAACTTTGTTTTTCTAGTTTTTTTTTGGACTTTTAGTGATGCTTTCATCATTAGTGTACTTCACCATTTTACCCTCATATTTTTTCTAAAAGACCTTCCTATCCTTTATTCTTAGAATTACTAATATGTTCTTAAATACTCTAGTTTTACCGTTTAATCTGATTTAGCGTCAAAATGTTACCGAGTTAATCCTAATATTTTTCTATGACCAAATTATCCATAATACTTTTAATTAATGCCAATTCCACTTTTAGGGACCTAAAAGATCATTTTACCCTTTATTAATTTATTTACTTATTCTCGTTACCACTTTTTACCATTTTACTTCTAATTTTTTTCTAAAATTTTTATTTAGCTCCGAAATTTTATTGTAATTATAATTTTGACCCAATTAATTTATATAATTACTATTTTACTCCTAATGATACTAAGTTCAGAATTTTATTTATTTTTCATTTAAATTACATTTTTAACTATCTTTTTACCCAAAAATGACCATAACATCTTTTTTTTTAATTTTACACCTTTGTTTTATGGATTAAAATCAGTTTTCTAACCTCTTTCTAATCTTTATACACGTGATTTTCATGATCATTTAGTGGCTGGATTTTCAGGGGTGTAATTTTTCATTTTTATCCACTTTTAGTAACTTTTAAGGTTTGAAACTTAAACTCCAAGTGCTCCATTAATTTTTGACTATCCCATACATTTTTCAGAGGCAAATAAGCTTCAAATATTACTCAAATAACAGTCTAAAAATAGAGAAGTATCACTGAATTTCTCGAATTAAGAATCAAGCACAAAATCATCATAAAGTAGCTCATATGAACACCGAAAACAAACACAAACACACTCTAACTAATCCTAACTCTTACCTCTTATGTAATTCAGTTAGTAAACCTTTCTCATACTAGAAAGCGTGCATACAAAGATAGAAACACAGCTGGTGATGGTGCAGTTTCGTTTTTTGCCGAAAGTGTCGCAAAAATATCGAAATTCAACCACTTTGAGCTCGAATCTCTTTAATTCCTTAGGCGTGTTTCGTGGATGTTTCAAGATGATTTCTCTAATATGGAGGAGAGTAAGAATTCATCATGGTTACTGTTTTTAAAAATAGAAAAGGAAAGAGGAAGAGCAAGGGTTTACCTAACCGAGATTTCAGTATAAATGCAAGAATTAGCGAAAACGGATAAGAGTTTGTGTTTGTATGATTTTATTCCTTGAAGAACACATGAAGAAATATGGAAGAAGAATTGAAATAGGGGCTGTGGTGCAGAGAATAGGTGCAATAATTTTCTCTCTTTCTCTCTCAAAAATTTGGTCAAAAAATTGTAAAAATGTGTAAAGTGTTTTGTGAATTTTGTGACCAGTGCTTCCTTAAATAAAAAATCAAAGTCTTAATGAATTTATGATGACAAAAGTGGCTAAAAGTTTCGTAGTCAAGGGCTGAATTTCAATGAATAAGGGGCATGAAAACGAGGAAGTTTAATCAGCACTTGCCTGTTGAGCTTATCCACAGTTAACCGCAGCTAGTTACTTGAGGTTAAAACACAACAAAGAGAGGTAAAAGGTAATATAGTCTTGGCCTAGAGGTTGAGAAGGAGATACAAGTTACTTAGATGCCAAGTAAGAAAATTTGGAGTCTCTATGAGTCATTTACGGAATACTAGTCAGAAATTCGGTTAAGAGTAAATTTTACCGTATGGTAAAATAATTAATGGCTACTATTTATTCTTAAAGGAGTAAATCATGAATGGATGGCTAATATAAATTTTGAGACATATTTAGTTGGGTAAAAATTATTTTGACCATTAGTTCCGAAGTTTTCGGTTACTAGAATTTTTCTCGACACACGCAAAACCGTCATTAAAAGTGAATTTTCGGCTCAAAAAGTCTCTAGCAAGAAAAATAAACTAATGGTAAGCTAATATTTATTATTTACTAGTCAAACTTGACTTAGGGAGATTAATTACCCTAATAAAGTCAATTTTAACCATATTAATGGCCTTTTTTCTTTTTAATTTTTAATTTTTTTCTTTTTTTCTTTTTTTTCCTTTAATTTTTATTTTTTTTACCATTGGGCCAGCCTCACTATTTTTTATTGGGCTTTGGTTTAAAATTTTGCAAAATAAATTTTAAAATGGTTAAAAAAATCCGTTTACTGAAAATCAAGTTCTTATTACAGAAAGTTAAAAATATTCTAAGCTTTTAATTATTTAATAATAAAATTGAGTTTGTTTAAAATGGTAAAGAGACGGAGAGAAAGAAAAAGTTAAAACCTTTTAAGTAATTACAAAATATTACCACCATTAAAATTATTAAATTTAAGTATATTAAGTGAGGATTAAGAAGTAAAACATAAATTTAAAAGTTTTTCTGTCTTTTTTTATATAATGTTTTGATTTAAGTTATTATTTTTTATGGATAATATTCAAATGACAAACAAAATAATAAGAAAATTCGCATTAGATTATGAAAATTAATCTCATTTTTAGAATACGATGGCATTATATCAAAACATGTAAAATAAAATAATAAAATACAATTTAATTAATGAATGCCTTTTGTCCTAAGGTACTATATTAAACCGTGACTTAAATTTATAATTATTAGTTAAAAATAATATGTTTTGATATTGTTTTTTAAGATTAACATTAAATTTTGATAATTTGTGCACAAATTTTAAATGCTTTATGTCTTAATTTTTTTAGCAAAACTTTAATAACTCATAAAAGTTAACAGAATAGATAGTTATAAATCAATGTAATAGACAAGATTAAAAGTTGTGATAATGATGCTTGGTGATAATTAATTATGATCGGGTGAAGAGGAGGTAAAAGGAGAAAAAAATCAGAAAGAAAAACAAGGTAAAATAATATTGACAATGAGATAATGACGGATATGTGTATAAAAAATAATAGTAAGAAAAAGAATAATGTTTGATATAATGAGAGGATATAATAAAATATAAATTAATAATTTTAAAAAATAATTTAAGAAATTAAATATAAAATTAAAAAGATAAAATAATTTTTTTGATACCTTTTACCGATGAAAATGAGAGGGGGCTTTAGCTGAAAGGTTCCTGTTTCGTTTGAAATTCACTAATACAGTGTAAATATTACGTAAAAAAAGAATAACAAATCATATTTGTTATGTGAAGTTACGTAAAGAAGCAAAATTCTAATAACTAATTATAAAGTGGGAGAGAAGTTAGGAAATTTTTTATTTTTAATATTTAAATTATTTTATTAAATTTATATTTTTAAAAATAAAATTATAAAAATTAATCTTTTAAAAATAATAAAAAATCGACTAAATAAATACAATTATGTCTGTTGAGCTGCTAGTGTAATATAAAGCCATTCACCTCACAACCTCGTCTCCCTCTCGCGCGTCTATTCCCCGTTCTATCAGTAGAATACATCAAATTTAGTATATTAATTAATAATTCATTATATTTCGGAAAGGAAATGAACTATTTTTCCAGCATGGAAAAGAACAATTGGTGAAAAGCAAAACATGCTGATATATAGTTCTGTGATTGAAAATGATGACTTGCAAAATAAATCAGAAATAAAATAAGCCAACATGAAACTAAAACATTAAATGTACCTTCGTTATATTCGCTGCATTCTTGTCATGTATGTATAACATAAGAGACAACATTCTTGCTGGTACGTAACAACAGAGCATTCATTCTTCGAATTGCCTTCTTGATTTAGACAAATTAAACGAGCAACAGCATGTTTATATATATATATATATATATATATACACTGTACTGCAAATCGGAAATCTGTCCAAAATATACACTCACTTTTCTCTACTATCATGTAATAAAAAAAAACGTAAAATCCACCAAAAAACATTGTTTATAAATAACGCTAATTGTATTTGACAATTATCGATCGGTGAAGACTCTAATGTACTTGTGTTTATCTTAAGTTAACTTAACTTAAAAATTGTTAAATAATATAACGTATTTTTTTGTGAGTAAATAGAAAAGAAAAAAAAATGGCTAGATTCATATATAAATCTGTTAGATGTTGAAGCTCATTCTATAATTGGCTCCAATTCGAGTGAATGTTCGCGTCAGAAGCAACTGTTTTAGCCATACAATCTGCAATACTATTTGCATTCTTCTAAATTAAAAGAATAGAGACTCTCCAATTCCAAATGTCCTGTATATGCTTTACCAAATTCTATTCCGAAATATCTTTACCAAGCATTCTTTGGTTTATTAAGAAAAGAACTTTTAAACAGTCCGTTTCACAAGTAACCTCACGAAATTCGTTCTCCCAAACAAGAAGTAAACCTCTCTAAATTGTATGCAATTCAGCAAAAAGAATACTGTACATTTCGACTTTTCGAGTGCAACCTTTCAACTAACATCCATCAAGATTGCGAATGATACAATCAAAACTAGTATAGCCAAAAGGAGCAAAACAACTAGCATCACAATTCAATTTAACAGAATGAAGTGGAAGTGGAACCCAATACAAACAAAACTAAGGAAAAGACAAAAATTGATGCATAGCAAAAATAGAGACAAAAATTAATGCATAGCAAAAATAGTGTAAAATAATATAACGTATTTGACTAAATAATTTTGTTAGATAACTAATTAAAAATATAATCAACTGTAATTAATTAATAACTTTTCTTATTTTTATTTAAAGAGGATGTAAATTTAAACTATCATAAAAAAATATTTAAAATTTAATAAAAAAACTTTAAAAAAATCTAAAATTCTTTTAAAAACTTCAAAATTCATTTTTAAAATTCTAAAATCATTTTAAAAAAATTTTACAATTCATTTCGAAAATTCGATTATCATTTTTAAAATCATTCTAAACATTTATAATAAAAAAACATACAATATGTAAAGAAAAATCCAAAATTTTTAAAAAAGAGATATTTAAAATTATTATAAAAATTTTAAAATTTAACAAAATAAAATATCCAAAAAATATTAAAAATTTCACAAACTAAGAGGGAGGGCACTGCGTCTGTGTGTGCGGCAGCAGGACTGCATGCGTGCGTGCGGCGATGGGGGCACTACGTCCATGAGTGCGGCAGTGTGTGGGAGGGGGCACTACGTCTGTGGGTGCGGCAGTGGGAGGGGGCGCTATGTCCGCCGTGCGGGGGTGGAATGGCGGCGCGTGCGTGCGGCAATGGTTGGCAGATATGGCAGCGGCGTACACATAGATGTGAATAAAGGGATAAAACTTTGTGTGATGGTTTTTTCTTACTATGTATGTACGGTTGATGGGATGAAGATCTCTTTATTGAAACTTTTTTCCTTAATTGGCTACAATTAATTACATTGTGAATTAGTTTTTAATTTTTTTATTAAATTATTATTTAATAAATTTTTAACTATTAATTTTATATCACAATAATTACATGCAAATTTTTACCTTATCTATTTTTTCTCTCCGAAAAGGTGTGAGTATATCCAAACTATATGATTATGTAAATGCGCGTGGAAGGGAAAGCATTGTTGCTGATGAACGAATAAAAAGAAAATATATGTTTAAAATTAACTAATATATAATAAGAAATATGTATGTGATTCCGCGCGTAATAAAAGGCTTAAAACGTAAATTGCAAATATTTAATTAGTTTCGATTTTGTTAAAGCACCTATTTTATATAATAATGGGAATTTTATTGAGTATAAGGTTGATGTATGATCTTGATAAGCTAACTAATATGGAAGGCACCAATTTTTCCTTTTGTTTTTATTTTATGAAAGAAAAAGAAAAAGAAAAGAAAAAGATGCGGTCCCAGGCATGGAGGATAGAGAGAGTAGAATGGGTGGAGTACTTTAAGTGACCAATTAATAAGAATTAGATAGGCAAAGCTAAGCAAGCTAAGGCAGCAGGACCACCACACCATCCTCTCCTCCTTATTTTACTTTTTACATGACCCTTCCTAAACTCATTTACACTTTTTCTCTTTCTCTTTCTTTGGCTTCTAAATAGCCACACAAGGGAAGAAGAAGAAGAAGGGGGGAAGAGGAGGACCCACCTACTCCTACTAAAAGAACCGTCCTGGTTCACTCAAACCCATCTGAGAAAGTCCAGCTAGGGCTGATTTCATTCCTAATTTTGATTTTGGTTCGGGTTTCGGGGTATTAATAAAGGGATAATCAAAGGAAACCGGAGCGATGTGGCGGCTTGTACTTTATGTAGCAGGCATTATCATTTTCCTCCATACACACTTCAATTCCTAGAGGTCTAGTATTTTTTTATTTATTCTTTTACTATTGTCTATTGTCTATTCAACTTAAACTTAAGTTTAATTTTGTTACTAATAATTTAATCTAATGTGACTACAAAATAATAATAATATTAATTTGGAAAATTTCGTTGATATTTTTGGACTTGTGCGAACACTATTTTGGTTGTATTATTTATATTTATATTATGATGATAATGCATTGACTCATGAATGGTGTCTTTAGAGAGAGAGAGAGAGGAAATGATGATGATAATAGGATGGAGGTGATGATGACCCCCTCGTCTACCTCTCTCTGAGTTTCATAGTATACACCGTACTCCGTCATCTATCTGATCTGATCTCTTGTTTACCTTATTAACAAACACAGAGAGAAAGAGAGAGAGAGAGATGGTTTCATCATCAAGTGGTGGATTCTGCTACACCTACAGCGATAATCCTGGAGGAGGAGGAGGAAGCGGCTTTGTATCTGACCCAGAGATGGAGATGAAATGGAAAACCTTGTTCGCCAACAACGAACCACCACCTCCTACTTGTTTTGATCTAATACTCCAAAACACGCCAAGCCAAGGCCTTTCACTATCTCTTAGCTCAAACAACCCTTCTTCTATTTCTCTCCAATCTTTTCCCCTAAGACAACAACACCATGAGATGGCGCTGCAAGGCCATTACTCGCTCAAGGCGTCCAGGTTCTTGCTACCGGCACAGCAACTCCTCAACGAGTTCTGTAGCCTAGGAACCAAGCAACTCAATAATCAACTCATCAAGCGTAACAAGAACAACACCAACTCCCCACCTCTTACCTCTCTAGACTTGGTTGAATTGCACAAGAGAAAGGCTAAGCTCCTTGTCATGCTCCAAGAGGTAACGCTAGTGCTACTCAATAATTAATTATTAATATGTGACGATTTAATTTGATATGATAAGCAGGTGGACACAAGATACGAGCACTACTGTAATCAGATGAAGGGAGTGGTGGCGTCATTTGAGGCCATGGCCGGGGAGGGAGCGGCCACCGTGTACTCGGCACTTGCGCTGAAGGCCATGTCACGCCACTTCAGATGCTTGAAGGATGGGATACTGGAACAGATAGAGGCCACTCGGAAGGGGATGGGAGAGAAGGATCCAATTGCACCGGGCACCACTAAGGGCCAAACCCCCAGGCTTAGAATCATTGACCAGGCTTTGAGACAGCAAAGGGCTTTTCACCAAACCATCTCCATGGAATCTCATCCCTGGAGACCCCAACGTGGCCTTCCTGAACGTTCCGTTTCTCTTCTCCGCGCTTGGCTTTTCGAGCATTTTCTTCACCCGTAATAATAATCTTCAATTCTTAATTACCATATATAATCATTTTTCCTATTTCCTAATTATCTCCTACTACAACTACTCCATCTCATGCTGTGTAATATAGGTAGATCACAAAATTATATTCAGTGCCGTATTAAGTATGCTGCAAAATTGATTTTTCTAAAGAATCAATGTTAGTTCTCTCCAAAGGAAAGCAACAAGTAGCTGAGTAGAAGCGAATATATATGTTGGCGCAAGTAGTTTCATTTCTCATATTTGCAGATTCTCATCATCAATCATTTATGCTTTGCCACTTTCTGTGCATCACCATTCCGATTCCAACCTTTTCCGTATTTTATTTATACAAGATATATTTATATATGCAATTCTTTTGTTTGCTTAATTTGTTAATTCTTTATCTCTCTACCTACTACCTTTTAATTCTGGGTTTGAATTCTTCTGAGTAGGACCCCTTTTCCACTTGTTATCTCAATATATTAGTATTTATGGAAGGTCATATTCCTAATAATTTTTTGGGTAAAAAACGTTTGCAGGTACCCAAGTGATGTTGATAAACATATTTTAGCACGCCAAACTGGTCTCTCTAGAAGCCAGGTACGTCCACCCATACCCTAATTCCCTTACTCTTCCATTTTATTCACTTTAATTACATATATAATTATAAGAAAAAGATTCACTTGCAATTATCTTTATATGAAATTAATAGTTAAAAATTATTTAATAATTTAACATCTTTAACTAAATTATCATCTAATAATTATCAACTATCAACTTTATACGAATACATCTTCGGCAAGTGACTTCTCACCTAATTAATTATAATCCATCATGTATTTAATATTAATTATTATTGGTGACACAAATACATATACAAGCAGGTTTCAAATTGGTTTATCAATGCAAGGGTGAGGCTATGGAAGCCAATGGTGGAGGAAATGTACTTGGAAGAAGAGAAGGAGGCTGCTGCAGCATCCTCGGAGGGAGGAGGAGGCAGCAACACTGAAGATTTTCAAAACCTATCTCCAAATTCAGCAGCAGCAAGACCAGAGGATCAGAAGCCTCGCCTACTTCGAATCGATTCGGAATGCATGTCCTCAATCATCAACAACAACTCTGATCATCGCAAAGATAACCATGAGCAGATGAATCAACAAGAGGAGGAACAGTACTTAGGGCGAGGTGTCGCAGACACGTTTGGATCAGTGGAGATTGATTTCTCATCATATCCTGAGGGCTTCAATAGCAGTGGAGGAGGTGCGGTTTCTTTGACGCTAGGGTTACAGCAACACGGTGGAAATGGGGTGAGCTTGGCTTTCCCGCCAGAAACTCATCATCAGCATCAGGCCTCCATGTTCTACTCATCAAGGGACCAGATTATTGAAGACTGTAGTCAACCAGTTCAGTACTCTCTTTTGGATGGCGAAGCACACGCCATGCCCTACAGGAATTTGATGGGGACCCAGTTGCTTCATGACTTGGCCGGATAGAAAATAATGCGCTTACTCTCTTCCTTTTCTTTTATCTGTTGCTCTACAAATTTAGTATCTTATACGAATTTTTATAGTAACAGATAAAGGAGGACACAGAGAATAATATTATTCTTTTAGAAATTAATTAGTTGTAGTTGAATATTAAAATCAATACTTCACAATGCTTTTATACATAAAGCTTCAATTTGCTACGGATCGGACACTTAGTGATTAGATGATTATATATATAGTTTGATGAACTGAAGATATTAATTCATGCCTTCTCTATTTTCGAATTGAATCTTTCATATAATTATATTGATGCTAGATTCTTACGTATATATTTTTATTTTTTTTTTATGGTTAAGTGCTAGCCAAATTTTAATAAGTCTTTCTGTATATATATATATATACACCCATAATAATTATCAAAAGATTATTTTTGTTATGATACTGGCGTATAAATATGCATAGCTTCTTTTTTAGAAAGCCTCATGAGAAGGTTGATGGGGCCGGGGGCTTCCATTTACCACCAGTGGCCTAACAAAACAAGTGGAAATTAACATGAGATTTTTTTTTAGGATTGAAGATATTTGTAGTTTATACGCGGAAAGAAAAAGAATATTATAAAAGGACAATAAATCATTTTGGCCGAACGGTTTTGTTTGGATGCTAGGTAGAAGAAAAGCTAAGAGTTATGAATAAATATCAAAGATAATTTTGATGGTGGTTCCGGTTCGTTGTGGTCCCTAAGTATTCACCTCAGGAAAGACAACTTCTCGTGCCAATGAGATTGGTTGCTTTTTTATTATTTGTCCCTTTTCTCATTGTTTTATCGGTGCCCCTTCTTTTTTTGACAATGAAAATTTGCCTTTTCATAAGTTTAGTGTTGGAGCCACTAGGGTTTTTATCACCAGATCAATGCTTTTTCAAGAACGTAACTTGTATTCTCTCGAATGCTTATAATTTACAGAATAGAATATGTATCGCGTATCTATACGTACACAATCAAGCCAAGTTTAATCGATTAAATGATTCTGTTACGGGTAAAAAGTCATAAATATTCATTCTTCTACATACTTATTTTCTTTGTTCTTTAATGGGAAAAATCCAATATAACTCCTCTTCAATTCATTGATACAATATCAGGACTGCGTGCAACAAGTAAATATCAGTAAAATAATATTTCATCAAGCAAAATGATTGATTTATCAACATTAATTTACAAACTTACAACACTTAAAATGGTTAGATGTATGTATATATATTTTTGTCCTTTTATTTGTTTCCTTCATAAGAATTCAAACTACGTGGAATATATTTTTTGGACTTTCAAGTATATATCTCCACGTACTAAACTATGGAGTCATCGATGTATCCTTTTTATAATTAGTTTTTTTATATATATAAACACATGATGAAATCTAATCAAGACGAATTCAAGTACGTACAGTTACGTAATAAACGACCTTAATAATTAAGGAAAAAAGATGTACCAACTAACCATGACTCATCATATGATTCATGAATATGCAAGCCAGCCTCTCTACTATATTTCCAGTGTTATGTAGCCAAAATGTTTAATTTATTCGCTGACATGTTAATAAGTAACAAATTATGATTATTTATTTTTTTACAAATTAAATTTTGGGTAGGCCGTGTGACTGTGAATTTGGAAGTTGGAACACCATGATATACGGTATACTAAGAATTAAGAAACACCCAAGACATGAAAGTTATTTATTTAATTTTCTTAACACGGAAAGGAAACATGAGAAATTAAACAAGTCAATTTCATGAGTTCCCTGGTGTTGGTGTATATATGCTCCACATATATATGTAGAGAGAAAGAGATCAGATAAGCTAAGTAGCCACGTGGTTGACTAATATATATCCAACATAAGGCGATATACATCATAGAGGAATTAAGATCTCAGAAACTAGTTTAATTTTCTACTAGGTTGGAAAATGTAGCACACGTACTGACTCGTGATTTGATCTATAGATATATATAATTAATGAACAATTGAATTATTACAAATTAAAACAAAGAATAAGCTTAAGCTTACTAGCTAGCTGGGGTGTTTGGTGATTGGAGAATTGAGAAAGGGGAAAGAGAATTTATGAGAATGGTGATAAGATGTGGCTAGCTAGGTATGATTAATTGAGCGAACGAGTACGCAGACAATAATATTATTATTATCAATTAAGACCCACATACAGCAATGGGCTTCAGGACCGCGTCTTCCACACGTCCATGTCTTATGTTATTAATCCATTCATCTATAATTCTATACTAATTATTATGAGACCCAGAATATCAGTATATCGAAATAGTTAATTATTTTCTGAGGTGACCGACTCAACTAACTTGTAAATTTTGCCTTTATTTCCAAATAACCTTTTAATAAAATGCCTGCAGACTGCAGACCACATACAAGTTTTGCAGATTGTACTGTCTTGTGTATGAGATGTTACCTTTTGCTGTGTCTTGCTAGCTGTGTCCACCTGTTTGTTAATTACAAACTTTCTAGAAACTTTAGAGATATATTTATGAAGAATATTTGATGGAAATGTTAGCTTGTTTGACTGGGAATAGTTGTTGGATCCCTTGATAATGTAACACAGTAATGCCATTAAAATATGTGAATAAAAAAAATAGAATTCAACTAAATAATTTAGACAATAATAAATTAATATGTGTTCTGAGAATTATTTAAAAAACAGAAATAAGATTTTTTTTTAGGTTTGTAAGTGAGCCCCAAATTTTCAATGAAGTGTGCTCCGATTTGTCCCACGTCTTGTGGCCGTCGTCTGAGTTGTTTGTGAAAAGGTAGGGTGTGGTACCTACAAGACACTCCGATATTTAAGTTAGCAAGGGGTTAACCAGGTTTAAAGTATTGGAACTTAAATTTACTTGAGTGTGTCAGTGTATTTATAAGGGGATGAACCAATAACTACTGTTGAAGTAGTTCTACTTCTGATGATGGATAACCGTCCCTTTATTTTAGGGTTGTTGAGATCTCTCTTCCAGGAGTGATGAGAGATTTAGGGAGACAATTACTCACTTGGATAATTGTTAATTGCCTGCTTGCGTTGATCCCGACCTCTTTGAGGAGGTCGGACAAGCGGTGGAGGCCAATCTTCTAGATTGGACCTTTTAACTTTATTGGGCATGGCTTAAATTTTGGGTCAGGGTATGAACAGTGCCCCTACTCGAGTCCGATCTCTTCATTTGAGTTGGATTCAAGTATTGGATAAGGACGGAGATACGTAACTCGGCAGCTTCTTTTCAAGTCGTAAGACCGACGTGAGTTCAACTTAAAATTAACGTGGTTTAAAATTTTCAACCGTCGCGTACGTTGGCTTTTCGCATTAACACGTGGGGAGTGGTTACATTGGTAACGGCGCATCCTTTAAATGAGTGGGTCATTTTACGATCATGCTCCTGGTGCCTTATAAATACTTTTCCAATTCTTTCTCTTTCTTCTTTTTCGTCTTCCCTGCAAACGCCCTTTCGCGCTTTCATTTTCACCCCTATTTCTTTGTATCTTTAGTGTTTGTGCTCTAAACCTTTGGCTCCCAGCTCTTTGGTGCTTGCTCCATCTCCGTTTCCTCTTCTTTGAAAAGGTTAGTTCCTTGCTGCTCTCACACTTTCTTGGTTTTTTCAGTGCTTTCTGTTAAGTGAACTACATGCTTGAGAGAGAGTTTTATTGTGCTTTCACTGTAGTTTGCAATAGGAGCTTTTTGAGAATTTTGCGCTTTTCTTCTTATGAAAGATGGGTTCTTTGTAACTGTTTGATTGTTCTTTTATTTTGTTGAAGAGAAGTACTTTCTATCCAACTTGTTTTTTATGGTTTCTTTTCTTTGTGCGATGTAGGTATACCTTTTTATTTTTTCAGCCTTTATTTTCCAAAATGTCTTCCTGGATTTCTGAAGATTTGTTGCAATGGGTAGATTCCTCTATTTTCGTAACTAACCCTTTTGTTGATAATGTTTTCGTAGAAGAACTTCGTAAGCATCATAGGATCTGTAATTCTATTGAGGACGAAGCTAAATACGAAATAGTTGCCCCTAACCCTGAGGATCGGGTTTGCTATAGGAGGGTGACCGAGTCGGAACCCCACTT
Source organism: Arachis duranensis (assembly GCF_000817695.3). Lineage (NCBI taxonomy): Eukaryota > Viridiplantae > Streptophyta > Magnoliopsida > Fabales > Fabaceae > Arachis > Arachis duranensis. Next base: position 101,217,481 of record NC_029774.3, on the reverse strand, counting down.
TATTTCATGAATGACTGTTTGTTTACTCGTCTAGAAGTTACGTTTCCTTTTTCTACCTTCGAAATGGTGGTGTTGTCCCACTATAGGGTGGCCCCTTCCCAGTTCCACCCCAATTCTTGGGGGTTTCTTAAAATTTACCAGCTTGTTAGCCGTGAATTTGATTTTTCTATCTCTTTGATAGTCTTTTTCTATCTTTTTCACTTGACCAGACCTTTTAATCCTCAAAACAAACAGCAGTGGGTCTCTTTCCGAGCTATTCAAGGTTGGAAGGTGTTTTGTATTTTTGATGAGTCGTTCCACAATTTCAAAAACTTCTTTTTTAAAGTCCGAGCTGTTAAGGGCCATCATCCCTTTTTTCTGAATGAAAATAATGAACCTCTCTTTGAAGGTTTTAGAAGGCTTAGAGAAGGGAGGTTGAATCTATGCCTCTCTTTTGACTTTCTGAACAGACCCTTTTAAAATGATCTTGCAGTCTGAATCTGTTTGAACTTAGCAGCGGAAAATTTATGAGACAATTTTATTTTGTCTCATGAATATCAGAAAATAGGACAGAGCAGAGAAGAGAAAAGCTAACACCATCATGTATCCTGGTTCGGTTACCTTGTGCTATGCAACCTACATCCAGTCTCCACCACAACAATGATGAAATTTATACTAAAGTTAAAGTATTACATACACCAATTCCACAGGATTGACACAATCCTTTCACACTAAAGTTCTAACCTAACTTGACATTGGCTATGCTAATACCTAACTCTTCACTCTTAGTCGAACCGGTTGAACCGTCTGCCCGATTCTGCGTGAGAAAAAGTGAAAACAGTCGAAAACCTTAGAAAAATATTAGAAGTTGAAAACCAGGCGTTAATTTTAAAGGTTTGGCCCGAAGTTGGGCCAAACGGGCTAAAAACGCTAACGGGTTGGACTGAGCCCAAGTTGGGCCCAAGCCCAACATATAAATAGGTTCATTAAAGACCCATTTCAGCATAACACTCCCATAAACACACACACACCAACTGAAAGGGGAAGGGGAAAAGAGAACCCCATTGTCACTATTCACATAGAGCTTCCCAAGCTCATATCTTGAGCTACAGAGCTCCGATCGCCGCACTATTTACGGCTACACATTCCTTGTGAAGAGCTCTACAAAACTCACCTAAGAAACTGGTGATGCATGAGCATCTTTCCTATCTTTTTCTAGTGAATTTGCATTCAAGTTGTTGAGTTTAATCAATAATTAATTATCTTTAAGCCACTATGGATGCTACTTTGAATCGTGTGCAATTCTGTTTATTTTAGGTAGCATTTGGCTGGATTTGATGGAGTTTCCGCAGAAAAAGAGAAGAAGGCGAATGATGTTGTCAACCCTGACCTCTTTGCACTCAAACTTGAATAACTCGAGCTACAGAGATTCAATGGACATGATTTCAGTGGCGTTGGAAAGATAACTTCCAGAGCTTTTCAACGATGTATAATAGTTCATAATTTTCTTCCACCAGTTCTGCCAAGGCTGTTAGGCGCAAGACATCATCAACAACACGCAACAATTAGCGTGACTCCAAGTAAGGCGCACTAAAGCTTGAGTTAGGCGCAACATCACTCACCTTAACTCCCATCCATGCTTCCATGATCAAGTAAGGCGCAATCAATCTCAAGTAAGTCGTAGCATTAAAAGCTCTCCAATCCAATTCTTGTTGACCACACTCCAAGTAAGGCACAGCCCATCCTAAGTTAGGCGTGTATTCTAGTGAAGTCAAGTGGTCCCCAGTCGTCAATTAAAAACGCACGAAGATTATACTTTTATTCTGATTAAACTTTATTTCTTTTATAATTAGGAAAAGATATTATTTAGTTTTAGAAAATATATTTTACATTAATCAAGATTAGATATAAAAGGGAAAAGAATCAGCCTTTCGTTTTTTTCTCTTCTCTTCTACCTCATTCCACAATTTACAGTTTTTGAGAATCCTAGTTTTCTCTCTGAACCATGAGCAACTAAACCTCCACTGTTAAGGTTAGGAGCTCTATCTATTGTATGGATTGATACTATTATTTTTCTATTTTAATTCATGTACTGATTTATAATTCAAGAATTGTTTTCGTTCTTTATTTTATGAATTTGGGTGGAACGGAAGTATGACCCTTGTTCTAATTGAGTTCTTATATAACTTGGAACTTAACGGGATACGTGACATATAATCCTCTTATATTTGGGTAATTAGAATTTCTATGTCATATAAACTAGAATTGAACTTCACTCTCTAATTAGAATTAAGTGACCAAGGAATTGGCGGTTGATGAATTTTAGAGGAGACTAAAAAGGTCAAAGGAATTAGGGTTTAGTCACATACAGTTTGCCATGAATTAAATCTTGCATGATTAAAATAGTTAGTAAGAAAAGTCAATCTGGAAAATAGATATTTCTGAAGTCTTAACTGTTTTCTCCATATATTTTACAACCCGTTTACTGTTTGTTTTCTAATATCCTGAATTTACTTTTTAATGCAATTGGAATATAAACACCATTTTCTGCTTGTCTAACTAAGTGAATTAATCAACCATTGTTGCTTAGTCCATAAATCCTCGTGGGATCGACCTTCACTCACCTGAGGTATTACTTGGTACGACCCGGTGCACTTGCCAGTTAGTTTGTGGGTTATAAATTCCTTATCAACTGGTAAGGAAATCACAGAATCTTCTCAGTTCTTCTCTTTGTTTGGATCTTTGATTAGCTTAGGCTAGTAAGAGTGCTTATCATTCAAGTTTGGGAGAGTTGGGAACATTGGGTTGGGATAAAAGGGTGTTTTTATATTTGTCAAAATCTTGGGAATTGGGTACATACTCATGTGTTAATTAAAGGCAAAATCATATGCATTGATACTTGTGTATATACTTTATTGCAAAAAGAATATATATATATATGTGAAGTGAAAAGAAAATGTATGAGTGTGTGAAAAAGTGAGGATTGTGGGTAGTTAGGTTTGTTTAGAATTTTATAGGTTGTTATATAGGTTAGGTGGGAAGCTTAGGTTAATAAAAAATTCAAATTCTAGTCCACTTGATCATATGCATCTTTACCTTGACCCTATCCCCATTACAACCTATGGGAAAGACCTCATGATATTTGCATGCATGCATGAAATAAGTGTTGATTGTTAGATGAAAAACAAATCTTGGAGAGCACAATTAGGAGAGAATTGAGTGAATCAACCCTATACAATTGAGTGATTAGAGCGGATACACATCCGGAGAGGGTACGATTGCTCAATTACATATTTTCACCATATTCATCCCTTTTCTTGAAAGTTTGTAAATCTTCTTAATAATTCAATTCAATTGTGGGTTTGGTTTGATTGCTATCGCTTTAGGCCGTATGCTTATATATGTTTTCTTGGGAATTGACTTGTTTGGACCAAGTGATTGCATGCATTTAAATAGTATACTTGCATTGAATAAATGTCATACCCCTTGTTTCTTTCTTGATTTTAGCATGAAGACATACTTGGTTTAAGTGTGGAGAGGTTTGATAAACCCCAATTTTGTGGTTTATCTTGTGTAAATTTAATCCCTTTGATTCCACTAGATGCCTTGATGTGTTTGTTAGTCAATTCAGGTTAAAAAGGACTAGGAATGGATCAAAGGATTGAAGAGAAAAGCATGCAAAGTGGAGAACACATTGGAAATCAAGGATTTGGAGTGCTGACACCGACGCGCACGCATGGATGATGAAGTCGCATGGCGACGCGTACGCGTAGTGCACGTGTACGCGTGGATTGAAAATTGTCAAGCGACGCGTACGCGTGATCCACGTGTACGCATTGATGCTCGCACGTTACTTCATTAAAGTGAAAACACTGGGGGCAATTTCTGAGCTTCCCAGGCCCAAATCCAACTGATTCCAGAGACTATTTCAGGCAGAATTGAAGATTGGATAAGGGGGGAGCACTTAGTGAGTCATGAAGAGCCTTTAGTTAGTTTTCTAGAGAGAGAAGCTCCTTCTTCTCTCTAGAATTAGGTTAGGTTTAGGTTGAATTCTCTTAGATCTAGATTCAATTTCTTGTTTTCATCTTGTTCCCTTTACAATTTCTTGTTTCTACTCCTTCATTCTCTAAGTTATAATGTCAATTTTACTTTTATGCCCCTTTTATGTTCATGCACTCATGTTGGATTTAAACCTCTTTTAATGCAATTGATGTTTGATGTTCTTTTATTGTTGATTTGAGTTGTTGATTTTACTTTTCTTGCAATTGGTAGTTGGTAGATTTTATTATTCTTGCAATTTATTTTGCTTTCCTTTTATACCTTCCAAGTGTTTGACAAAATACTTGGTTGGATGTTAGAGTAGCTTTTTGAGCATTCTTGGCTTGGAAAGAGTAATTAGGCAATCTTGAGTCATTAAAACCCAACTCATGTTGATGACCTAGAGTTGTTAGCTAATATTGTTTCCATTGACACTAATCTTTTGCTAATTCAATTAGTAATAAGTTGATTAGGACTTTTGGATTGAGATTAGCTAGTCTTATTAGACTTTCTTCGAGTGTGAAGATAATATTATACCTTCTTCCATCTTCGGGGATGGCGTAATAAGATGAATTAATCATTGTATGATTAGGATAGCCATGAATGTCTCTCTTTATTAATTGTCTTCTTTAATTGCTTACTTGATTTACTTTTCTTGTCATTTATTTTCTTGCCCTTTACTTTCTTGCCCCTTTTATAAACCAAACCCCTTATTCCTTTATAACTAATAATTGAACACTTCATTGCAATTCCTTGTGAGACAGTTAATTTTCTTTGGGGTTTGTACTTGTGACAACCAATATTTTAAATTTGATTGAGAGTTATTAGTTGGTTTGGAACTATGCTTACAACAAAGTTCTTATTTCTATGAGAAAAATTCTAGACCGACAACAATTCTTCTATCACCCAGCAGGGACAGTGGTTAATCTCACCTGTCGAGGTAGCGGCGGCAGCGTAAGGACGGTGGTTAATCCCGCTTACGTTGAGATGTGAGGTCTGAGGCAAGAGTATCCCGCTCGCATCCCTTCGGATCAATAGAGTGTGCAAGCATAAAATCCTGGACGGTGATCCGAGTACCATATTTTGGGGGTTCCCAAATCATGATTCCAAAGGGCGACGTCTCCATGGAGATGTGTCGGGTTGGAAGTTGAACTGACAATGTGATATCACAGCCAGTAGGACAGGCATTCATCATGTGCATCTTCTACCTGTTTGTTTGCTTTGTCGACTTGTAATTGTATGCCTAATTGACTAACATGCCTAATTGCTTACTTGAATTACTTGCCATATATGCTTCTACTTGTGTTTTACTTGCATTGAAATTATTTGTGTTTTCTATTGGGATTGAAGACGTTCGTAAGGCGGTGGTGATGGGATCGCATGGAGGATAGGTTGGTGAAGGCTGTGGGACAATGGAGATCTGTTAGAATAGAAAATTCCCTAAGATAGATTACCTTTTTATTGTATTATGGTTTAAGTTATGGTTTATTGTTTTAGTATGTTTTAAGATAAATCTTGTTATGAACATGAAGTCTAGGATTGCCTTTGGCGTCCCGGGGTCTTATATCTTACATCACTGAGCACTGTTACCATACTGAGAACCCTCAGTTCTCATATCATATCCTGTTGTTGTTTTTCAGATGCAGGTCGCAACCCACCTCGGTGAGTTGTTTGGATGGTGACAGAAGCGGAGGATCATGATACTTTTGGAGTCTTTTGTTTATTTTGTATATGACTCTCATCTTTTGTATTTTGCTTTTGCCTAGAGGCTTGTATTGAGAGAGAAAAACTTTTATAAGCTATTTTAAACTATCTGGTTTCTGTATAGTCTGTATAGCTAGCCGGCTTAAACTCCGCGAGCCATGGCTAGATTCTTATGAGATTATACTCCTTTCTTTTGTTATATTACATCTATTTCTTGTGCTTTAAGTTAGAAGCATCGTTAGTATGTTTTGCGCTTTTTAAATCCTGTTTTTGAGCTATATCCTTCATCGGGCTTCTAGATAATGTTAATTCTTTCTATATATTATATGTATGAGCTTAGAATTGTCGTAACCTTTGATTAACCTTTGCTTTATGGCACGAGGTAAAGCTTAGGCTAATTAGGGTGTTACAAGGTTTGCTTCTAGCTATAATACCTTTTCATATTGCAAGCGTGCCATGACTTTAGGAGCTCGGATCCACTTAGGTTGGACACTTTATAATATCCCTTTCCCAAGACTTCAGCTATCTTGTAGGGTCCCTTCCAGTTCACAGCGGGTTTCCCTTCACCTGACTTGTTCACCCCGATGTCATTTCGGATGAGGACTAAGTCGTCTAAGGCAAAACTTCTTTGAATGACTCTTTTGTTGTATCTATTTGTCATTCTTTGCTTTATCACTGCTTCTCTTATCTGGGCTTGTTCTTGGACTTCTGGGAGTAGTTCGAGTTCCTCCTTGTGGGCTTGAACATTTTTGACTTCATCGTAGAATCTCACCCTTGGACTTTGCTCGTTGGCCTCAATAGGAATAATGGCTTCTATGCCATAAGCAAGTTGAAAAGGTGTTTCACCAGTGGTTGAGTGCAGTGTAGTTTGGTAGGCCCATAATACTTGGGAGAGCTCCTCGGCCCAAGCCCTTTTTGCTTCTTGGAGCCTCTTTTTTAATCCCTCTAATATGACCTTATTGGTTGCTTCCGCTTAGCCATTGGCTTGGGAATGCTCCACTGAAGTAAATTGGTGCTTGATAATATTCTTGTATAGGAACTTCCGACTTCTTTGTACCGTGATAGTAGCTAATGGCTCTGCTTCTATCCACTTAGTAAAATAATCTACTCCCACGATAAGATATTTTACTTGTCCAGGCGCTTGAGAAAAAGTCGAGGTAGGTCCGATCCCCATTTTACAAAAGGCCATGGAGAAGTTATACTAATAAGTTCTTCTGGGGGAGTGGTACACGGAATTGTGATCACACTTCTTCATAACTCCGTGCAGCTGACCAGCAAGTGCACTAGGTCGTCTAAGTAATACCTTACGTGAGTAAGGGTTGATCCCACAGAGATTGTCGGCTTGAAGCAAGCTATGGTCATCTTGTAAATCTCAGTCAAGCAGATTCAAATGGTTATGGGGTTTTGATAAATAAAAGATGAATGAGATATAAAATAAGATAAAGATACTTATGTAATTCATTGGTGGGAATTTTAGATAAGCATATGGAGATGCTCTGTTCCTCCTGAATCTCTGCTTTCTTACTGCCTTCATCTAGTCATGCGTACTCCCTTTCATGGCAAGATGTATGTTGGGGGATCACCGTTGTCAATGGCTACCGTTCGTCCTCTCAGTGAAAATGGTTCGACTACGGGTTACGTAGGGCTAATCATCTGTCGGTTCTCGATCGTGTCAGAATAAGATCCATTGATCCTTTTGCACACTGTCACTGCACCCAACAGTCATGAGTTTGAAGTGCGTCACTGTCATCCCATCCCAGATCCTACTTGAAATACCACATACAAGGTTTAGACTTTCCGGATCTCAAGAATGCTGCCAATTGATTCTAGCTTTTACCACAAAGACTCTGGTCTCACAGAATAGAATGATCTGTTGTCAGGAGAGGCAACCATGCATCGTGAACCAGGAGGCCAAGAGATATACATTCAAGCTTGTTTTCATGTAGAACAGAAGTGGTTGTCAGGCACGCGTTCATAAGTGAAAATGGTGATGAGTGTCACTTGATCATCACATTCATCATGTTGAAGTGCAAATGAATATCTTAGAATAAGAATAACCATGAATTTTGAATAGAAGAACAATAGTACTTTGCATTAATTCATGAGGAACAACAGAGCTCCACACCTTAATCTATGATGTGTAGAAACTCCACCATTAAAAATACATAAGAACAAGTTGGCCATGCCTCCCTAATAACATGAAACAATCGAAAAAAGGTTCAAAGACCTGATCCCAAGATCAAAGATGATCAAAAGATGCAAATACAATAGTAAAAGGTCCTATTTATAGTAAACTAGTAACCTAGGGTTTACAGAAATAAGTAACTAAGGTAGATAGTGCAGAAATCCACTTCTGGGGCCCACTTGGTGTGTGCATGGGCTGAGCATTGAAGCTTTCACGTGCATAGAATTTTCTTGGAGTTAAACGCCAACTCTGGTGCCAGTTTGGGCATTTAACTTCTGCTTTTATGCCAGTTCTGGCGTTTAACGCCAGAAAAGGGTCTCTAACTGGCATTTTGACACCAATTTGGGCCATCAAATATTGGAAAAAGTATGAACTATTATACATTGCTGGAAAGCCCAAGATGTATACTTTCCAACGCAATTGAGAGCATGCCAATTGGGATTCTGTAGCTCTAGAAAATCCGCTTCGAGTGTAAGAAGGTCAGAATCCAACAGCATCTTCAGTCCTTTTTCAGCCTCTGAATCAGATTTTTGCTCAGGTCCCTCAATTTCAGCCAGAAAATACCTAAAATCACAAAAAAATACAAACTCATAGTAAAGTCCAGAAATGTAATTTTTGCATAAAAACTAATAATTATACACTAAAAACTAACTAAATCATACTAAAAACTACCTAAAAACAATGCCAAAAAGCGTATAAATTATCTGCTCATCAGGGAATAACGTGGAAGTTTGCGTGCATCTGATAAAGTTGGCACTTTTTCACGAAGTCGGTGGCATCCTTTTGCAAGGTTGGCCAGAAGAACCCAGCTTGGATTACTTTCCTAGCTAGGGATCTTGCTTCAAGATGATTCTCACAGATGCCATTGTGTACTTACTCTAGGACTTCTTCCGTTTTAGAGGTCAAGATACACTTTAGTAATGGTGTAGATATCTCCCTTTTATAAAGTACATTTCTTACCAAAGTGTAGTTTTATGCCTCCCTCGGAATTTTCTTGGCTTCTTTCTGTTCTTCAGGTAGGATGTCGAATTTTAAATATTCAATCAAGGGAGTCACCCATTCGTGGTCTAAGAAGGTGACTGGTAGGATATCTAACCCGTTACTCGTCTTCGCTACTGAGGGCTCCTGGAGAGTTTTTTATATTAGGCTTCTATTATTTCCTCCTGGTTTAGATCTTGCTAGCTGATGAGCGGATAATTTATACGCTTTTTGGCATTGTTTTTACATAGTTTTTAGTATGTTTTAGTTACTTTTTATAATATTTTTATTAGTTTTTATGCAAAAATCATATTTCTGGACTTTACTATGAGTTTGTGTGTTTTTCTGTAATTTTAGGTATTTTCTAGCTGAAATTGAGGGACCTGAGCAAAAATCTGATTCAGAGGCTGAGAAAGGACTGCAAATGTTGTTGGATTCTGACCTCCTTGCACTCGAAATGGATTTTCTGGAGCTACAGAATTCAGATTTGCACACTCTTAATTGCGTTGAAAAGTAGATATCTTGGGCTTTCCAACAATATATAATGGTCTATACTTTTCCCAATATTTGGTAGCGTAAACTGGCGACTAAACGCCAGCTTTATACCCTTTTCTGGCGTTAAACGCCAGAATTGGCATAAAAGTTGGAGTTAAACGCCCAAACTGGCACAAAAGCTGGAGTTTAATGCCAGAAATAGCCTATGCACGTGAAAGCTTCAATGCTCATCCCAAACACACACCAAGTGGGCCCTAGAAGTGGATTTCTGCACTGTCTATCTTAGCTTACTCATTTTTTGTAAACCTAGGTTACTAGTCTAGTATAAAAAATTACTTTTAGAGATTCATTTGGTACCTCATGACATTTTTTAGATTCCTTATTGTACCTTTGACGGCATGAGTCTCTAAACCCCGTGGTTGGGGGTGATGAGCTCTGCTGTGTCTCAATGGATTAATGCAATTACTACTGTTTTTCATTCAATCACGCTTGTCTCTATTCTAAGATATTCATTCGCACTTCAACATGATGAATGTGATGATCCGTGACACTCATCACCATTCTCAACCTATGAACGCGTGCCTGACAACCACTTTCGTTCTACTTTAGATTGCGTGTGTGTCTCTTGGGCTCCTGGTTCATGAGTTTGATTGCCTCTCCTGACAATAGAGCATTCAAATCCGTGAGATCAGAGTCTTCGTGGTATAAGCTAGAATCAATTGGCAGCATTCCTGAGATCTAGAAAGTCTAAACCTTATCTGTGGTATTCCGAGTAGGATATGGGAAGGGATGACTGTGATGAGCTTCAAACTCATAAATGTTGGGCGCAGTGACAGTGTGCAAAAGGATCAACGGATCCTATTCCAACACAAATGAGAACCGACAGATGATTAGCCATGTACATGGACCATTTTCACTGAGAGGACGGCTGGTAGCCATTGACAAAGGTGATCCACCAGCATACAGCTTGCCATGGAAGGATGCTTACGTGCGTGAAGAGGAAGATAGTAGAAAAGCAGAGATTCAGAAGACAGAGCATCTCTAAAACCCCAATTTGATCTCCATTGCTACATAACAAGTACTCTTTATTTCATGTTCTTTTACTTTCTACAATTAAAACTAAGAATCATTATTGATATCCTGACTAAGAGTTACAAGATAACCATAGCTTGCTTCAAGCCGACAATCTCTGTGGGATCGACCCTTACTCACGTAAGGTATTACTTAGATGACCTAGTGCACTTGCTGGTTAGTTGTGCGGAATTGCAAAAGTGTGATTGTGATTTCGTGCACTAAGTTTTTGGTGCCGTTACCGGGGATTGTTCGAGTTTGAACAACTGATGGTTTATTTTGTTGCTTAGATTAGGAATAAATGATTTTTTATTTTTTTTGTTGGTATAGAGTCGTCAAATTTGAGTCTTTTATTTTCTTTTCAAAAATTTTTCAAAAATAATTTTTCTTTGATTAAATTTTGTGTCAAACTTTTAAGTTTGGTGTTCTTTTTTGTGTTCTTGAGTCTTCTTTGTGTTTTGATATTAAAATTTTTAAATTTGGTATTCCTTGGTGTTTTCCATCCAAATTTTTGAAAACAAGGAGCATTAGATCTAAAAATTTTAAGTCTTGTGTCTTTTGTATGTTTTTCTCTCTCCTCATTAAAAATTTAAAAATAAAAAAATATATCTTCCTTTGATCACTCATAATTTTCGAATTTTTAGTCTTATTTTATTACTTTGATTGAAAAATTTTAAATTTGGTGTTTTCTTATTAATAAAGTCTCAATCTTTAAAATTTTAAAATCCTATCTTTTTCAAAACTTCATAACCACTTTCTCTCTCTTCACTTTCGAAAATCACCAACCAAAAATTTTTCAAATCCTTTTAATTAATTAATTATTTTAGTTTCCAATTTTCTTTTATTTTCGGTTTAAAAAAATATTTTTTTAAATAAAATAAACTAAAATTTATTCACAATTCACATCACCTCCCTTTCTCCATCATGGACCTAAGTGGAACTGAACAGTTCAGAAGGACTCTGGGGTCATATGCGAACCCCACTGCTGCTTCATATGGGGGTAGTATCTGTATACCCCCCATTAAGGCTAGCAAATTTGAGCTAAACCCTCAGCTCATTACCATGGTGCAGCAAAATTGCCAGTATTTCGGTCTTTCACAGGAAGAACTTACTGAGTTTCTGGCACAGTTCTTACAAATTGCTGACACAGTACGTGATAAGAAAGTAGATTAGGATGTCTACAGATTACTATTATTTTCATTTGCTGTAAAAGATCAAGTTAAGAGGTGGTTAAATAACCAACCCAAGGCAAGCATACGAACATGGAAACAGTTATCAGACAAATTCCTGAATCAATATTTTCCTCTAAAAAGGATGACACAGCTAAGGTTGGACATCCAAGACTTTAATCAAGAGGATCATGAATCTCTTTATGATGCTTGGGAGAGGTACAGAGAGATGCTAAGGAAATGCCCCTCTGAAATATTTTTAGAGTGGGTGTAGTTAGACATCTTCTACTATGGACTTACAAAAAAAGTCCAGATATCTCTAGACCACTCAGCTGTTGGACCTATACACATGAGAAAAATAATTGAAGAAGCTCAAGAGCTCATAGATACAGTTGCTAGAAATCAGCATCTGTACTTAAGTAGTGAGTCTTCCATGAAAGAAGAGGCTAAGGCAGTATCCACTGAACTTAGTCCTCCAGAACAAGTTGCTGAATTCAATCAGCAATTATGTTATCTAACAAAATAGTTAGCAGAGTTCAAGGAAATATTACAAGATACTAAAAATTCTAACAAAAATATGGAAGCACAATTGGATCAGACAAGGCAGTAGTTATCTGAACAGATAATAGAGGAATGCCAAACTGTTCAATTAAGAAGTGGAAAGACATTGAATATCTCAACTCAAGGCAGCAAAAAGCTAAGAAAGGAACAACTAACAAAAGATGACCAATTCATTGCCCAAAATCCCTCTGAGGACAGTAAGAGCCTAGAGAGGAATGATCCTGGCATTTAAATGCCAGAAAAAGGCAGCAACCTGGTGTTAAACGCCCATTCTGCTGCCAGTTCTGGCATTCAAACGCCAGCAAGGGGTCAGACACCTACAAGTGCTTATAACAAACCCCTTAAGCAGGCTTCTCAAACCACTTCTATAGGAAATAAACCCACAGCAACTATGGTTGAGGAATATAAAGCCAAGATGCCTTATCCTTAGAAACTCCGCCAAGCGGAACAGGATAAACAATTTGCCCGTATTGTAGACTATCTCAGGACTCTTGAAATAAAGATCCCGTTTGCAGAGGCACTTGAGCAAATACACTCTTATGCTAAGTTCATGAAAGAGATCTTAAGTCATAAGAAGGATTGGAGAGAAAATGAAAAAGTTTTCCTCACTGAAGAATGCAGTACAGTCATTTTGAAAAGCTTACTGGAGAAGCTTAAAGATCCCGGAAGCTTTATGATACCATGCACATTAGAGGGTACTTGTACCAAGACAGCTCTATGTGATCTTGGGGCAAGTATCAACCTAATACCTGCATCTACTATCAGAAAGCTTGGCTTGACTGAAGAAGTCAAACCAACCCGAATATGCCTCCAACTTGCTGATGGCTCCATTAAATATCCATCAGGCGTAATTGAGGACATGATTATCAAGGTTGGGCCATTTGCCTTTCCCACTGACTTTGTAGTGCTGGAAATGGAGGAACACAAGAGTGCAACTCTCATTCTAGGAAGACCTTTCCTAGCAACTGGACGAACCCTCATTGATGTCCAAAAAGGGGAGGTGACCCTGAGAGTCAATGAGGATGAGTTTAAGTTGAATGCTGTCATAGCTATGCAGCATCCAGACACATCAAAAGACTGCATGAGAGTTGATATTATTGACTTCCTGGTGGAAGAAGTCAATATGACTGAGAGTCTCGAATCAGAGCTAGAGGACATCTTTAACGATGTTCAGCCTGATTTAAAGGAACCAGAGAAAACAGAAGAACCCCCTGAAAACTCCTCAGGAAGAGGATAAGCTTCCTAAACCCGAGCTCAAATCACTACCACCATCCCTGAAATATGCGTTTCTGGGAGAGGATGGAACTTTTCCTGTGATCATAAGCTCTGCCTTAGAACCACAGGAAGAGAAAGCACTACTTCAGGTGCTAAAGACACACAAGACAGCTCTTGGGTGGTCCATAAGTGATCTTAAGGGCATTAGCCTAGCCAGATGCATGCAGAAGATCCTATTGGAGGATGATGCTAAGCCAGTGGTTCAACCACAGAGGTGGCTAAATCCGGCCATGAAGGAAGTGGTACAGAAAGAGGTCACTAAATTACTAGAGGCTGGAATTATTTATCCTATTTCTGATAGCCCCTGGGTGAGCCCTGTCCAAGTCGTCCCAAAGAAGGGAGGTATGATAGTGATTCATAATGAAAAAAATGAACTGGTTCCTACAAGAACAGTTACAGGGTGGCGTATGTGTATTGACTACAGAAGACTCAATACAGCCACCAGAAAGGATCATTTTCCTTTACCATTCATAGAATAGATGCTAGAAAGATTGGCAGGTCATGATTACTACTGCTTTTTGGATGGCTACTCAGGTTACAACCAAATTGCAGTAGATCCCTGGTGCACGAAATTGTGTATGCCAATATTAATGGACTATTTCTCACAGCTTCGCACAACTAACCAGCAAGTACACTGGGTCGTCCAAGTAATACCTTACGTGTGTAAGGGTCGAATCCCATGGAGATTGTTGGTTTGAAGCAAGCTATGGTTATCTTATTATTCTTAGTCAGGATACCAACAACAGTGTTTTTTAAGTTCAATTGTAAAAAGTGAAAGGGCATAAAATAAATAATTGTTACTCAATAATGGAGAAAATGTTGGAGTTTTGGAGATGCTTTGTATTCTGAATTTCTGTAACATAATGCTTCCTCACTTTCATAAATGCAAGGCTCCTTCCATGGCAATATGTATGTAGGGTGTCACCATTGTCAATGGCTACTTCCCATCCTCTCAGTGAAAATGGTTCAAATGCTCTGTTACAGCATGGCTAATCATCTGTTGGTTCTCGATCATGTCGGAATAAGATCCATTGATCCTTTTGCATCTGTCATTACGCCCAACACTCGCGAGTTTGAAGTTCGTCACAGTCATCCAATCCTAGAATCCTACTCGGAATACCATAGACAAGGTTTAGACCTTCTGGATCCTCATGAATGCCGCCAACAATTCAAGCTTATACCACGAAGATTCTGATTAAGGAATCTAAGAGATACCCATTCAATCTAATGTAGAACGGAGGTGGTTGTCAGGCACATGTTTATGGATTGAGAAAGGTGATGAGTGTCATGGATCATCACCTTCTTCATAGTGAAGCTTAAACGAACATCTTAGATAGGAACAAGCATGTTTGAATGGGAAACAGAAATAATTGCATTAATTCATCAAGACGCTGTAGAGCTCCTCACCCCCCAACAATGGGGTTTAGAGACTCATGCCGTCAAAAGGTACAAAATTCAGATCTAAAAATGTCATGAGATACAAAATAAATCTCTAAAAGTTGTTTAAATACTAAACTAGTAACCTAGGTTTACAGAAAATGAGTAAACTAGGATGGATAGTGCAGAAATCCACTTCTGGGGCCCACTTGGTATGTGCTGGGGCTAAGACTTAAGCTTCTCACGTGCCTGGGCTGTTTCTGGAGTTGAACGCCAGGTTGTAACCTATTTCTGGCGTTGAACTCCAACTTGCAACCTGTTTCTGGCGCTGAACGCCAAACTGCAACATGGAACTGGCGTTGAACGCCTATTTATGTCATCTATCTTCACGCAAAGTATGGATTATTATATATTGCTGGAAAGCCCTGGATGTCTACTTTCCAACCCAATTAAGAGAGCTCCAATTGGACTTCTGTAGCTCTAAAAAATTCATTTCGAGTACAGGGAGGTTAGAATCCAACAGCATCAGCAGTCCTTTTGGTGCACGAAATTGTGATCAATACTTTTCACAACTCAAATAATCCCCGGTAATGAATCCAAAAAAACTTGGTGTTCAATACCATGGCATAAACACAACTTCGCACAACTAACCAGCAAGTGTACTGGGTCGTCCAAGTAATAAACCTTACGCGAGTAAGGGTCGATCCCACAGAGATTGTTGGTATGAAGCAAGCTATGGTCACCTTGTAAATCTTAGTCAGGCAGACTCAAATGGGTATGGTAATATGCGAATAAAACATAAAGATAAAGATAGAGGTACTTATGTAATTCATTGGTAGGAACTTCAGATAAGCGCATGAAGATGCTTTCCCTTCCGTCTCTCTGCTTTCCTACTGTCTTCATCCAATCCTTCTTACTCCTTTCCATGGCAAGCTTATGCAAGGGTTTCACCGTTGTCAGTGGCTACCTCCCATCCTCTCAGTG
>NC_029774.3:101199477-101200404 GCF_000817695.3 Arachis duranensis | reverse complement strand
AAGTATAATGATTCTTGAACATAGCTATTTTATGAGTCTTGGCCGTGGCCCAAAGCACTCTGTCTTCCAGTATTACCACCGGATACATATATGCCACAGACACATAATTGGGTGAACCTTTTTAGATTGTGACTCAGCTTTGCTAGAGTCCCCAATTAGAGGTGTCCAGGGTTCTTAAGCACACTCTTTTTGCCTTGGATCACAACTTTATTTCTTTATTTTTCTCTTTTTTTTTTTCGTTTTCTTTTCTTTCTTTTTTTTTTTCGGATTTTTTTTGTATTCACTGCTTTTTCTTGCTTCAAGAATCATTTTTATGATTTTTCAGATCCTCAGTAACATGTCTCCTTTTTCATCATTCTTTCAAGAGCCAACATTCATGAACCACAAATTCAAGATACATATGCACTGTTTAAGCATACATTCAGAAGACAAAAGTAATGTCACCACATCAAAATAATTAAACTGTTATAAAATTCAAAATTCATGCAATTCTTTTTCTTTTTCAATTAAGCACGTTTTTATTTAAGAGAGGTGATGGATTCATAGGACATTCATAACTTTAAGGCATAGACACTAAGACACTAATGATCACAAGACACACACATAGATAAACATAAGCATGAAATTCGAAAAATAGAAGAATAAAGAACAAGGAAATCAAGGAACGGGTCCACCTTAGTGATGGCGGCTCTTTCTTCCTCTTGAAGACCCTATGGAGTGCTTGATCTCCTCAATGTCTCTTCCTTGTCTTTGTTGCTCCTCTCTCATGATTCTTTGATCTTCTCTAATTTCATGGAGGATGATGGAGTGTTCTTGGTGCTCCACCCTTAGTTGTCCCATGTTGGAACTCAATTCTCCTAGGGAGGTGTTTAGTTGCTCCCAATAGTTCTGTGGAGGAAAGTGCATCCCTTGAGGTATCTCAGGGAT
>NC_029774.3:101193641-101195707 GCF_000817695.3 Arachis duranensis | reverse complement strand
ACCCCATTAGTCTTGACTGTGTCACAGATTTGCAAGAACTCAGCTAAGAACTGATGAGGATCTTCCAATGGAAGTCCATGGAACTTGCAATTCTGTTGCATTAGAGATACTAATTGAGGCTTAAGCTCAAAGTTGTTTGCTCCAATGGCAGGGATAGAGATGCTTCTCCCATAGAAATCGGGAGTAGGTGCAGCAAAGTCACCCAGCACCTTCCTTGCATTGTTGGCATTGTTGTTTTCGGCTGCCATGTGTCCTTCTTCTTTGAAGAATTCGGTCAGGTCCTCTAAAGAGAGTTGTGCCTTGGCTTCTCTTAGCTTTCTCTTCAAGGTCCTTTCAGGTTCAGGATCAGCCTCAACAAGAATACCTTTGTCTTTGCTCCTGCTCATATGAAAGAGAAGAGAACAAGAAAATGTGGAATCTTCTATGTCACAGTATAGAGATTCCTTAAAGTGTCAGAGGAAAAGAATAGTAGAAGACAGAAGTAGAAAATTCGAACTTATCAAAGAAGATGGATTTCAAATTTTGCATTAAGGGATAGTGTTAGTCCATAAATAGAAGGATGTGAGAAGGCGGGAAGCAATTTTCGAAAATTAAGTAAGAAATTTTGAAAACATTTTTGAAGACACTACTTGATTTTCGAAAATGAAAGTGGGAAAGAGATCAAGTGATTTTTGAAAAAGATTTTGAAATTAGAAATCAAAAAGATTTGATTGAAAACTAATTTGAAAAGATGTGGTTAAGAAGATATGATTGGTTTTTGAAAAAAATGTGATTGAGAAGATATGATTTGAAAAACATTCTAAAAAGATTTGATTTTGAAAATTAAAAACTTGACTAACAAGAAAAGGTATGATTCAAACATTAAACCTTTCTCAACAGAAAAGGCAACATACTTGAAATGTTGAATCAAATCATTAATTGATAGTAAGTATCTTTGAAAATGGAAAGAAATTGATTTTGAAAAAGATTTGATTGAAAAATTGAATTGAAAAAGATTTGATTTTGAAAAACTTTGAAAACTTGAAAAAAAAAAATCTGATTTGAAAACAAAATCTTCCCCCTTTAGCCATCCTGGCGTTAAACGCCCAGAATGGTGCACATTCTGGCGTTTAACGCCCAAAACTATACCCTTTTGGGCGTTAAACGCCCAACCAGGTACCCTGGCTGGCGTTTAAACGCCAGTCTATCCTTCTTCACTGGGCGTTTTGAACGCCCAGCTTTTTCTGTACATTTCCTCTGCTGTATGTTCTGAATCTTCAATTCTCTTTATTATTGACTTGAAAAGACACAAATTAAAAAAATATTTTTGGATTTTTAATAATAAGGATAAATCAAAATGCAACAAGAATCAAATAACAATGCATGTAAGACACCAAACTTAACAGTTTGTATACCACTGACACTAACAAAATGAGGATGCATATGAGACACACAAAACACTCAAGTCAAAAGAATTCAAAGATCAGAGTAAGAAATCATCAAGAATTACTTGAAGATCCTTAAGACACATGAATGGATGCATATAATTGACACCAAACTTAAAATGAAACACTAGACTCAAACAAGAAATATTTTTGGTTTTTATGATTTTGTAATTTTTTTTTTGTGCTTTTTCGAAAATTAAGTGGAAAAAGATATCAAAATTCTTAATGAGAATTCCAGGAATCAGTGCAATGCTAGTCTAAGACTCCGGTCCAGGAATTAGACATGGCTTCACAGCCAGCCAAGCTTTCAAAGAAAGCTTCCGTCCAAAACACTAGACATGGCCAATGGCCAGCCAAGCCTTAGCAGATCACTGCTCCAAAAGCAAGATTGATAAAAATCAACAAGCTCTTGTGATGATAAGTTGAAACCTCGGTCCAATGAGATTAGACATGGCTTCTCAGCCAGCCAGACTTCAACAAATCATCATGAAACTCTAGAATTCTTCTTCAAGAATTTCGAAAAAAAAAAATACCTAATCTAAGCAACAAGATGAACCGTCAGTTGTCCAAACCAAAACAATCCCGGGCAATAACGCCAAAAACTTGGTGTTATTGCCGGATCTTGGCACTGATGTTACCAAA
>NC_029774.3:101190338-101191656 GCF_000817695.3 Arachis duranensis | reverse complement strand
TGGACTTACAGAAAAAGCTCAGATGTCTCTAGACCACTCAGCTGGTGGATCTATACATATGAGGAAGACGATTGAAGAGGCTCAAGAACTCATAGATACTGGTGCTAGAAATCAACATTTGTACTCTAGCAGTGAGCCCTCTACAAAAGAAGAAGCTATGGTAGTAGCTACTGATCCTAATCCTCAAGAACAGATTGTTGAGCTTAATCAGCAATTACTCCTGATGACAAAACAGTTGGCAGAATTTAAAGAGATGCTCCAAGAAACAAAAATTGCCAACAAGAACATAGAATCACAGTTGAATCAAACAAAACATCAGTTATCTAAACAGATAACAGAAGAATGCCAAGCAGTTCAACTGAGGAGTGGGAAAACATTGAATAACACTGCTCAAAGTAGCAAAAAGCCAAGAAAGGAACAGCTGACAGAGGATAACCAAACCACTGCTCAAAATCCCTCTGAGGACAGTAAGAGCCCAGAGAGGAATACTCTTGGCGTTCAAACGCCAGAAATGGGGGAAAAGCTGGCGTTAAACGCCCATTCCTTGCCCAGTTTTGGCGTTCAAATGCCAGAAAAGGGGGAAAAGTTGGCGTTAAACGCCCATTCCTCACCCAATCCTGGCGTTCAAACGCCAATGAGGAATCAGACACCTGAGAGTGCTGATAGTAACCCCTCTAAAAAGGCTTCTCCAACCACCTCTGTAAGGAATAAACCTGCAGCAACAAAGGTTGAGGAATATAAAGCCAAGATGCCTTATTCTCAGAAACTCCACCAAGCAAAACAGGATAAGCAATTTGCCTGCTTTGCAGACTATCTAAGGACTCTTGAAATAAAGATTTCGTTTGCAGAGGCACTTGAGCAAATACCTTCTTATGCTAAGTTCATGAAAGAGATCTTCAGTCATAAGAAAGAATGGAGAGAAACTGAAAAAGTGTTTCTCACTGAAGAATGCAGTGCAGTCATTCTGAAAAGCTTACCAGAAAAGCTTCAAGATCCAGGAACCTTTATGATACCATGCACATTAGAAGGTGCTTGCACTAAGACAGCACTGTGTGACCTTGGAGCAAGTATCAATCTAATACCTGCATCTACTATCAGAAAGCTTGGGTTGACTGATGAAGTCAAACCAACCCGGATATGTCTCCAACTTGCTGATGGCTCCATTAAATATCCATCAGGCATAATTAAGGACATGATTGTCAAGGTTGGGCCATTCGCCTTTCCAACTGACTTTGTAGTGCTGGAAATGGAGGAGCACAAGAGTGCAACTCTCATTCTAGGAAGACCTTTCCTAGCAACTAGACGAACTCTTATTGAT
>NC_029774.3:101188478-101189782 GCF_000817695.3 Arachis duranensis | reverse complement strand
TACAGAAGGCTCAATACAGCCACCAGAAATGATCATTTTCCTTTACCATTCATAGACCAAATGCTAGAAAGATTAGCTGGTCATGATTATTACTGCTTTTTGGATGGTTATTCAGGCTACAACCAAATTGCAGTGGACCCACAGGACCAAGAGAAAACAGCATTCACTTGCCCTTCTGGCGTGTTTGCCTACAGGAGAATGCCTTTTGGTCTGTGTAATGCTCCTGCAACTTTTCAGAGATGCATGCTATCCATCTTCTCTGATATGGTGAAAAAATTTCTGGAAGTCTTCATGGATGACTTCTCAGTATATGGAGACTCATTCAGCTCCTGTCTTAACCACCTAGAACTTGTCCTGAAAAGGTGCCAAGAGACTAACCTGGTTTTAAACTGGGAGAAATGTCACTTTATGGTGACTGAAGGAATTGTCCTTGGGCACAAAATTTCAAGCAAGGGAATAGAGGTGGATAAGGCAAAGGTAGAGGTAATTGAAAAATTACCACCACCTGCCAATGTTAAGGCGATCAGAAGCTTTCTGGGGCATGCAGGATTCTACAGAAGGTTTATAAAGGATTTTTTGAAAATTGCAAAACCTCTAAGCAACCTGCTAGCTGCTGACACACCATTTGTGTTTGACACACAGTGTCTGTAGGCATTTGAGACCCTGAAAGCCAAGTTGGTCACAGCACCAGTCATCTCTGCACCAGACTGGACATTGCCATTCGAACTAATGTGTGATGCCAGTGACCATGCCATTGGTGCAGTGTTGGGACAGAGGGATAACAAGCTTCTGCATGTCATTTATTATGCCAGCCGTGTTCTAAATGATGCACAGAAGAATTACACAACCACAGAAAAAGAGTTACTTGCAGTGGTCTATGCCATTGACAAGTTTAGATCCTATTTAGTAGGGTCAAAAGTGATTGTGTACACTGACCATGCTGCTCTTAAATACTTACTCACAAAGCAGGATTCAAAACCCAGTCTCATAAGGTGGGTGCTGCTTCTGCAAGAGTTTGATATAGAAATAAGAGACAGAAAGGGACAGAGAACCAAGTAGCTGATCATCTGTCCCGAATAGAACCAGTAGATGGGGCGTCCCTCCCTTCTACTGAGATCTCTAAGACTTTTCCAGATGAGCAACTCTTTGCCATTCAGGAAGCTCCATGGTTTGCAGATATTGCAAACTATAAAGCTGTGAGGTTCATACCACAGGAGTACAACAGAGTGCAAAGAAAAAATTAATTTCAGATGCCAAGTACTACCTATGGGATGAACCATATCTCTTTAAGAGATGTGCAGACG
>NC_029774.3:101185405-101187795 GCF_000817695.3 Arachis duranensis | reverse complement strand
TATAAGGAAAAGGCAAAGAAGTGGCATGGCAAGAAGTTGTCATCCAGAGTCTTTGAGCCAGGACAAAAAGTTCTGCTCTTCAACTCTAGGCTCAGACTGTTCCCAGGAAAACTTAAATCCCGGTGGAGGGGTCCGTATGTGATTACAGGAGTGTCACCATATGGATATGTTGAGCTTCAGGATACTGATTCTGACAAAAAATTCATTGTTAATGGACAGAGGATCAAGCATTATCTTGAAAGCAATTTTGAGCAAGAATGCTCAAAACTGAGGCTTAAATGATTCTCAGTGAAGGTCCAGCTAAAGACAATAAAGAAGCGCTTGCTGGGAGGCAACCCAGTCATTAGCAGGTTATCTGTTTTGTTTAATCAAAGTTTGATACATATTCTCAAAGGGCAATCATCAAAATTGAAGGAATTCACAGAGTTATAGAAGGATTCAGTGAAAAAAGCAGAGAAAAGGAGCTTGCTGGCGAAAAAAACGCCAGTAAGGGGTACTTTGGGCGTTAAATGCCAGAATGGGCACCATTCTGGGCGTTTAATGCCAGGTGTGCAGCATCCTGGGCGTTTAGCAAAACGCCCAGTGATGAAGGGGTTTCTGGCGTTTAACGCCAGCCACGGTACCTGGCTGGGCATTAAACGCCCAAATTGGCCAACATTTGAGCGTTAAATGCCAGAATGGATACCATTTTGGGCGTTTAACGCCAGAAAGGTGGGGGACAGAGATTTTGCTTTCTAATCAAAATTTTTTCAAACTTTCCTGTTTTGATCCATAATTTTCTACATAAACACATTTCAAACTTTCATCATTTACCTTCAAATTTTCAAAATTAAAATCATTCTTCAAATCTCTTTCAAATCCCTTCCAAATCTTCTTTAAAAAAAAAAACTCAAATATCTCTCAAATTCTTTCCATATCTTCTCAAATCTCCTTCAAAATTTTTGAAATCTCTCCCCCTTCCTTATAAATATATGTTTGGCCACACCTCCCTTCCCTACCATTCGAATTTGCTCGCCTCCTCTCTCTCCTCTTTCCTTTTTTTTCTTGAGGACAAGCAAACCTCTAAGTTTGGTGTGTTTTTCCATGATCACTAAGGCTCATCAAGATCATGGCTCCCAAAGGAAAACAAACCAATTCAAGAGGCAAGAAAGAGAATGCTCCAAAAGACCTTTGGAGTCAAGAGAAGTTCTTAACCAAAGAACGTGCATACTATTACCACAAAATAATGGGTCTAAGGTCAGTGATCCTGGAAGTTAAATTTGATCTGAAAGAAGATGAATATCCGGAGATCCAAGAGCAAATTCAAAAAAGAGGATGGGAAGTTCTAACCAACCCTGAGACAAAGGTTGGGAGAAATATGGTTCAGGAATTCTACTCAAATCTGTGGCTGACAGATAAGCAGAGAATGACTGGAACCGCTTTTCATACCTACAGAACCATGGTCAGAGGGAGAATTATTTACTTCCATCTGGACAAAATAAGAGAGGTCTTCAAATTACCTCAACTACAAGATGATCCTGAATCCTTTAATAGGAGAATGGTGAGAGTAGATAAGGGGTTGGATCAAGTTCTAGAGGACATATGCCTCCCTGGAACCAAGTGGATTACCAATTCAAAAGGTGTCCCAAACCAACTCAAGAGGGGAGACCTCAAACCAGTTGTAAGAGACTGGTTGGACTTCATAGGGCGTTCTATCTTGCCCACTAGTAACCGTTCTGAGGTTACTATCAAGAGAGCAGTGATGATTCATTGTATTATGCTGGGAAAAGAAGTGGAGATTCATCATCTGATTGCTTGTGAGATTTACACAATTGCAAACAAGAACTCCACTGAAGCCAAACTGGCTTACCCAACCTTAATCTCTTTGCTATGTAAAGATGCTGGGGTGAGGATGGGAGTAGATGAATTCATCCCAATTGAGCACCCAATCACCAAGAGGTCAATGGAAGGACAAATGCAAGATAACTCTATCAAAAGGAGGGCGCAGGAGTTCCTCCCTGAACTTCATGAAATTGACTACTGGACTCGTCTAGAAGCATCTGTTGCCAAGCTGCAAGAAGCTATGGAACAAATTAAGGAAGAACAGCAGAGTCAAAACTGCATGCTCTATAAATTGCTGAAGGAACAAGAGAAGTAGGGGCGTGAGCTACAGGAGTTGAAGCGCCAAAAGCTCTCCCTTGAAGGATCAAATACCCCACAAGTTGAGGGAGCATCCACTTCTCAAAATCAAGGTTGTTGAGACCTAACTCTGTGATAACCTCTATCATTAGGAGTCTATTTAAATTTTTGAGTTTTATTACTATTAGTCTTATCTTATATCTATTTTTAAGTCTTGTTCTTAATTCATGATTAATAAAATTTAAGGTTCATGTCTTAAAGCTATGAATGTC
>NC_029774.3:101185222-101185385 GCF_000817695.3 Arachis duranensis | reverse complement strand
TTCATGCCTTAAAGCTATGAATGTCCTATGAATCCATCCCCTCTCTTAATTGAAAAATGCTTTAATCACAAAAGAACAAGATGTACAGGATTTCGAATTCATCTTTAAAACTAGTTGAATTAGTTTGATGTGGTGACAATACTTTTTGTTTTCTGAATGAATG
>NC_029774.3:101184386-101184689 GCF_000817695.3 Arachis duranensis | reverse complement strand
AAAATCTGATTCAGAGGCTGAAAAGGACTGCAGATGCTGTTGGATTCTGACCTCCCTGCACTCGAAGTAGATTTTTTGGAGCTACAGAAGCCCAATTGGCGCGCTTTAAATATCATTGGAAAGTAGACATTCTGGGCTTTCCAGAAATGTATAATAGTCCATACTTTGCCCTAGATTTGATGGCCCAAACCGGCATTGCAAATCAGCTTCAGAATTCCCGGCGTTTAACGCCGGAACTGGCACAAAAATTAGAGTTAAACGCCCAAACTGGCATAAAAGCTGGCGTTTAACTCCAGAAAAAGT